>NW_009258270.1:801124-835127 GCF_000687185.1 Egretta garzetta | reverse complement strand
AGGGAAAGAAGCAAGATTGTTTGCAAAGTGATTTTGAAACTGGTACAGCCAGCCGTGCCAGGCTTATGTGTAAAAGTAGCAGCTCGGCTCCTTGGTCTGATTGTAATCTGTTATTTTAGTGTAGGACTTCCCATCAGGCAAGATTTATTTTCCTGGAGGAAGGATGAGATATCAGCATACTCTCTAAAGCGAGATCTCCACGCTTAGTTATACGTAACACTAATTGTATGTAAATGCCTTACGAGTAGCACATGACCCAGTATAAAGCAAGGAACTGCGAGCACTGGTAGTGGCAAGAAGAAGTGTGGGAATCTGTTCCTAAAACCACAGTGGAAGGCAAGAAGGACTGCATCTTTTTATAAATGAAAAATCACAAATTAAGTAAAAAGAAATTATACAAAAAAACATATGGTCCCACATTATCCTATGACAATCTACAGTATCACGAGGACTGCGTGCTGCTTTGAGGAAGGAGATTCTTGTACAGTCACTGTTCTTGCATTGCCCACAAAATTCTCCTCACCAATTTCAGCGTAACGCTAGAAGCACCACATTAGATGAGTATGAGAACGGACCTCAGCTCCAGGGAGCTGGACTCTGCTCCTAGCTCTGCCACTGCCCTGCTGTCTGACCACGGGCAAATTAAATAATCCGTCTCCGCTTCCATCCTGCATATGGCTCTGCCTGCTTGTATCACATATGCTCCCTGGAGCGGGCACTGTCTTCAACTATTTTTGTACTGCTTAAAAAAAATACAGGTTCAAATATATTCACCTGCCAAGTCTCATCCATAGCATAAACTCCTAAAAGGATACTGCTGGACACAGCACAGATTTCAAACTTTTCTTCTTCACTGGGATATAGCAAAAATATAATTCTCAAAAATGGAGTAGTTTGACAGGGCTGAGCATCATAGATCACCAAGTCTGGTTTTCCCATGATAACTCCTTCGCATTTACTCTTCAAGTCCAAATTTGTTTTCCCCTAGTCCTATAAATAGTATATTTGCATTCTCTTCCCACCCTACATGCACCACGCTTCTCCCCTAGGATGAATTTCATTTTGTTATTTCCTGCCCAGACTCTTAACTAAACTACATGGCTTGGCTTTAATAGCTGAGCTGTTGCAAAACCCTTTTCTGAGAATATAATAAAACTTCTGGGTTCAGTGACGCACATAAAAACCCACAAACAACATGCAGGTCTCCAACCACAAACTAGACAGAGAGATAAAGCCAATAGTAAGCTATGCACTGCCTGCTTGCCAACCAGCACATCCTACTCATCACAAATGGCAAGCCCCACAACAGAAGCAGCGATACTCCAACTGCCTTAAACCCACAGAGATGGGAAAGAACAAGAACAGAGACAGGACGTGGAGCAGCTGGAGCGAATCGCTGCTTACAGGGCGTGCTCCACTACAGCCCTCCTTCTGTCTGCTGTAGCTGATGGCCAGGACACCCAGTTCTCATGGCTCCCAAGAACTGCACATGCTGCAAGGTATGGTCCTGGTGCACACTTACCTCCTCCTCAGAGCACTTTTTAAATGAATATCCCTTTGCAGCATATGTGAGAATTAGGCCCAAGATGTTTAGGAAAAAACTGCCAAGCTTGTACTTTTTTATTTATTTATACAAAATAAACAGCAGATCTCTTGTTTGCCCGTATCCATGACCCCAAGCCAACAGCTGGGAGTTTAAAACAAATACCCACAAGTTCTTCAGCTGCACTTCTGCAGACATGGCACAAGACAGCAATGGCATCAGTAGAACTAGTTCCCTGACATCAGGGGGCAAAATTCAGGAGTCCTTGGCAAGCAAGGAGATACTCCAAGGATGAGTTGGAAGACTTCAGTATTCAAAGTGCAGCCCAAGTATTTCTGATCAATTCACCAGAGGTCAGAAATCACCTTCTAACTTAATTTGTCAGAGAATATTGATAGCTATGGTCGCTCAACGCAGAAATTAAGTTTCACGTATTTGGGGATCAACTGTCTCTCAGTGTCTTGTCAATTATGTTTTATTCATTTTTCGACAAGTGATATCTTATTCCAGAAGTCATTAACAGGCAAGTACATTAAATCTATTGCAGCTTTTGCACTTGGCTAAAAACCAATCAGTCTGAATTCAATGCAATTGATCCAAATAAACAGGGAGAAAGGAGCGGAGGATAGAAGAGTTTGCATTTTTCTGAAGTCTTCCCTAGTTTATTCTTCTGCTTTTAATCCACATATTTTGGAGTACCCTATAAATGCAGCAAGAATAATTCTTTTCACAAAAAAAGGGAAGCTGAGACACAGAATGGAAATTATACATTAAACAAACTGGGGACAGGCAGAGGGACTCTGATATGGATTCTGCTTTACCGAAGTGCCAGCTGAGATTCCTTCAGAACACCAACAGTTTGAGACCAAATTTGCTCAGTCATACATTTCACAACCAAATGCCATCATTTTACATTTTCACAAAACTTACCATGTTCTACTCACTGATGCCTACAATTTTCTTTGATGACTTGAAACATATGCAATGTTTAGACAAGAGGTTTTTGCAATACCCGGAACAAACAATTGTCATTTTTTAATCAACAAATAAAGCACATATTCAAAAGTAGATCGTATTTCTCCTGTCCCAGGAGATGAAATCTCACAGAGTCTGGCAGCACTTGAAAAGACGACAAATACGAGCTTACACCAAGCCTACAACCACTTACTGCCTTGCAATTTAACAAGCCGGTGGCTGAAGTTTTGAAGGATTAGATCAATGTATGACCCAGCTCTTACATGCGGCTAAGAGAAATGCAAATCATCTATCTTCCTTCAGACAGGAATTAATCAGGAAGGAACTCCTCTATTAACCTCCTGCCAAGAACAGGACCCAGAGGGCAAGGGTGCACTCTCTGAAGCATCAGGCTCCAGCTACTGCTGTAGCAGGACACTGCGCTAGCGGGACCAGTACCTCACACAGTGAGGGAGGTTCTGCATTTCTACCTCCTGAGACAGAAGACAAAACTTCTGATCTCAGTGTTTATCTGCATGGGACACTGGGGAAAGTCAAATGAGTCATTTTAAGGCATCCAGTGAAAGTGGATTCACTTCACACCTTTAGCTGACTCTTATCTATTTTCCCCAGTGCCATTATATAGACAAACCCTAAGTCAGACAAAAAAAAAACCAACCTTGAGCAACCTGAGCACTGAAGAGAACATAAAAAGGTCAGAATCTGACTTGCCAAATTTGTCTCTGAAGTCATGCTCAGCAACCATGTGAGAAACTGATAAAGATCTCAACAACCATTCAGAGACCAGCAGCAATGTGAGTGTATTTCAGGACACTTCTTTCAAAGTCATTTGAGTTAAAAAAAGAGAAGAAAAGTGCAATTGAGTTGATCCATGCAAAGGAAAGAACTAGTATGTCGTTTTTATAGAGCACACTATTCTGTACGCAAGGCTGCTTGCTTTGAGGTATGAAAGCTGTGAGCTGGGGAAGGACCCACGCTCCGCAGAAGAGCGCAGAGGGCCCCTGTGCAAATGGCTGGCAGAAGGCAACACCACCTTCCTGACCCCGCCGGTGCAAAGCACCCACAGCAGCCCGCTCGTAATTACGGCCCAGCAATGAGAGTAACTGGCTGGGACTTCCGAGATACGGTTCACACTGCCTCAGGTTCCCGTCTTTGAAACGACCATAGGAACAGACCTTCTTTATGGGTTTTGGAAGGATGATCACAACAGAGCTAGTAAGGCACCTGGCTACCACAGCAACAGGGAGGCAATGCCGAATTGGTGGAAAGTAGCGAACACCAAAGTAGCAGAAATGCTCGTTGGCTTCTCCAGCTAGGACTGACTGCAGCAATGCGAAGTGTGTCCAGAGCAGAACCTTCCCTGGTATGCCGCAATCAAGGCGATCACAGTTGGTGATCAGAGTGCTATTGAGCCTGAATGCTTACCTGGGGCCAGAGGAGACCCAAAGAAATACACCAGGACAAAGTGCCCAACCAGAGGAGACAAGAAGAAAGCCACAGGATCAGTAAGCAGAAATAGGGCTGAGGTTTTCCTGCTCTGTCCCGCAGACTATGCACAGAGCCAGGAGCCTCTGCTCTGATGGACGATCACAAGGCATAACGTCTAGTCTCAGCTCTGCCGGGGATCTGCAGACACAGGGCAAGCCGCTTCAGGCGTGCCTGTGAGCCCGCCGCGCAGTCAACCACCCTGAACAGTTCTGATTCGAAGTAACAGGCTGCAATACCCTTCAACTAACAAAAAATCAACTGTCTGTGCAGCTCCTGTATGCCACACAGCCCAACACCGAGCTGTTCCGTCTGTGAACTTTTTAAGCAGCTGACTCATTTGAATGCCCCCCGGCTATCTGAATTGTTATCATCATCTGATCATAGCATCACCAAGCAGCAACTGTAGTCTCAGAACGTCTCACTTCCCCTCTGCCGTTCAGAGCGCCAGCTTGTTGCGCGCATAGGTATAAAGATACCTTATAGCAATGTGGAGTGTTCCCTTTCCAGCATGGGGGGAACTAGACCGATGCCTGGTTCTGCCTGGTTTAAAACCAAATCTGCCTGGTGGAATGGAGAGAGTGGGTCTGTACCCTTTTAACATGACATATGCTCATTTTGCAGCAAAAACTCATCCAAACCTGTTCACAGAACATTTCGTTCGGCCACAGAGAAAGCCATCCTTCCCATCTGTGCTTTCAGTAGGAACACTCAGATGATGCAGCATTCAGCTGGAGAGTCTTACAGTCTCACAAACTTCAAAGCTGTCTTGAATCCAGCATGGAATTCAAACAGCTCTTTTTCAAGGCAAGCACAAGAGCTGCACAGGAGCAAAATGCACAACCCAAAATATGAAGAAAAAACGCAAAAAACATTTAAAGGAATTATTTGTATCCTAAAAAATGAGGTCACTCAATTTCCCACCCACATGGCTTTGCCCTCAAAAACAACTTAACTGAATCCACCAAAGGATGACATTTTGACATGTATCTTCACCAGCCATATATGAATAAGGCCAAGCTAGCAGATAAAACATTACAAAAAATATCTGGTAGCAGATTCACTTGTTTATTTGAGATGGTGTCTGAGAAAAGGAGCTCGCACACATGTCAGGCGCTGACTTGCAGTCTGTGGAATTCACATTCACTTACTTGAACCCAGCTCACTCATTTATCCTTGCAGAAGCGTGGCAGTGAGCAGGACGCCTGTCTGAGATGTGAGGCCTGGCTTCTAGTTCTGGCTCTGCTAAAAGAGTAGCCAGAGTACTCGCTTCCTTGGGTCTTTTCCCATCCACCTCTCCACTGATCACTTGAATCAAAGGCACCAGGTGTGTAGGTTACCGCTATGCTGGAGCACAGGCAGAGTCCCCTCTCAGGAAGACAGCTTGCAGAACAGTGCCACTGCTTTGAATGCCAAAAAACTACTTGCGAACATTAACGTACTCACAAGACCCCATGCGGTAGCATCTTATTAAAACTAAGAAAGAGGAAGAAAGATTAAAAATAATTTGCACAAAGTCAAGGAGCAGTTGTAAAAACAGGTCACAAAAGACCTAACTTTCAGTCCTCTGATCTAACCACTAGATTGTGCAGCATTGACTGAGATGGAGCTTCTGAAACCCAGAGGAAATCAGAACGACGACAAGGATGGGAGCAAGCCCCGAGTGTCAGCTGCAGTCCGGGGGTACCTCTCTGCAGGCTGCAGCATGCCACCGTGAAAGAGCTGTGCTAGCTCACATCGGCTGAGGGTCTATGCGTGGAGTTTCAGTGCCAGCCATACTTGCAGCAGCTTCTGCACAGCCCACTGCTTCTGCAGAACCTGGGTGTCTGGGCTGACTTAAGGACTTTTGGTTTTGCTTATAAAAGAAAAGGAAATAGTTTCTCAATGCATTGCTAAACAAACCCTTCAAAACAAGACCCAGCACAAACCAGCAAAGTGTACAGACAAGGTATGCTCTGGGGGAGGAGCGGCAAAAAAGCCTTAAGAGAAATTGGTAAATAAAAGCACAGAGAGGTAGAAGGATAGGGAGAGATGGAACAGCAGATGGACGGATTTTTCCTTTGAACCTTCAGTCATGCCTGAGGCTGACAATAGCCACTGCCCAAACACTACAGTATGTTATTTCTGCTTTGTCAGATGATGCAGACAGCATCATTTCTGGGTCACTTGGAGGCCACATACCACCCCTTTTCTCTCCCCTTCTTTCTTTTTCACAATCCCAACGACCGAGAGCTGTAAACGCTCAGCTGAGGCCTCCCCAGCTAAGAGTGGGAGGATGAAACTGCACAATCAATGGTTCCCTGTGCCTGATAATACGATTCTCTTCAAAGATTTCATCCTAGGGAGGCATCCAAGCCTAATGCAGCTGCAGGAACAGTCCTCTGCTGAAGTATCAAAGATTTCACACCCACTGCACACTAAAAATGAAAGCCCTCCCCCTTCCTTTTTAACCCAAAGATGTGCAACTGCAAGAGAATGATTGAGAGTGCTCTGCAAGGCTAAGAACTGCACTTAGACATTTGCTGAGCACAACCCTGCTGCTGCCTCATCAGATCTCCAGCTCAACCTCTCAGTTCAGACTTCTCTCCAGCACCCATCTTACCTTCTTCAGCTCAGCCATGCTTCATTAGGCTTAGCTGTATTTCCGTATGGAGCACAGGAAGACTAATACTTCCTCCTGCACAAAGCAAATACTGAAGGACATCATTACTCCAAACTGGCCTACAGAGCTGTTAAGGTTGCCCATCCACTCATTAAATTAGTGCATGTACCATCTAGCAGGCTTATGGATTTACCCTGCTATGAAGAATACTGCTGTCCAAGCACAGCACATCTCCTGTTCTCACTCATTTGGTTCCTTCCACAGGGTCCCCAGATCCTGTATCTGTTCGCGTGCAGCCAAATCTCAACCAGCTCAAACTGGAAGAGTTTTATCAGACCATCTGGAAGAGTATCACCATCAGTCTGGAACCTGGTCCTCAACAGCTAAGGCTTCATAAAGCCTAGTTCAACAGAGTCTTGGCCCTCAACCAAGGTCTTTAATGATAAGTTAACAGGCATCTGTCAGAAATGGACTAGGCAGAGCTACTTGGGCCTTTGGCAAGGCAGCAAAAAGGTTCTCCTGAGATCCCTTCCAGGGATTCTACATTGGCTGAGACACTGACCCACATTATAACAGCACTGAAAGAAACCTGGAGAGCCTCAAGAAATCAAAGACTTTCACCTCCCTGCCCCAAGCAAGTATCAACCCTGAATAAATCTTTCTTGACAGTTGGGGAAACCTAGACTCAGATTCTTCTTCTCCTTCCTATTTCTGGCACGGTCCTAAGCAAACCACATAAGCAGACCAGATCCCCTGCAGACTTCACCAGCGAGTTAAAAGCTTACATACTTTGATGGTTCCACATCTTACAGTCTTCAGGGCTCAGTTCCTGGTTTGTTAGAGCGTACACAGTGCTACCCTACTTCACCAAGCTGGGGAAAAGGGAGGAGTTTATGAGGTGCTCAGACCCTAACACAACACAGGCTTCTGAAAGTATTGCAGATAAACAATTACTTGTCGAACTTATCTGCCGCAGCCCGTAAAGTTGCACAGAGGTGAATGCAGCCCAAAGATAACACTAATACTATGCTGCTCCCTGTAACTAGAATTGTTCGGTGTCTTGGCAAATCCATTGTATCTCTCCTCCCATAAAGAAAACAACTACCCCAAATCCCCTGCCGATTTTAGAATGACTGCAACCAGAAAGCAGCGAGTGACAGGGAGAAAGATTACAAAAGGTTCAGCGTCTGAAGAGGAAACACCAAGTCGTGTTTTGGGGATACAGGTTGTGTTACAATCCATAGATCTCTCTGTAAAATTAAAAACTTGCAAGTGCCTTTAAAGATAATCTCTTCCATCATTTTTATGATTGCACTGATCATTCTCACAGGTCTGTAAAAGAACTCTCAAGTATATTTGATTGTACGGTGGGGGAGGCAGGAATTAAGAAACAACAACCTGTGCATGTGTAAACCTGCAGCACAAGTAGAATTTACAGCAAAAATCATAAAGCCAGACATTTCCTTCAGTAAGGTCAGGAAGGGAATGACTAATTCTAGGTCCCCGTCATATTCTTGCACTTCCCTTTCCTCTTCATTGCAAGCCTCATCCTGCAAGGTACTCAGCACCCACAGCTCTCATCAGAGACAGTGAGGGACCAAGGGGCAGCACCTTGCCTGTCCAGCCTGAACGCTCCCACTGCTGTCTGAAGGAACTGAGAGGTCTCTGAAGGAACTGAGCTCCTTTAATGAAGCAGTTTACTGCCCAGGATGCTGTCCCTAATCCCAAAGCTTTTTTTTTCCACATTTCTCTTCCCCTTGCCTTCCCAACCATCTCCCTTTCATCTTAAATATTTCTCTTTCTGAAGCCTCAATAAAATAAAATACGTTCACAAACCTCCTGCCTCTTCCATTCCCTTCAGGTACTGGCTGGGGAATGAGACTGACAAGCGGCTTGCTCTCTGCAGCACTTGGACTTATCAGCAGACCAAGGGAAGGAAACAAAACACAACAAAATCAAATCCTCTGCTCGTTTGACTCAATTATTTGAGCACTTGGAGAGTTCCACCTTCCCTTCCTCCCTCTGACACACACACGCTTCCCCAAATTGCTGCTGGGCTGGCCTTTGGGGAAGAGATTTATACAGAAAAAGTTTAAGTCTGTGTAGGAGCAGGTTGCAGTTCTTAGAGCTCAAGACATTATGTCTCTGCACCCTGGGAAATCTTAGCTAAGAAACCTTATTCTGTGAAATGCTCCAAATTATTAGCTTTCTGCTAGGAAGAATGGAGCTATTTTGGCAAGGACCAGGGTCACATTTCTCTTTTCAGAGACACTGCGTGAGAAAGCTGCCATGGCTCACTGCTCACATTCTGTTTTTCCAAAAATCTCTTTGGGGCTCTGTCTTACTGGTTAACATTTTCCTATAGCAACCACATGGGGTTTCAACCATTATTTTAAGTACAAATATAGTATTTAGAGTGGAGACACCTGAATCCAGATTCCCACCCCGCAAAAGAACATTTTTTCTTTGCGACTCGGAGACTTTCATCTAAACCACGCTGTGCCCGCTTAGAAAGTGGAGGAAAACCGATTTGCTGACCTAGTAATCGTTGTATGAGGAAAAATACACAGGAGACTGATAAGCAACAATTGGCCATACAACAGACAGTACTGCAGCAGCTATTTGGCATCACACAACAGCCTGGGAAGATTTTAATCAACACTTGAAAAATGATCACACACACGTACAAAACCAACAAGCTCCAGGTTTAGCATCTTTAAGCCAGATACAATATCCATTGCTTTTGTGAATTTCCACAGAAATTCCACACTGCACATCAATCTGTGCCTGATCAGAAAAGGAGGCGGGGGTTTGGTTGGCTTTTTATTTGGTTGGTTTTGTTTGTTGAAGAAAGGAGTATTGGAACAAACAGTTTGTTAAAACCAAGAATTTTCCATGGAAGTGATTTAGGCAAGTTTCTCATTTTCAAAGTGTTCTATGGAAACAAATCAAAGTTCTCAAAACGTATTTTTCTAATAAAGAACTGCATTTAAAAAGACTTCACTTTGGCGTGAAAAGCATAATGAAAGGAAACGTGCCAGTGTAAGATCAGAATTTAAGCATTTAGCGTGCATGTCCAGAAAGTATTTTATGCAGAATTTGTGAAAAATCTGAGCCTGACTTTTCCTCCAATTGGAGATTGGAAAAAGGCCTTTGGAGCAGGAAAGCTCTCATGCTTGCCATCGCTTGCGCTCAGAACTCCTGATCGCTCCAAGATTCAGAAAACAATCCCAGAGCATCAGCCTGTAGCAACATTTCTGCAGAGTTATTTATACACTTGTTCTCCTTCAATCCACTCATCTGCTGAGCTTTGCAATTTTTTTACATCTTGCGCTTTTCATGCTATACAGTCTCCATAGGAAACATTCTTCAAAACACTTCTTTATCACCCCTTTAGCATTACATGTGCTTAGTTATATCCGGTTTGTCTTAAGAGTGCCTCCTCTGATTACCCACTAGAGAATAAATCCAGCAGCCTCTGGGGTTCAGGATTTTTGCTCCATCTCTTGCTCAGACAACTGCATCAGAGGAGGGACTCTGCTGAGCAACAGTGACCAGAAATGAGAAAAAAACATGCCTGCTTATGAGAAAATAAAAAGCCATTGTCACAAGCCTGTACGCTATTTTGTAATGGAAATAACTCCCCCTCCTAAGAAGCAGGGGAAAGACAAAGGGATTCTATGTTGTATTTTTCTGCCTGCAAACTGACAGTTCTGAGTGCTGGATACAAATTCATTCCTTAAGCTTTAAGATTTTTCACTGCAGCCAACCAACTCTTCATAGTTATGCAAAGATCACTCGTGGTGTTTTCAGACTCCTTTCACTTACAGTATCTCATCTTGGTCTTTCTGAAAGGAACATCCGTAAGTTGGGCATTACTGAAAATACTACCTTCCCTAGGATGCTTTTGAAAACCGCAACGCCCCACCTGTACAATGGAGGACTCCAAATGCCTCACCTCCTGCTATGTGCAATATAAAACACTGCTGGGGGTAATTCTTCCTACAGCACTCCTCCAGAGCAACAAGAAAAACGGTGAAGGCCTACAGATGTTTGAGGGATCCAGCAGTGCTGCAGATGGCTTCTTACCTATCCCACAGGCACAAAGTCAGTGCCCACACACAGCTTTCATAATATTCAGTTCAGACCGTAGTTAGAAAATAGAGCAAATCAGCTCTCCTTCCAAGGCTGAGCTGCTCTGAGGATCTCTACAGATACAGAACTTATATCTGCTCAGCCGTCATGTGATGAGTGAACAAAATAGCAGGATTCCCTAAGTATCAGCTGTCCTTAGTATCCAGCTTCTGAATCCAAAACATCTTAAAACAAAGCTTTCTACCTCCATCCTTCCTTCATAGTCTCGTATCCCTTCTGTGCTTTGGCAAAGGGAATTTATAAATTCAACTAGATTGTTTACAGTATAATCTTGAAAGTGCAAATAATGAGCAGCAGACTATTATTAGCTTTCCGGCTGTGACTCGATTCAAAGAACACTGAAGTTATCTGAAACCGATTTCCCAGATTCACTGATTTGCCAGAATGCTGGATTAGGTCCCTTCCTGTTGCCCAAACAGTACCGTTGACATTAGAGCCCTGTGCTTGGTTAGGTCAGGAACACAAGCATTCGGTAGCTCAGCACAAGCAGTTTGGCAGCCCAAGCTGGTCAGCCTAGCGTTTCACATTCCAGAGTCCATTTCCAGAGCCTGCCTGCAAAAAACCCTGCATGTTGAATCTTGTCTCTACAATATTGCCACTGCCAATCATTTTCTTCAATTGATAAGAGAGGACTGAGCACAGTCACCCAAAAATAGGAAGCTACTACCCTGCCTGCCCTTCTTCCTTTTTGATTATTCAGCAGACGTTCTTAAATCAATTGCTCAGTTTTTAAATGCACCTGCTAAAACCTGATTTCGCAGGACAGACATCCACCTACAGAACCCAGCAAGGCAGTTACTGCTACCCCCCTGCTTCAGTGAGAAGGAGCATGGCGTTTTAAGTGAGCCTCGCTACTTTAAGCTGTGCCACAGCATCAGATACAGATGCACTGCTTTATGTGGTCGAACAAATACCCGTTCATTCTGCTATCATAAGCTGAAATCTGTAAGGGCAGGATTCCCCAAAATTCCATTACTGAGTTGCTTTTGAGGTCTGCTGCAGTAAGGAGCATCCTTATTTTCCATGAAGGAAAATACCATTTCTAAAAAAGCCACAATTCTTAAAAATGCAAGTTGGCCATGTATATTACAGTCACCAGTGCCAAGGCTCCATGTTCTGTTCTCATGATGAGACAAGCGGAGTTGGCTCCAAACTACTGCTACCAGCACTATTGCCACTGAAACTTCTCAGCAAAAAGCAGTGGATTCTTTGAATACATCTGAATATCCTTGGAGGGGAACAGGTGAAGAGCCATATAAAAGAGGGAAAAGACAAAAAAAATACTCACATTAAAGCTTTTATTTCTTTATATAAAGATGTTTGGACTGCCAACAGTTTTGAACTTAAGAATAATTCAGCGTCACACGGCTGGGCAGACTTCAGCTCCTGGGAGTAGATTCTTTACTGCTGTATGCCTCTTCCATCCATCGTGCACTTTTTTATACTAACATGTAATGCACCAGCAGCACATTTCTCCAGAGCAACTAAGAGGTATGCAGCTATAAAAACTTTGGGCTCTGCACTATCACTGGATCCTAAACATGTAACCCATTCAGAAAGAAGAAAAAAAAAAAAAAAAAAAAAAAAAAAAAAGAGTGTTAAAAGAAACTATTTTTTATTTACACCATACTTGATATCAAATATTCCCCACCACTCCATATTAACATTTATTTCCAGGAGATCAAATGTGTACAATCAGAAGATCTTTACGCTACGCAATGAATCAAAACACACAAGCATGCCACCAACAGACACTGGCTTCCATGGTTTCCCAAAAGATACCCACCTCAAATGTACAAGTATCAATACAGGGGTGCGGGCTTCTGTTTTGTGGGCTGGTTTTTTGGGTTTGGGTTTTTTTTTTTTTGTTTGGTTGGTTTTTGCTGCTTGCAGTGATGGAGGAGGGAGATGGCTGAGAAAACCACGCATTTTTTTAAAAAATAAAATATGTCAGCTATAGGAAATTGCTTAACTGGAATGTGGCAACTTGCCACATTCTCTGGAAGTGTCTTTTAAAGCAGCAAAATAGCTTTATTTAACAAGCTGCTATGAGATTGCATTTTGGGATTGTCAGAAAGAAAAAAATACACTAAAACCTGCTCTGTTCAAAATGCTTTGAACCTATAAAGCACGCTTCCTTATTTCAGATTTTAAGAGGAAAAAAGAAAAACTTTGGTATGTTCTGCCGCGCAGTGGGAATCAGAGATTTTCAGTCTGCTCATCAATTTTAGAGAATGCTTCTGGAGTGCTATGTACAATGCACTGAGGCATGAAATACAGGAATGAAAAATCTGTGCAAGCATAACAGATTCAGCTGCCAAGTAGAAGGTGGCTCATCCACAGCTGAGCTCTAGAAAAGACTCCTAAAACAATTCAAAAATAAAACCGAGTCAATGGATTGCATGAGTTTTCTTTATCTTCCCTCGAGGGCTGGGTATGTCATTGGTAAGTGGGAACCATACTGAGTTGGCTTCCCTGCTCAGCTCCCTTTCCTTCTCAGAACACCAACAGGTAAACCCACACAGCTTGTCTTCGCAAGTCCCTCTCTTTCTGCAGTCCCACGTGTCCTCAGGTTAGCCTTTCTGCTGTCTCAAAACCAGGAACCCTACAGTCTCAGGCAAACTTCTGTGAAGTGCAGTTGACTTACAAGTGGGAAGATGATGTAAGGAATCAGCCTGGCCCATGTTCAGGCAAACTTCTGTGAAGTGCAGTTGACTTACTTACAAGTGGGAAGATGATGTAAGGAAACAGCCTGGCCCATGCCTCCCATCAGGCACGTATCCCCAAACCAACCCTCACGCAACACAGCGATTAAGCGCATCTCACAATTAGGCTACAGTATGATGAAATTCCAATTATGGCTGAGGTACCCTCAGCTGAAGAATCACCACTTCTCCAAAATACTCCTGACTTCCTACTGTAGAGGTACTCGCACTCCCAGTGTCTTGACTCAACTCTGCAGAAAGCTAAAGATTTGTGAGATTTAACACAATTTGAGAAATTGACTTCTATGCAATTAGGAACGCAGGAGAACAGCATTCTGGATAGCCAACCACCCAAACACACAGGAGGGACTTCCCTGCAGTGAACTACAGGTAGAAAATCCTCTCTGAAACCCTGGGACCACCCCACTGAAGGAGTCAGCGTTATTGTAATGAGAGTGAAGGACCAGCTGAAGAAGTTTGGGTTTAATGTGAGACGCAGGGAAATGCTGTGAAGCAGAAGGGTGTTGTTTATTTATTGCCTTTTTCCTGATTTTGTTTTGAAGTTGCTGAGGTGAGCTATGTGCATAAGCTCTGCTGTTTTACTCTGCTATAAAATTGCTGTTCAGTTGCTGGGTTTCTTTGACTGTGTGTTGAATGAGGTTTTGTACTGGACTAGTTCTCCTTCCTTCCTACTCCCCCTGCTATTCTGCAGGGACATGAACAGAAAGAGTGAGGCAACAGGAAGAGTAGGAGTTGCCTCTACAGAGACAAAGCAGGATGTGACCTCTGTTCCCTAAATAGGGCACAAATGGTCGGATCGCGATATCCAAGCTGGTGTCTCCCCAAAGAAAAGGCTCTAGCAAAGACCAAAGTGAAGCTGTTAATTTTGGGCTAGAAACTGTGAATCAGTGGCATCAGTGGTGCTTTGTAAGAGGAACTTAATTAGCTGCAAAGAACTTAAATTAGCGACTAGTCTGATGGACTCTTGCTAAACAAAGCTTAAACAGTCTAGTACTTGATGGAGCCTCAACTCTGCTGAACTTTGATCTTGCAAAGTACTGGTGCTGCTCCTACCCGAGAGCATCCAGCTCCTGCAGCCTTGGTGCTCTGCTGGCCTAGGACAGTCTCTGGAAACCCGTGTGACCTGTTTATCGAGCTCCGAGGCAACCCTTCCCCACTCGGGCTGTGCTGCCCTATTAAACTTTGCCTTTGAATTTAACAGCCTCTGACACTGGTTTGTTTCCATGAGCTGCCTGACCTCCTGTTTCCCAGGGCAGCATACAGAGTACTAGCTGGAACAAGGCAAGAGAGTGAATTACCATAAGGTAGTCTCATCTCCAAGTACAGATGCTGAGCTGTACAAAATGGCTTTTCAGACTGAAATCTAAAAACCTGCTATATTATGCAAAGTACTTTACTGCTAGGAGCCAAGCACCCTTACCAACCCAGTGCTCCCATTGCTGGATATAGTTACAATCAGATTACTGTTGCTGGGACTACACAACCACCAAAGATGGTACCCCAGTGCTAGAAGTCTATATTCTGAGGGTAGTGATTCATCTAGTTCAGCCTCTTTAATCTCCAGTCTAGGAGACCATGCCAACAACTTCTGAACATGCCTGCCTTCAAAGCCAGGGCCTTAGGTGATCTTACCTATGGAGGATTTCTACTAGTATCCTAGATAATAAGAAAAATAAAAAAAGCATTGCAGTTCAGATGACTAGCTTGGTTAGTGGGAGCTAGGGTGACTGAACGCCAGAGTAGCTACACCCACATACCATAACAGGGTTGTGACGGCAGGTCTAATTGCTCAGGCCATTAAAGTCAGAAGAGCCACATCTGCTAGGGCCACTGAGGTCTGACCCCCAACCCAGCCCGGTAATTCTGCATACGTTTTATTCAGCTATGCCCTAGCTCAGGAGTTCAAACACATACTGAGGCACTGTACTCAGTACACTTCTGGAGACTAAAAAGGGAAGCTTCCACTGCTGTTTTAGAGCTTAGTGCTCCTTGTATGCCTCTTCTACTGGAGGGGACCTTACTCAGTTTAGTATGCATGACTGTTGAACCAGCTTCTTGCAGTGCTTCAACTCTAGCTTGCCTTTCCTGTTTAGCTGAAACATTTGTGTATGAAGCTAAGTAAAACTGACCTAGAGTTTGTTTATGCTTTCAAAGGGTATATGTTCTGTGCTGGAAATGAGTACCTCTAACCAGACTGACTCTGTATTACAATAATAACTGGAAATGAACTCTGGACCATCGGCTCCCAGCCACTCTGGGTTAGTCTGCCTTCTCCTGCAAAGGCAAATACTCTTCTAGCAGCTGCACCAAGCTTCAGACCAGTGATGATATATATAAAACCAACAAACACAGCAATGGGAGAAAGAGAGAGGAAAACATATTTGGGTTACACAGCAGCCAAAAGGAAGGGACCCGGCTATAAAGCCAACTACTATATAGTTTCACTTGAGCTTGAACCTTGAGACTAGCAGATAACCTGTCAGGAGTTTGCTTCAGATATCGAATCCAGATAAGCAATGCTAAGGCTCTGTTTTTCTCAAACATGCCATCTGTAACAGCCATTCCAATGCGAGAATTACAGCTGCACTCTTATTGCACTAAGTCCCTTCTTATCCCAACTTCCACATTGTCCTGTCTCCCAAATACTAAGTCACATCAGGACTACAGGCACTTTCGCCAGAATGTGTCTGCCCTAGCTACTTGCCAAGGGAGGTTAGAAAAACTGTGGCTAGCAGCAATACTCTCCTGAATAGGTGGACTGCTTTCAGTTCCTTTCAACCGAGACTGTAATGTGCTCAAGCTTTCACTTATGAACATTAAAAAACTCCCTTCTTGTGCTTGATCATTCTGGAGAATGAGGAAGGATAAAAGAGCACGAGTTGAGTGTAGGCAGTCCTCGGGTCCTCCCTCTTATTACGGGGGGAGAGGGGAAATTGTCAAATACAAAATTTCTCACCCCAACTGTTCATTCTGAGGAGCCTTTCAAAAAAACACGCTGACACATCCAGTATATACACACAGTAAGACTGTAAATTAGTCTTTTCCTTCACAAAAGGCTCATGACAAATTACGATCTCCAACAAGATACGATGACCTGCTAAAATGTCTATGGGTCTCTTGGCAGGGGGGTTCCAGAACCTTCATGAACATCACTTCCTGAAGTCAAACATTTGCACTTATCCACTGAAAGAATGCATGACTTGGGTAATGGTAGAGTCACTTTCCTACATGCTATTCTTGATTACTAACTATACTAATAGTTCGTTATCAGCCTCAGAAAAAGGTTCAAGCTCTTAAAAGTGCAAAGAAAGACCTTAAGAGTAATTGGACTTTAAAACATGTCTGTAATCATTTCAGCGGCAGAGATTTTAAAGCCAGGTGTGAACAAATGAAATCTTTATACAAACAGTGAATATTACTTAGGTCATGGGTAGCAGCAGTTGCATGTTATGGGGGCCCAGATGAGAGCATCATGCAAAAAATTTCTTGCCAGATATATGGCTCAAAAGGAAGAAACAGAAGCAAGAGTTGGTTCTGGAAGCTATGAAGGGGCTGAAAGAGCTGGATCAGCAAAGCTCATCTACAGAGAGAGGAACAAGAAAGAAGGCAATAGAAGAAGATCAAGAGCAAGACACGAGCTTTGAAAGGTGAAATAGCTCTGATGGTATGCTACCATTGTCAAGGTATTATGCCAATTTACTGTGGTATTGGCCTCATAGGTGATGTGAGAAAAGCAAGTTAGAAGCCCTGGTCACATGGTCTTGTAATATTGGTAGCAGTTCTTTGTCCTTGTGCAGTGGTGTGGAGAAGTTTTAACTTTTGAACTGGAAGCATCGTCCTTTTGAGTGTAGGACACGATTCGTATAAATGATTGAGGTTTTTTATAGGCTGGAGACCAACAATGACAGAATAGATCAGAATAGGACTCTGAAAATCATTATATACCCCTTTAAGTCCAGCTTTAAATACTGTGCAAGATAAGTACATCAAATTTTGTACTTGGTTGTGCAACTACCAAGTCTGGACAATTTCCGCATCAACTTTTATAGATCAGATGCACAGGGTAAGTCAACCCAGGATTTGCTTCTTTATCACGTGTATGGGAGAAATAAAATGAGGGTAAAGTCATTGGCCTGAGATTAGATATGGCCTTTCATCATGTGTCAGAGATCCCTTCTCCATATGCTCAGTTGAGATCTGTGCTTCAAAATGAAGGTATATTACTGTCCTCTGTTCTCGATCAGGTCACAAAGCTTCAACTGAGCTGTATTTCTCTACCTCACCACTATGAATCCATCAAGTGAGGAAAGACATCAACAAGAACCTGCAAAACTATTCCTTTAAATCCTACACTGGAAGGAATTTGACAGAAGCAAGAAAGAAACTCATCTTCAAAAGTACTTATTAATTTTCCAATAATGAATGGAACTTGAATTGCATCTACAGCCTGCACACTAAGCACTAAAAACACACCCAAGCTTATGCTCCTTGTAAACACCAAATAAGCATAATAAATACCTGGAATAGGGTTTCCATAGGTGACTGTTCTGTAACACTGATTATATATCTTCAAACTGCATTTTACTTCAGAGGCTATGTAAATATGAATGGAAGATGGTTATTGCTGTAAACTTACAGGTATACTTGGGTGGAGGCAGGCTGGTATCCTTCCATGCTGGGGCTTTCTCACAAAGAATGTGAGCTGAACTGGAAAAACAGTAATGTGCTGAAACAAGCACCCAACAAGATGAGAGAAGAAGGGATATCTTATAGCTGTTAAATTTTCACCACCTTAAGGGACAGGTGAAGTAAGGCAGAGAAAGAATTATTCTGTATTCTAAAGATACCCACTTTCTCAGTTTATTACCCTTTTATATTTGAGTGTTGTTTTTTCACTACCTTGCCCATCCTGAAAACACTCAATATACATCAGACCAAGCCTGAAGACAGTACAACAGCACTTTTGTTTAAATAGCTTCAAGCGAGGGTCAAGGCCAAACTCTTTAAGGTATTCAACCTTGAAAGGCACTTACAAAAGAACTGAGCCAGCAGAGACTAGAGCTAAATTCAGCTCTTACCCTAGTTTTAAACTGCTTCAACTCCTTTGTTTTCAGCACAGTCATGTTCAGTTTTTATTATTGTAAAGGAAAGTGGGCTCACATAACCCAACATTCATCTAATATCAACTGAATAACCCTAAGGAACACAAGCAGGGTCCTAAGTTAAAGCCAGCTGTACTCTTTGCTACAGATATGTCACTTACGTGATACCTTTAGCAGACCGGGTGTTCCATCAAATGATACGGCTCTAAATAATTTACCAGCAACCCCATAACACTTGATTAAAACCTACTGAAAGAAGATCTAATTAAATTGTCTCTGAAAGAACAGATAACGATATGACAACTGTGTAAAGGGCAGATGGCAAGTAGAAGCTCATCAGAACATCAGAAAATAATTTAGAAAAAGGTACCTTTATCTGTATTGAGTTTTGGTGATCTCCACCTGTCTGATGCTGGCTGTTCTGGAGGTCATTCCTTCATTCTGCCTTTGGGCATCTGAAGTGACAGCAAGAGTACTGGCTGTCCTCATGAGTGGCATTTGGGCACCTGTAGAGTAAGTACCTGATCTCTTAGGCAACTGGGTTAGAAAGCGTTTACTGCGTCTCTTGGTGATGAGCAGCAGACAGCAGGTAAAGTTAGTCATAGAACTGGCAGACTTTTTTTTCTAAAGGCTATATAGAGGACTGTTGGTAGCAATCAAGCCGTTAATGAGTACGGTACTTGGTGGCAAATACTATAAAACTTTGCAAGGCCATTAGTTGTAAAGCTGCGTATCTGCTGTACTGTGAAAGATATGTCTTATGGATTAAAGAATAGTCAGAAAATGCATTACAGGAACATAGTAATCACCTTGCTGCAAATCATATGTGCTTTAAGATAAAGGAACATAGATCACAGCAGATGTTCTCCATGCCTTTCAGCCTTTGAGGAAGAAAAGAATTCTATTTCTTACCTCACACCTAAGAGCAGGCATGTACATAAACCTAACTGCAGGGAGTTAAGTATAAGTCAACAGTAGCCCCAAAGTTCAAACGCATATCACCCAGTTCAAGGTTTTGCTTGGAAACTAAGAACCTACTGAAGAAAACACAGACTTTCACACTCTGTAGAATGAAGTACAGTTCATAAGAAGGGCATGAACCACGTGCACGCTGCTTTAATGTTGCTGTGTTTCCAGTAAGGTAGACCCAGAAAGCAAGGCATTTCTTTTCCGTCAGCTGAAGGGCAGCCTAGGGTAGAATCAAGGCTCATCTCTTAAAGATGTGCCTCTCTTCTTCTCATGTCTGAATGAGTTTCACTGCTTAGGTCTCTCAGCTGCCATTAAAAAGGAGTGATGTTATAATCTTAATAAATACAGACTATAGTGTGTTACAGACTATTGCAGCCCGCACTACTGGTATGTCACAATGCAAGCCCTAAATCCTATTCTACAAGTAGGTCAAACTTAGACAGCCTGGCAGCAGGAGACATGCTGCAGAGCTTCAGAAAAGGCAAATACCCTGGCCTAGAAGTCATGCTTATTTCTGGCTGGGATAAATTGATACATACCTCCAGGCTGGATGCCTGTCACTGGGCACAGTAAAACAGAGCTGATGTTTTGAGCAGACCGAAGTTACGGTAAACATAGGGATTGGGCTGAGTGCAGAAAGTTGAGTGGAAACTGCTCCAATATAATCCTCAATACTTTTTTTAAAGAGTCAGCAATGCGAAAGTTGAGTGGAAACTGCTCCAATATAATCCTCCTCAATACTTTTTTTAAAGAGTCAGCAATGCAGACACCCAGAAGAATAGCTCTTGCCCATATAAACCCATATTAGAGGGTGCAATACCCAAAATAAATCATCCCTTCCTCATACAGAGTTCATGCCAGCCCTCAACCACAAATGCATATTTATAGCCCAATTTGCCAGCACCTGGAAACAGGTTTCTTTTGAGGATATATTACTAACTACCTTCCCCATTCCCCAACAACAAAGGCATAAACGAAAATAGAAATGAAAGCAACATTAAGAGACATTAAAATCAAAATTTGGCAGGTACCCAACCACACCATTTCTAGACAAATTTGGAAGACAGCCCTTCAAGTGGACACAAGTCATTAAAGAAAGAGATTTTTCTAGTAATTCACTTGGGAATTAGCTGCTGCACATGCAACTGCAATGGCAGGGGCACTGTGATCCCCAAATTATCAGAGACCAAACAGGAAATGCTTCCTGCTTTGAGGTCAGACCCTTAGCTAAAGCAAATAGGTCCTATTTCACATGAATCTACGTGAAATCCTGACATGAAAATTATTTGAACCCTCTTGAGTGAAAGCTGTGTTGTGTCACCAGTATGATGGGTGAAGGAGGGGTGCTCTGCGAGTATTAAGTGTCATTGTTCTCGTTTTACAAAAAGTCCTCCTGTACCCCAGCAATTGCCCAAGTGACTTGGCAAGCTCATGAGAACCAAACCATCCCTCCTGAGCGGGTACCCTAGCCGCTGGATCAGCCTGCCTCTTTCTGCCCATCTCTCTCTCAGCCTCAGATTTTAAGCTGTGAAAGGTCTCCGCGTTGTTTTGCAGCCTCAGAAGAAAACAGTAACTCTTCCACTAGTCGCAGAAATTAAGGTTTGGCTCGGTCACCGAGCTAGTCTATCCCAGTTGGGGTACGAGAAACTATTGCTCAGAGACAGGCTCTCAAAGCAATTAAACGTGATTCTGATGCAGCTACATGAGGTCAAAGCACAGCTATACCACGTTATCCGCACTGATCTCACAGAAGCTGCAATCAATTTGCAGTCAGTTACATCGGGATTGGGTGCATGCTGGTTTTTGTTAAGGGGGAAATTACGTTAGACCATCTCACACTTTGAAAAGAAACACTGCAAATCTCAACCCTCTCCTTGGTGTTTCTCGAAACTGCTGCTGTACAGCTTAACTTGTACAGTACCTTTCCCAGAATGACTATCGTTTAAGGACAGGAAGGTCATGCACTTTAGAAAGTCTTATCCTTAGACAACTCAGCAACCATCTGCACAGCAGCACAGAAACCATACTACACTCTCCCATGAACAGAAGGCGATTTGGACTACTTAATAAGCCAATACTGCAAAAAGAGGTGAAGGAAGGACTTCTTAGAAGAAAAACTCTCAAAATAATTTCTCCCAAAGAAATGAGCCTTTCTTACTGCTAAATTTTAAAATTCCTTACCCATGAAGGTGGCTCTCCAATTTTCCCCATGTCTTCTGCCCCAAAGTTTGAAGCCAGATAAATCTCAGAGCCACAGCTACTTGTATTAAGGGGCTGAAGGTTCAGCGTTTAGAAGAACTCCAAAGAATTCTAGCAATGCGGAGACTTGCAGTGCCTGCTGATACTTTTCCCACACCACTGAGGCTTTGTCAGGAAAGCTGACAAAGACCATGCTGCTAACCCACCCTGCAAAATACAGTTTGAGTGTGGAGACTTTATTCTTTGTAGTATAAAGGGGCCATGTCTGGTATGGAAGAGACCTCACACCGGGCTCCTCTTGTCAGGAATACAGGAAGACAGAAAGGGCTGAGCCAGCCCATTTATGTAGAGGATCCATGAGGAGTGAAGGGGAGGGGCAGGGATCAGACCATGCATTTCCTTGTGTTTCCCCTTCCCCCCTGCACCTCAGTTTTACAGCTGCAGGAAAGATCAAGCCAGAACTGTGCAAAATTGCTGAGTCAGGCTCTCGCTGTGGGGCCTCAGGGAGGCTGTCCGCAAGGCTTAAGCCAGAGGACAAAGCCTTGTGATAAGGCAGAAAGCCAAGCAGCTGGAAGGACACTGCAGGGTAGAGACAGTCAGGGGATGTGATGCACCCGCTGCAGGCACAAGCAGGATTCCCTAGGCTGAAGGTACTGTAGTGGAGCCCTGCTGGGGAAAGAGAAGAACCAGAAGAATTTTGCATTAAGGGAACTGGAAAGAGGATGTAGAAGGATTTAGCTAGTGCTGGCTAAGTTAGCACAACAAAAAAGGGCAGAAATGAGCATGGGTGCATCTGTGAGCTCCCCAGCAGCCTGCCCAAAGCTCTCTGGGCGTATGGCGGTAGCCTCTAACAATTAGAACAACGCCCCAAAATGTGCCTCAGGCCGTTAGGAAGTCTCTGTTGCCACAGAGTTCAGGCTCCCACATCGTGCAGGTTTCCAGTCTATCTGGAAATCCAGCCTTTACCCCTGCAAGGAAGAGCCAGCATTCTGGTCAGAACTTCAGCCGTCTTATCAGATGTTGAAGTCAGTGAGGCGAGGGGTTAAAAAACCTGGCATCTGGAGCTAGACAGGTAACAGGCATTTTACATCCCTTCTCTTCCCAAAGACCTGTACATCAGCAGTGTGACCTGTACATCAGCAGTGTGTTAACCCTCAACTCTCTGGGCAAGAGCACCCAAAACACTGGGTGGTCAGCATGTTTCAGAGCTCTCACCGCTCAATTCCTGCAGGACCAGGCAAGCCGTCACAGGCACCTGAGCCACCAGCACTGGCTGATGCTTCCTCTCCTCAGTCTTCCTCACCCCCTGTTCCAAACAGCTCCTAGTTGCTCCACTGCATCACAAAGTTGACTACCACAGCAACGATCAAAGCGATTTCTGTACGCGGCTTTAAGGACTATTTTGTGCTGTCAGCTCTGCATTCTCTCCCCTGTGCTGCCACAAAAAACTGGATGCCTCAATGTTAAAGATGTTAATTCTCTCTCTGCTCAGCCTTCTTGGCACAACAGTTCAAGAGGACACTAAAAAATCAGTTAATAAAATGCTACAGGCAGGATCTGCCCCTTCATTAAGGCACGCAGCAAAGGCAGTTTGACTCGACTACTGAGAGGAGCGGCAAGGAGCATTCTACCACCACTGCGGAGTTCAGCTGAGAGCAGTGCTGCATCGCCACTGCATTGCTGCTGCCACAGTACTCATTTCTCACTCAAATGAGGGGATAGATGCTACTACCTTCAATTTGAAATCTTGTGTTGCGAAGTGTCCATGAACTTCAAAGCAGCAAAGGCAGTTTGACTCGACTACTGAGAGGAGCGGCAAGGAGCATTCTACCACCACTGCGGAGTTCAGCTGAGAGCAGTGCTGCATCGCCACTGCATTGCTGCTGCCACAGTACTCATTTCTCACTCAAATGAGGGGATAGATGCTACTACCTTCAATTTGAAATCTTGTGTCGCGAAGTGTCCATTAACTTCAAAGCTCTTCGCCTCAGACCACAAACTAGTTATTCTTGGCAACTGAGGCAATTTGAATAACACAGTAGAAAAAAATAAGGAAAGAACACATCAGTGGAACTGGAGCATGCCTTGGCAGCAGAATAATGTTGTAGATTTAGTTTCCATAAAAATCAAAAACTAAGCATTAGTGTCAACCTAGTAGCAAGAGCTAGCTAATACTTCTAAGTTAGCCATGCCTCCAATTATAGATTGGCAGATGATAACTGATAAGACCCATTTAGTTAGATGCAAATAGGTAATTACTGCTACAGAGGCGCATTCAACATCATTATATAAAACATCTCTTACAAATGAGGTCTCAGTGCAAATCCAGGCGGTGTTTCAGTGCAGTAGCTAAAGACCTGGGCTTACAGCAACTCTCCTTTCTCCCTCCAAACCTTACTTTCCACAGGTTCCACTCAAGTTACTGGCCAGGACTGCAAATGGCCCAGGAATTCAGGGTGCACTGAGAGGTGACCCACAGAAACTGCCTCATTATACCCATACAAAATGCCACCAATACCACAGTGCTTAAATCAGGCCTGTAGCAGTCAGCCAATGGTTCTACAAACACTACACTGGACCCACAAAGCAAGACCAAACCAGTTTCAACACACATAATATCCTGGCTTAATACAAACAGGGTTAACAAGCCCTTTGATACCTACTCTGGGGTTTCTCCCAGCTTAGTTGGGTGAGCAAATGCTAAAAGTCTTTGGTGTTTGTGCTCACCTTGGCTCCCTTCAACACAATGACCCCCTTCCTCTTCCAGAGTGTTTACAGACACCCTTGTGTTTCAAAGGAAAAGGAAAAAAAAAAAAACAAAAAACCACCACCTTTCTTTTCCCAAAGGGAGATGGTTGAAGGCCTATGCAAATCTCCCCAAATGGATCAGTCTCCTGGTAAGACATCTTTGTATTTTAGGTAGTTGTTTCCTTAAAACAACGGAGAATAGACAAGGGCATAGCTACCAGAATTCAGTAAAATAAGGGGAAAAACAGTGCACATGATCTGCACCTGCACTAAGAGAGTCCGATGCTACTAGCTGGTGCTGGACTGAGGCACTTGGAACTGTCTCTATAGAAACTGTGAGAGAGTTGAAGTTAAAAATCTTCGTAAGAAATGTTTTACTTTGTGGAAAGTTTCAGTTTTGGTCAGAAGGACAAAAGGCCTGTAAACTGAAATGTTTTGCTTGGCAGATGAAGAACAGCTTTTAAGAGGGAGATGTCTAAAAAAAGTCACGAAGCTTTAAGCAACAAAAACTTACTACTTCTGCTTATTTCAGTGGAGCTATGCAACTGTATCCTAAAGCGGGATTTAGTCCTCGAGCTTACTCTAAAGGTAAAAGGAGGAAAACACTGCTCTGGAAGATGAAAATTGTTCCTAGAAAATTCTCCATGCTTGAAGGATGGCTAGAGAAACAGGTGTGGAGAGGTTCCCCTAGAGCACTGTAAGGCAGCATAAGGGGCACTGACACATCTTCCAGTAACTGCACTTACTGTCAGATCCACTTACCTCCCCTGTCTAATATCTTTTAGGGATGAAGCCTGGTTGAAGTTTTCCATCTGTAAAACATATCAATTATTTCTTCTTTCCAGTTTATTCAGCATCATCGATAACTAAAAACAAAACCTCACACTGGAATCTGCCAGCCTCAACAATAGCCCACACACACAGGAGCAATGAGAAGCTCAAGACTTCCTTTCTAAATTTAGATTGCTTCAAAGAGAAGTGAAAGTTCTTTGATAAATCAACAAACCCCTGTTTTAGAAGCACATAAGGAGAGTAGAACTGGGCAGGAAAGTGCTTGCCTGCACTGTTGAACTTACTTGCAAAAAGCTTCTGAAGATCTTCAGGGACCCAGACCCGAGGCTCCTGGCTGCATTCTGAGAACTGTGGTCAACGACCTGTTCGGCAGCGTCAGATCAGACCAGATCAGAGCCTGGATCTGCTGCATCCCAGCAAGATTCCTCAGTGCCATGTTAATCACTGGTCTGAACTGGATCTCACAGCTGCTATCTTCCATTTGGGATAACTATCAATCATCATTTCAGAGGCACTCTGTAGTCCCTGATCAAAGCATGATTCCTTATTCTACTGATTAAGTATCCCGTGATTCTTCTCTTCTTCCCCAAGATGCACACAGTACAAATTAGATTTTCTTTCAGGCAGAAAAGGGATGACAGACCCCTGGCCTCCGTTCACTTTAGAATACTTTCCTGAGAGAAAAGACAGCTATATTTTAACTTTAAATTCAAATTTAGAAGTACCAAAAGCAAGATGGAGACAGCGGGTCTGAAACCCTGAAAGCAGACAGGGAAGGGCTAACAGGCATGAAGCAGCTTCATTGCAACTGTTCTCCAAGTTATACCAGCAAATATACAGGGAGGTTCTGCAGAGGATATTTGTAATTCCATGTACACTGACATTAAAAGAATAACTTCTGTTCAGCTACCTTCTGGACAGTCACTGCCCCAACTTAGGGCAAGCTGGTGTTTCCCTGGAGACACATGCAAACACGGCATAGCCGCAGAGGTGAGTCTCAGCAGACTTGGAATTAGTCCTTTAAAATGTAGAGCATCAAGACAGATTCTCCCTACTGCAATTTAAAACTAGGACATCCTGGTCAGTGGCTTGTTTTGCAGTGCGATGGGCCAGGGCATCCTTTATCTCTGTCTAAGGGGAGGGTTTAGAAGACAACACGCTCACAGAAAAAAAATTCAAGGCAATGACAAGGAGTCACCAATCTTATCCTTAGACAGAGGATGCCATGGGCCTGCAACAGGGTTCAGCCCCAGCCCTCACCACTGTCCCTCCAACCACCTCCCCAAAGATAACCAGAAGAAACATGTGAAACTCCTTGTTTTCTCCTTTTAGGAACAGCACTGCTAAAAAAAAAAAAAAAGAAAAAAAGAAAAAAGAAAAAAAAAAAACAACCCCAAAACACAACAGGAAGCTGTCTCTTTTTTTCCTCTCATTCATTAAAGCATGGAAAGCATATTTGAGTCACAGCCACCTAAGCACACATTCCACATGCACTATCTGTTACATCCCCTTCCCCAGATCACTTCTGGCTGACCAAAAAGCGTTGCTAGTCAAGCTACAAAATTCACAGCCCATATTTATGCAGGGAGAGTTCTATTGAAAAGCTGGCTGCTTTTACCTGCCATTGTGGCTTTACTTTGTAGGAAACAAGTAATTTTAGGTATTTAGAATGATATCCTCAATAACACCTGAAAAGGCTCAAACAGAGCCAAAGCAAGTAAATATTCTGGCTTTGAGTTCAGTTCTAGTCTGACTATTAGTCTAACAACTAATATCTTTCAGCTGTCATATGCCTTGGCCTATGCCAAACACCACAATCCCTCTCCTAGGCTAAACTTGCATACTTCTGCAGCCAGCTATTTCCATCTAGTACCAATCTCTCCCCCCCTCTCCCCTTTCAAAGAAAACAAAAACAAAGCACTGACTTCTTGGAGGCAAAAACACTAGCCAGCTCCTCATCTCCTGTGCACTTGCATAACCACATCGATTTCAACAGCAATTTAAAGCATCACTCAATAGGTCATGTTGCTAGTTGAACAGTCTTGAGCTTAGGTGCATAAATCCAGTGAGATTTGCATCTCCCATCTACCTACAGCCCCAATAGCTCAGACTACATGTGCTGGACTTAGAGAAAGATGAACAAAAGACATCTATTATCACACTGGGCTGTGATACACACATGCCCAGAGAGATTAGGGCCTAAGCTAAGGTTTGAGTTTCCACCTTAGGAACGCTCCAGGGTTCAGTTTAAACAGCTCATGCAGAAAGCAGGTTTACAACATAGACAGTGAGCTCAGCCACAGAACCAGCAACTGTCAACTAGCACAGCTTCAGGTGAACACTGCAGCTGCACCAATGGTTACTTCATGTTCCTCGGAGCACGCACAGTGGGAGTACAGCCAGGCTGGGACATGCCTCTGGGATCTGTAGGTGGCACAGGAGCTCTCTGCAGCTCCAGCTTAAGGCAAAAGACATTATCTGACCACCCGTACACTTTAGTGGTTCTCAATTGTCCTCCCACCTTATCAGCAACAGAGAGTTTCTCTAGATTAACTTGGGACTGATGCTGTCCTAGATTCTGGGGGCATGGACTACAACGCACCACCTGCCCTCACCTGAGCTATGCCAATAAGGAATAGCTGCAGTCAAAGCCAAGCCAGATTGCCAAACTGTTTCTTAATCACATCGAGCTAGCCTTTGACTAGGTTTAGACTCCCACCAAGAAGCAGGAGTGCCCACGACACTTCTATGCACAACTGCTCACAAGTTAAATCTTGGAAGAACTACCCATTTCTTTTGGAATAGGCATGTTTCCAGACTCAAAGAGCCTCGGTTCCCCCGATTTGCTAGCCATGGCAACACTGTGCTGCTGGTAGTGTCAATTTAGTGGGATTACTCCACAGGAGCAAGAAATGAGCAGGGAGGGAAGTCTCTGAGATGTCCAAGATGGTATCTCTGGGTGGTGTCATCTATACATCATTCTGTGCCTTTCACCACAGCAGTAATTTGGCCAATACATTCTCCAACCCCCAAAACAGTGAGAGATAGCCAGGCTTGCTTGCTTTCATTACAATTTTCCTTTCAGTGTAAAAAAAAATCCCCTATCGGCTCAGAATGAGGATAAGAAATTTTGGCCTCAAAGGAAAGGTGAGGGTCTATCCCTCAAGCATCATCTGAAAGATTACATGGTCTATGCATAACTATTCCCTAAATTATTTGGTGTCACATGACTTCTTTTGTTAAGTGGTCCTATTTATGAACAAGAACAGGTGATAAATTTGTGTACCACCATGCTGACTCATAGCTGTAAATTTGTCACTTGCATGCAGCTGTAACACTAACCGGGGTTTTCCTTGTGTAAAATGCAGTTAATAGCTAGCTTTTGAACTTGAGTAGCAGACCAAGTTCTGCTCAGGTCGTACCTGTGCAAGCTTGGTTACATCCATGAGTTTAGCTAGATACAGCTGAGGTTCAAGTCGGGCTACTTCACTGATTGGATAAATTCTGAACATGCAATAAACATCAGAAATCGTAAGCGGAGATTGAGGCTTGTCTGGGACGACAGACTGTGGGTTCCTGTTGGTGTTTGTAGGCACGTACGTACAGAGGTCTCAACTCCAGGCTCTGCTGACCTTCTTTATTGGAATTCAGTTGCTGAAAAGGGTCTCCAAGCTGACTCTGCATGAAGATTAGCAGGAATAATTCTGTTCTAACATAATCCAGTGACCACACAAGC
Source organism: Egretta garzetta (assembly GCF_000687185.1). Classification (NCBI taxonomy): domain Eukaryota; kingdom Metazoa; phylum Chordata; class Aves; order Pelecaniformes; family Ardeidae; genus Egretta; species Egretta garzetta. The sequence goes on along the minus strand of NW_009258270.1, from coordinate 806,095 downwards.
AGTCTTAGAGAGACAAAGGCAGCTCAGAGCCTTACTCTGATACTTCCTTTCTTGCTTCCCAATCAGTGCATCACAGAATCCAACCCACGGTGAGAGTACATACAGACCTTGACAGAAAAGTGAAGAGAGGCCCTTGTTGTATCTTCATCTTGATGACAATCTACTCATCAGAGCTTGTCCTGGAAACTCCAGGTAAGTTAAAACACTGCTGCTGACTTTTTGTGTCAACATGTATGCAAAATCCATGCTAGGAGATGAGCTAAATTCCATTATGATGTGCAAATTCTGATCGTACAGAGACACATTGTCACAAAGAAAAGATTATGTCTACAGACTAGATAGTAATACATGGTTCTCCCTCCTTCCAAGTCAAGCAGAGTCTTTTTTGAAGCCTATCTTATACAAACAAGGGCACAAATTTAGGAAAAAAAGAAAGTCCTACAAAAAAGATGACACCTTTAAGAAAAACAAATGTGTTGCATATGTGCAAAAAGTAAGATGAAGTAAGAGACTTTCTTCTCTTACGTAAGGCCTGCTGGAAAAGGAAGTCTTTTCAGTTGAACAAGGCTCATAAACATGTGGCTACAGGTTGCAGTTTGGCCTGAAAAATTCACTACTCCCACTACTTCCAATTTGCAAACGCAGTGTCTTCCTTTCCTTCTGCATACCACATGCCCAACTTCCAGTCTGCAAGTTTGGACAATTACAATTCCACTTCCTATCCTCTCATGCCTCCCCCCATTTTCAAAGCATTTGATTCTGCTTAGAGACTTCTTGGTAAGATCTAGCCAAATTGCCAAATGAGTCGAGATAACGCCAAAGCAAGTTCAAACATATTTAATCCACAGGTAGCATTCAGCCAATACGAAAGACTGATTGGTAGAGTAGTAGACTTACTTATTTGTGACACAGCACAGCTGGAGTCAGGCTTTCTGATCTGGTGGTCTATTTTCTGGAGGTGCTGAACAGAAGACAGTCCTGAGGAAGAAGTCAAAGTGATCTTTGCACAAGGGGGCAAGAGTGTCTCTTATTACAGACACAGTCCAGCCAAAGAGCAATGAGGACAGTTTTTCTCAAAGACCAGGCAGATCGTAGCAATGCATGCTACCGCCCCACCCTGACACTCCCACCATAACCAGTTTGGAGGCAGCTTCCATGCCAGAAACACTGCAGTTTGCCCTTATGATGCAAGAACCAAGGTAGAAAGAAAATACATCTGCAATCTAAATACACTGTAGGTCTCAGTTCAGCCTGGTCCTGCCTCATCTTTGCTGCAGTTAAAAGGAAGGGAGAGGGAAGGTGTCCCACTTAGTCTGGTAGTTCCCACAGTCTACCAAACCAGCTATGCTGTTTCCAGCAGAAGAGATTGAGAAGTGACAGGAACCTTCCCTGCAGCCAGCACGTAGGACTGTATTCTCCTCCTCACCTCCAACATACTGGCTTGAGCTGCAGTGTTAGAAGTTTCATGTGCTTCACACAGATGCCAAGTCTAGTCCCATTATCAGCTTCCTAGCCAGAGAAATTAATCCAGAAAGATACTGCTTTTACAAAGAAATACGGCCAAAAATAATATGCATCTAACTTTGCAGAACCAATTTAAGAGTCATGCAAGAGATTAGCGTAGGGACAGAGTTAACGACTGACAGAGTTGTTTCTTTCCAAGGATGCTTAGAGCAACATTGGCTGCTCACCACATGGCAGGACATTTTTTACGCTTTTACGTATGGGTTAAAATTACCATTATTTTCCATTTCAGTTTTGTAGTCGACCTGAGAAGTGAGTAAACCTGCTACGACAGAACTGAAAGCAAGCCATATACCAAAGTGTTGGGTAAAAACACTCAAGCACTTATTCGGCAGAACATATAAAACTAAAAAAAAAAAAAAAAAAAAAAAGCAAGACCTTTTGTCATCAGAGAACGTACTCTGCTAATAACCAAACTAACACGATCTACTTTCCACTACAGGGAAACTCCCTCCCCTTCTAAGAAAGAGCCTTCCTACATGTGAAACAGGGTCAGCTCATGTAACACATCTACACTCAACAATTTGCAAGCAATTCCCATAGCCCTTTCTTTCCTGTCCTTCTTTCTGTATTACAGACAGTTCTCCCTGCACTCATTTGAGCTACCATGGCTGCTTATCTTTACCTGTCAAGGTCCCAGTTTGAAATCCTTATCTACCACGTGCTTTATTTTGAGAAGACCTTATACACAAAAGAGGAATGAGGAAGGACTTAAAGCATTTCAGTAAATTGGGAGGGACATAATCATGCACTCAAATACCCTTAGTTAGGTTGGTGTTCTTGACTTTGAAACACACACACATTATGAAATGTGGTGTACATGACAGCTATCTAAGCTGTGAACAGGCACAGAGGGAAGTGGTGCCAAAAGGACCAACCTACAAAATCTAGTGTAAAAAGCAACACAAGCATTTAGATTAATTCGCACTGGTGTTTTAGGCTATGGATTCCCTTCACATTACAGCTACTTTCAGAACTTTACTTCAGGGCTGTGCTAACCTTGAGATTAGAAATGGCAATGAACACACGCTGCTGTCTGACCTGCACTGGTATAGACAGCCACATCCACCTGACTGCATTCACACCCATGCACGGGTGGTCTGAATGCCTGCGGTTCACCAATATAGAAGACTGTGTTCAAGGAGATATCCCTTCACCTCTTAAGTTCACAGGTTTGACACCAAAAATAGACATTACAGAATTTTCAGAGATGTATGAGCTGTATACAAATCGTAGTACGCAAGCTTCCCTGCCTTTTTGTCCTTTGAATACAAAAAAAAAAAAAAAAATTAAAATCAATAAATTGATTTTTGACTTAGTATATTGCACTGTCTTCAAATCATACATGTGCAGCCTTGCATTTGGCCTCAGGAGCTACTTCAACTTCCAGAGTCAAGCCCCCTCCCTTCCCAAACTAGTACTTTGTGCTTCCAATGTGCTGCTTTTATCTGTCTCATGTTTTATCATTCCCTTATGGCGTTGCTACACAGTTTATCAGTGATACTGATGCAGCTAAGTTTTTGTAACTCTTTTTCCATGAAAAAACTTTTCTGCACAAGAACAGAAGACGCGTGCAGATTCAAATCCCAAGTACAGATGAGGCTTGCAGGCCCAGCAAGCATGCCACTAGTAGCCACTAATCACAATCCACAGAGCCATTTGGCGACTCGTCAAGGCCACCCAGAGAACCACAGCAGGCACTGGAGATCTCCGAGCTCCTAGCTAAACTACTGACTCTTGAGGAGTTGCCTACAGTCTGCACAGAGCTGCGCACCACAGTCAAACCATCAGCAACGCTGGCTGTCTGCAATATTGGAGCACCTGCCTCTACCGATGCGATCCGATAGGCAAATGGCTACGACCACACGTGCATTTCTGACACATTAACCAAGGCACGGTAATTACACCGCCTAATGCCACAGGCAGGCCACCTGGTACTTGAGGCAACATGGCAGCCCACCACCCTCCGGTGCGCCATGGGAAATCACAACTTAGGGAAGTAAACACAGACCCTTGTCTCCTACAGTCTGGTTCTCTGCTCTGCATCTGTAGAGGAACCCACTGTGGACTGGCACAGAGAGTTAAGCACAAGACTGGGGCTAAGCTTGACAACATGTATTTTGGTACAGGCGACTGAACAGAGCAAAGGGCACGGCGTCTATATCCATGCCCGTAGCTTCACATGCTGGCAGAGATCCAGTACTTGGTTGAATTCCCAGAGAAATATACTGGACCGTGTATCAAAGAGAATTTTTTCAGCCAAGATTTTTTCTGATCTGATCATCAGTGAACGCAGCACCCATTTTTTTAAGCAGATAAATGTTTAAGAGGAATGCATGCACGCACTCAGCAACTATCACTACAAGTGGCTTTTGCTGCTCCAAGAAGAACCTGAAAATGATAGCAGGCCTTTGTCCTTCATGAATAAAGGTTTCCTTTTAGAACAGGTCCACCAGCAAAATAACTGATGTTAATTTTCCAAAATGATGCTGAGTGACATTATTGGAGCATTAAAACTGTCAGTAGGGTTGCCAAAAGCCTACACAAACATTGTTTTATAAAGAATAGCCTTTTGAATGCTATTTGGAGGTGGCAGGAGGGAAAAGTGCTACAAATTTGAAAAAAACAAAACAAAACCACCCACAAAAAGAGGTAGAGGAAGAACGACAGATTTCCAAAAGATTGTGCCAAAAGCTACCTACCATCTATTGTTTCACAATTTTTTTCCCAACCTTCATTTCTCACGTGATGGATGCAGCATATACGTTTGTTACAGTTACGCTGTTGTAATGATCTTTCTTCCTAAATGCCCAGTGCTCTAGCCCCGCAGCCTCCAGCATCAGACGAGAGAAAAGGACTGTTAGCCTTGACATGAAACTTCTATCAAGGAAGGGAGCGGGGGGATTGTTTACTCTGCTTAGAGCAACACTACCTGCACACAAGGTAAAAGAAGTGTTATTTAAGCATCTAGGGGTCAAACAAACTAAGCAAAAATAAATCTACATTCCCTTTCTAGACAATTATGCAGGCTTGTGTACCGATTCAGCCCTCCTCTGAAAGCACCACAACAGCACACGTTTTGTGCTTAAAGAGTTTCATGTAATTTTTCTAAACAGCAAAACATCTCTCCGACACGGACGGTGATGCTGTTTAAACGTCTGCCGCACCAACAGAGTGAAAAGGAGGATCAGATTAGATCAGCGAAACCGAGCCAAGGATAAGAGACAGGCCTGGAGTAGGGGGCAGGAACCATCAGAAGCCAACACCAAGGGACCTGAGGGAAAACGTGAGTCTGTCCAGCCCCCCGGGGCAGGCGATGTGGCGACGCACCTGCGGGGAGCCTCGGGTCACCCCTGGTCCCCACCTCGCATCGCACCTTCCTTCACAGCGACCCCGGGAGCCCAGCGACAGGCCCAGGGCCGCGCGGGGGGCGGCGGGGCGCGACCG
>NW_009258270.1:786348-799721 GCF_000687185.1 Egretta garzetta | reverse complement strand
CAGCGCCCCCCTCGGCTCCCCTCAGCGCCCGCCTCAGCCCCTCAGCGCCCGCCTCAGCATCCCTACTGCCGCCTCAGCACCTCACCGCCCTCTCGGCCTTTCCGCAGGTATGTCGGGACTTGTAGCTCGCCCCAGAAGAGCCCCCGACACCGGTCCACTAATGGAAAAAGGGTGAGGGGCAGTGCTGGGCCTGGCCAACCAGGCCGGAGGTGTGCGGGCACAGCCTGACGGGTGCCGCCTCTTGCTGTCGGCGAGGGGTCCAGCCAGGCCCCTCGCACCTCTGGATGACAGAATCCCAGAATGGCAAGGGTTGGAAGGGACCTCGGGAGATCGTCTAGTCCAAGCCTCCTGCTAAAGCAGGCTCACCCAGGCATGTTACACAGGATATCATCCAGGTGAGCTTTGAATATCTCCAGAGAAGGAGACTTCACAGCCCCCTGGGCAGCCTGGGCCAGGGCTCGGGCACCCTCACTGTCAACAAGTTCTTCCTCCCGTTCAACTGGAACCTCTTCTGATTCAGTTTGTGCCCATGGCCCCTTGTCCTGGCGCTGGGCACCACTGAGAAGAGTCTGGCTCTGTCCTCATGACATCCATCCTTAAGATATTTGTAGGTGTTGATGAGGTCCCCTCTCAGCCTTCTCTTCTCCAGGCTGAACAAGCCCAGCTCTCTCAGCCTTTCCTTGTAGGGGAGATGCTCCAGGAAGGAGCTGTGGAAGGAGTGCTGTGCACAACACGATGAGATGAGCCCATCTGTGTGTCTGCAGACATTAAACGCCACAAGAACCTGAAGGTCCAGAAGTTAAAAACAGCATCAAAATGGCATTGCATGGTTTCAGTACCATGCCACAGCAGCTCCTTCTGTGTTTTCGGATGGGTTGGTCTGCTGTGGCCCTGGCACAGCTGGAGCCGTTGGGGCTGGAGCCTGTGGTGTGGTGTGAGGAGTTACAGAGTTCACTGACGTTGGTGACGGCTGTGCCATTACACCAGCACAAACCAAGTGCTAGCTATAAACAAGTCACTAAGGCCATAGAGAGTTTTCCTAAAATAGCCTTCTGCAAATGTTCTATAAATTGATCAGGTACGTGTTTTACTCGAAATAAACATTTACTTAGTAAAGAACAAGTGCAGGTCTAGTACATGAAGTGGGCATTATTATAAACATCTTTTAGTGAATATAAACACTTGAGTGCAATAGTTGTGTGGGTTCATATATATCATGAGTAGGAGGGAACTTTATTATGGCCTCATGGAACCACTGTGGTTTCAGCTTTCACAGCGGAAATGCTAGAAAAATGGTACACATTACAGGTGTGCTTGGCTGTATACCCTAACTGTCTGATGGACTCGCACAGAACTGAGATGTCAGTGCAGGAACCACGCATCTCCCAACTATTAGAAGAATTAGGACTCTTCATCTGACCTGAGGGCTCTAGAAAGGCAATTTTGTTGCATTTTGCTGACAGAATAAGATAGCCTCCTTAATTTGGATTAGATTGACACCAGGTTTTAAAAGCTAAAATGACATCTGAGCCACGTGTGGCAATACAGAAGAGATCTGTGCAAAAAAAAAGGGGGGAAAACAATATGAATATAGGACATGAGGCAGTGGAGCAGGGCAAATCAGCTGACACTGAGCTGTTTTTCTCATGGTTAGATGGATACTGGTATGCACATTAGTTTGTGTGTGTTTGCTTCAAGTGGTGTGGCATATGCTGTTTAGTAATTTTCTTAAGAATGTGGGTCAGGTTAAGTATTTGATTTCATTGTCATTATTCACATGCTGTAAATTTCATACGCACTAAGGGCTTTGCTGGATTAGGGTTTAATTAGTTTGCCATCTGATGAGTCCTGTGGTCTTGGGAAAGTAACTTATTTTGCTTATTACCTCCATATTTCTGACCTTGTGAAAAAGTTTTTATCTACCCCTCTACCTCCTCTTAGGAGCACTGGAAGTTCAGCACTGGAAATTGTAATCTGTAGAACTCTGACAGGCTGAAATCCTCAAATCCGGGTGACCGTGGAACTGGGAAGTATTATTAACAGGGATATTATTCTCGCAGACATTCTCTGTATACCCACCTGAGAGCATCCATTTGCTAATAGTCAAGTAACTGACTGTATTGCATAAGAAAGCAAACTAGGAAAATTGTGGGTTGTGCATCACAAGATACTTGGCATTCTCTCCAAGTGTTTGTGTACCGCGTTGGGAGTGCCGGCCTCATTAACTGGCTACCATAAGTGGGCAGCATTCCAGTCCCAGCGTACAAGACTGCCCGCTGGGCCTGCATGGAAAAATGTGCTGACTAAACACTCCATACGCGCCATGCATTCATGTCTCTGCTCAGCATTGCTCACTGGCTTCGCGTGTTCGTGAGACTGTCACATTCGCAGGAGAAATGGGGAATCTCTGAGTGCTCTTCTGTGGAAGCAGATTGCATGCGAGCTGCTCTCCTTCTAGCTAGCTGCTTTGACTCCGGTAGCAAGGCTGAAAGAAGAGGCAGAGCTGCACACCCTGAACCACAGGGGAACCATTGCCTTATGCCGAGATGAACCCAGAGCTGTGTTAGCACAGGGCTGCAACCTTGGGTGTCCCACAGAGTTGCAGCCCGCGTCATCCAGGGTGACCGCTGAACAGATGTGATGCTGAGGTACCAGGAACATATTTGTGAACATGGGGGTGGGGAGGGAGCATAATTTTTGTGATTTCATGGATGAAGCCAGCAGGATTTCACAAGGAGTGTATCCCTTTTTCCAGACCCACAAAACCAGCCGTGACAGATCATCCCCATATACTGTTCTTATGCTGGGACACAGATTCTGTTAAACTGTCACACGCATCTCTGTTAGGGTCTTTATTTAATTCCTTAAACACGCTGTGTTTCATATGAGGTCTGTATTGAGAATGCATATTGGAGAATGCACCTCCAAACAGGCAGAAAAATTATTCCAACTTGATTAGCATTTGTGCCTAGTGAGCAGTATTTCCCAGCATCTCACATCTTGTACAGACAACTTAAAATTCTACCGTGTTGATCCTGTTGTGATTTTTTCGTGGTCTTTGCCTTGAAAGCAAAGATACAGAAAGAAATGGAAGGAAAGCATGTCCATTGGCAGCTGTTTCACCACAAACTTTGTGTGTAATCTTGCCAATTTAAGTTGTCCGAAATCACAGCTCTCTGTCTATAAGAAAAGGGGGATAAAACCACTGCTTTATCAGATGTTTTGAAAAGAGAAATACAGCAGCTGGGCAATGCTAGAAAGACTGTGTGAGCACGCTGAATGAGCTCTTTTGCCCAGAGAGTCAGGGAAGTAACATTTTTCATGCTGTACATTATACATTTATTGATGCACTTGTTAGGACTTTCTCTTGAATGTACAGTGCAAGCGTGGCAGAACTGCATTCTGTAGAGGAAAACAACCACTTTTTTTTTTTAAAATCAGAAACCGCAAACACATTGTGTATGTCATTCCTATGTGAAGTGTACAGTGGCCTTTTTTGCATATCAAAAAACAACAATAATCTTGAACACAAAAATAAAATGTGGAATGCCTAAACTGGATCAGAGAGAACTGTTAAGTCCTCGGTTAAGCCACTGACCTAAGTACTGAAAGGGTTTCTCTTCCTCACTGCCCCCCATATCTCTTGCCCACACAGACCAAGTTCTCTGGGACAAGAATTTTCCTTTGCCAACAACCACAATAAAAGTCCTAACATTGCTAATTACCTCTAGGGAGCCCTATAGACCCTACCAAGGGTCTTCAGCTCAGTGACGTAAGCTCACTGGAAAAAAGCAAAGACCTTTTTCTTTCTTTCCTCAAGGAAGAAAGCAAAGCACTGATACATTTCACATGCTGCTTTTATAAAAAGCTTCTATTACCTTTTTAGCTAGCTTGCCCCAATTTCATTCATTTATCACAACACTGAATTTAGATGATGAGACTGAATTACTCTATTTGATGTGTTTAACACATAATAGAAACCCGTTTTAAGAAAATACAGTGTTGGGATTTGAAGAGCTGAAATGTTAGGTGTTTCAGATAAAAGAGCCCTTTATTATCGATGATTTTCCCCTCAAAGGCTTCCTCCTACACAGACAGCAAGAGTATTCCTTTCTCATTGCAGTGCAGCACAATAATACACGGTAGTTCTGGCATGCCTGTCTGCTGTGAAGTTGAAAAACTTAAGTCCTATTTTTAGACATGCAGGTGAATATTCTTTTTAGGATATACAGAGAAAGTGAAGATGGTAAGATGGTGGTCATGGCACAAATCCTCACCTTTTTTCCCAGTTTAAATGTCTCCATTGCCTGCAGCTGAGCCAAATCAGCCCATACCAGTTTAAGATTTGGCCTGCATCTATAAGAAAATGTTTAGCATAGGTCCACTCCTTCCACAGACCTTTTTCCTGCTCAGCTGCCCATATGGTGAGCCTCAGGCACAAATTACAGTAGAAATCACCTTGGGCAGGTGAAACGCCCACTCCTTTCTGTCTGCTTATTTTTTCCTTCTTTTGTATCACCTGTCATCAGAGAACCCAGGAATTTAATAGGAATCTTCTGCCGGTTAAAATGGCAAGGTCAAAAGCAAAGGATGGAACAGCAAATCCACAGGTTTGACAGTAGTATATACCAATGAGGCATGGATAGATACAGGAAACTGAACTGTATGCTGAGAATAATGGAGGAAGAGATGTGAAAATTAAACGTTACTGTTGTTCTTAAAAATCATTTTCATGAGTGGGGAAAAACCATTGTGCTTGGGCAATCTAAGAGAAACAACTCTAGCTCCAGAAATGGAGGACACAAGAAACTAGCTGTGTAGCTACACTCAGTGTTTTCTGTAAACAGGTCAATAGAAAGGAACTTCGAAATGGGACCGAAAGGAGGATCATTGGAGCGATGTGTTCATCTTATAAGACCTCGCCTCCTGGAGTCATGTGAGTAAGCAAGAATTGCTGCTGTTACAGCAACCAAAAACTTTCTAGCTTTAAGAAAGCTTGAGGATACAAATTTTAATAGTCTATAAAACAAGTAAAAACCTTGACATTTATTTTTAGAAAAAGCTCATGGGTTTTGCAGTCTTGTTTTAGCACTAGCTGTGTTGCAATAACGCTGCCTTTTCTCTGCTATTTATCACCAGTGTCTTCTGTTTGGACTATAAACTGTTTGGGGCAGGAAGTGTCTTTTTCTCTCTGCTTGTACCACAATACCTGAGTCTCAGCTAGAAGCCTCTAAGCTCTGCTGTAATGTAAATACTAAATAATGATAGTCACGGAGGAGTTAGCCCCCACCCCACTTGGAGGCCTGCCAGCCTGCAGGGTTTGTTCTAGCAGCAGACATGCCAACAGTGAAAAGTGACAAATTTTGTTGGCAAAAGATATTCATAGGTCTAACAGGGATAAGAAACACCCGCCTCTAGAAACAGAGGCTTATGTCTCTCCGAGGATAAACACACCCAAGATTGACTCATGCTGGCATAATCCCCTTGTGCAATTTGTATATTGGCACTAGATGTCTGTGAGGCAAAAAGACAAATATTTGGTTAATGAAACAACACGGGGATAATAAAAAATAATTAGGCAGCTTTACCTCTCAAAACACTGCAGCAGGTGAGCTGCTGCTTTTCCCCTTAGACAGGCATACCCATCCCTGCAAGCAGAGCTTCCTCGTGTTTGTTTATCTGCAGCCAAATAACCAGTTTATTTGGTTAAATATTATAAGAGTGAAAATAATAAATAAATAAATAAATAGATAAAGTCCAGTAGCCCACAGTCTGGCGAGGGAGGGGGTATTACTGTGGTGGAAAAAGCAGGCTCATATTCCACAAGAGAGCTTTGTCAAGTGTATTGCATAAGGAGATTACAGCCCTGAATCTGAACGCGTCTGAAGGTTTTAGTTGTTTTTGCCGCTACCTCTGTCATTAGCACGCTACTGAACTGCATCACAACAGCCCCTCTTTCATCTGTGTGAAAAAAGCCTTAAGGTCCATCATTACGTTTTTCAGAGCTGTTACCCCACATGCCTATTAGCTTCATTCCCCCAAGCCTTTTCTTGTTGTTTTAAATAAAAGGAAAGGAGTTGGACGGATTAATCATCTGTTCACATTATACCCTGTGCTCTCAGATTCGTTTGATGTGACAGCCCCACAGAAAGGACATGAGTCCAGATTCTGCTGTGCATGCCCTGTGAGAGGCTTGTCCTGCACTCAGAGTTTTGGCAATGCAGTTGTGTTGGTTAGCAAAATGAAAAAAAACTCCTCACACCCCTGCGTGCCATACTTCTGTCAGCAAAACTCTGACTCAATGCCAGTTTTGCTGGCAAAAGGAGAAAAACCCTGATGCAGCCTCTTCTGTGTGGAGTGAGATTTTACCACCAGTTCTCATACTGTTCTGTGGGAGGCCTCATTTCCAGTTCTGCAACCCTTCTTCCACATCTGTACGTGCAAGACCTCAGAAGTGGGGTGGCCACATACATTTCTCAAGCAATTCATTACATCTCTCATCACATACCTAGCAAGAAGGCTGTCCTGGGATCAGCAGGGCCTGCTGGATAATCCACATCCCTTTCCGTGGGAGGAGCAGGACCACAGAGACCACTAGATCCAGCATCTGCACTCTTCCCAAGATTCATCTTCACCTCTGATGTAGCTGTGTCCCTCCATTGTGCATGGTGGGACCTGGGAGGAGTTATTGCCATCGTGGTACATGTCTTGTAGCTCTCAGTTATGTAGTCATCTCTGGGGAGGGCCTGGATAGGATAACAGCTCTGTTTTAGAAGAGCTGCAAGAATCCCACAGTAGATAGCAATGGCTTTCACAGCTGAGACACTGTAAAAGAGGCTGAGCCAAATTATATTAGTAGAGGCCTGGCCCAAATGCATCTGATTGGCATTGCCTGTTGAGTTCCTTTGTAGGAGGGGGAATTCTGCAAGCAATTGCTTGTGCGTTCTGGTGTTCCTCCTGGCCTCACAGCCTGCTCCTGCTCTACTGAGTCAAGCTCTTGGAGACCAGCTCTATGAAAAGTCCGCACATAGTCTAAAGAAAACTTGCAGCATTGTTATAAATATTTAAAAATTCAAACCCATCTTCAGCAAAAAAATGGCTCAGCTGCAAGTCATTACAGTGATGATAATTGAAAGGACATTTTATTCACCTATCAATCATGCTAGCTGTTGATGAGTTGAGAATTAATCTGCAGAAGGAAAAGCAAACACAGATCTTTTGTTCCTTCCGATTCAAAGTCCTTTGAAATCAGTGCCTTCCCAGTTAGTAAGTTTTGGATTAGGCCCTCATTCTGCCTTCCTTTCCCCTGTCCCTACAGTACCATGAAAATTCAGGCTGTTTCTCTTTACTTCCTTCCTCTTCATAAAATGTCTAATAATCAGCCATCTGGTGTCCAAGATGCCTTGAGTATTAGGGCATTTCCTTTATCCAGGGGAGGCTTGTGAGAAGAAAGATAAATGTGTTCATGACCCATCCCTGCTGCGTGCTGATTAGGGTCTGGCATTTTTTCTTTGTTCACAATGATTACTGTAGCGCCAAGTTGTTTGGTAGAGAAACATATGTAAAGGGAGAATCTTAGTTTCCGGTCTAGCAGATTTCATTACATTACTTAACTATTCTTAATTAGAATGCTATATAACAATATAATGCTTGTAATATATGTTAAAGACAGAGTGGGATTTTGAAGGGAAGAGGTAAAGGGAGATCTATAGAAAATACTGTGTATCCTAAAGAACTGCAGTCTGGATTAATTCTCATTTTATTTCTGGCTCACAGTGGCACACTGCTTTTCAGAACTAGCTAAAAAACTTAACCCCTTCCTTTCATTCTGTATGGCAGACTAGTAGCCAGAGACCCAAAGCTGCAATGTAAACTGTGTCCAGGCCTCTGTTCAAGTCCGTGACAGTCCCTGGAAAGCAAGAGTTCTGTGTGCCATGCTGTATAAAACTGGGTCAGGTCTCAAGGTAGCCAATGGATTGATATTCAGGTTTACGAGGAAAATATTGAAGGGCACAGAGAAACTGTGACAGAGCATCTGCTGGATCACTGCATTTTTTTAAAACAAAGCCTGGAGGGAGAGGGCAACTCAGACTAAAATGAAAACAAAAGCAGCGGGAAGGATCTGCCACCTTAGCTCTTAAGAAGAAGGCAAAGAAAATAACTACCCCTTTTATTCTACAATGACTCGAAGGCCAAATTCTTGGCATAAAGGAGGTTTGTGTCTTGATTTGTGAGCCCTCGGGAGCTGCAAATTTTTTGTTGCCTTGACTGTGGTAGCGTGAAGAGATGCCAATAAGGTACTGTTCATATTCACAGTATGATACTCCCTCTCCGTTAGGGTGTGGACAGTCACTAGATGGTTGTACCAGGAGTCTTGACTTGATGGTATGTTTATAAAGAGCAAACAATCTTGGTTGAACAGGAGCTTATCAGGTGAAAGAGAAGTAAGAAGAGATGTCCTTAAAATACCTTTAGGCTGTTTCTGTACACCTTAGTTCTCAGCAAACAAATATTTATGATTTTTTTTCTTCTTTTGAAAGTCACCTTTAAGGGCATGTACTATCCAAATCCCTGCTTGAACTCTGCAGACAGTTCAGACTGTGGATTATGGTAGTCATGCCATATTTAAGCTATTTAGTGCATCCATTAATTAACCAGCTAATAGCATATGGTAGCATGAGTGCAAGAAGTAACAAGAGAGCCTAAACTTTCTGTGCAAGGCTATGCAAAACTTCCTTTAAATGGAAATATTTGTCTTGGTGTAAAGATCCAGGGCTTCATGTGTATACTTCTCACACAGCAGATAGTTGCTGCCCAAACTACTCACCAAGCACAAATGTACATGCAGATAAATCTTTTTCTGATGATGCTACAGAAAATAGTGAACCACATATTCTGCAGTCTATTCAAGCACAGTAAAACTTTTTATAAAAACCCAATGGGCATAATTTTTACATTAACATTTGGCTTAAGTTTCTAATTTTGAAAGCACACCGTGGTAGAAATGCTATCCATTTTGCTTCTGTGGTTATAATGTTATAATGTATGATATTCCTAAACATGTAATCATGATAGTTGGAATAAAGTCTTGTAGAATAGACCATTCCAGACAAATAGAGACAATTCAAAACCATACACCAAGAAGGCTGATGTTTTATCCCTTTGGTGTCAAAAAGCCTTTGAGCTGTTTGTGATGACAGTTTTACTAAACTTTTCCTGCAACAGGCACTAGCAGACGCTGTTAGTCAGTTACATTTATGGTTGATAATTTTAAGTGCTTCATCGTCCTGCTTCAGTGGTATGGAACATTCTGGGGAGGCAGGATGGATAAGGTCTAGACAATCTGAAAACCTGGGCTGTAAAACTGAGATGCACAGTGTTAGGTTATAGCTCCTGATACTGGCCCTGACTCAGCCAAGATTTTTAAACACAAGTTGTCATGCTAAAGTCAGGCTTGGAGATACGCTTCTGTGTCTTGCTGAATCAGGGCACATGCATAACAAAGTGATTTAGAAATCCAGCTCTGAACTGATTCTTGTTTTGCAGTGGTAAAGCTTTTATTCCTGAGTTGGATTCTACAGCTTTGGTCTGGTGTGGGCACACTGCAGTCCCGCTGCAATCTCAGTGCTGCAGTGCTGCTCTTCTGCCTGCTTCCTAGCAGGGAAGAGCATAGCCTGCTGATGAGGGTCATACAGATACCTGGGATGGGTGGCATTGCTCTGATTTTAGAAAAATCTTAGACAGAACGTGCTAGAATGCACAGCCTGTCTCACTACCCTATTTTCGGTCAGTAGCTGCTAGTGTGGTAGGGCTCAGCTGCCCCAGTTCTGCACAAATGCACACTGTAATCTTGCTGATAATGTCTGGAGAAAGAATGGTCACTGCCAGTTCTTGTCAGCATTTGAATTCAGTTTCTTGGTTTTCTGCTAACTCTTCTTCCTCAGTTTCCATCACAATCATCGACTTTCTCAATAACACCATCTCTGGAAATGGTTTGCACCGGAAGCAAGATAAGCAGAACATGAATGCTAGCAGGAGCTGAGCCAAAGTTTTGAAAATTCTGGCTCTCGCCCCACAGCACCAAATAGGAAGCCCTTTGCATTCATGACAGACAAATGTACAGGAAAGGACAAAGTAAATCCTTACCACTTTCCCTTATATTAGAGTTTAGTTTTACCCGATTCGGCGGCTCAGATGTTTCTTTACCTCTTCTCTCACTGCAAAATTGATGAATTCAGCCAGATGAGAAATAGTCATCTGGCCCTGCCTACTGCTTGCTTCTGCAGTTCACAAGGTAAAAGTCCCCATTGTTTTCTGATGGGGAATACCGCCTGACAAGACCTGAGCACTTGATCACAATAAGGACAGAGGTCTCAACGCATGAAAGTGTTTTTATTCAGGACGTTGCATAAGCATAGAGTTAATTCTAAGTCCATACTTAAGTGCTACAGCAGTCAATGTGACAGAAGTGTCTGAAGTCAAGTTAGTACCCGATTTTAATTGCTACTGCACAGGCTTTGCCTAAGCACACTTTCAGGTGATGCCTTGGAAAGGAACACAAACCAGCACAGGTGTATTTTGCTAAAACAGAGCTTGTTGTAGTACCTTTTCTCACTCTGGATTGTCTCACTCCATTTGTGGAAGAAAGGTGGAAGAAACCCGCCAGCTTTTGCTGTTGGAATGATCCCTGTGCACCCCAAACTGTAAGTTGTTTTCATTAGAAGAAAAGAGTGAGTTAAAAAGCTAATACAGAAGACTTCATACTTCCATAGGGTACTGAACTTTTCAGCGTGTCTGTAAGTAGATACGTAGGTCCAACTCAAACCAGGGGAGAGACTCCCCTTGACTTCAGTTAGCTCATGGTCAGGTTCTGAGCAGAAGCCACGAGGCTAAATGACCTGCTTATCACTAAATAGCAGATGATTCACAGCTTCTGACTGAGAAGTCAGGAATTCTGACTGCAGGTCCTGAAATTGGTGCCAGTCTATTTTCTGAGCATACTGACAGGGGAGAGGCAAATCTGTCTGAAGGCAAAAATTTGTAAAATAACATAGAAAAGAATTATCTTAAGAAAATTTCCTGGAGGTATTTGAAAGACAGGTAGACAAGGTGCTTAGGGGCAGGGTTTAGTGGTGGGATGGCGGGGTTAGGTTAACGGTTGGACTTGATGATCTTAAAGGGCTTTTCCAACCTAAACGATTCTATGATTCTAAAATAAAGCTCTTCTATGTCTCCCATGTGGTATGTCCTATGGGAGCTTGGACACTCGTCTGAAGGAAAAGGGAGAGAGAACTTTTAGTCTTAGCTTGATCATCATGAAGAGGCAGTTGGAAAGTTGGATCTGTCTGTAACTGGGATGACAACCAGTTTACACAGGCCTTTGTCTCTCTGGAATGCTGTCTCTCGTCATATGCCCCGATAACAAACCCCCAGTGTCAGGAAGTAATACTAACACATCCTCTTTGCAAAGCTATCTAAAAAAACAGGGAGGAATTTGTTTCTGACTGAAGTAGAGTGACACCAGTCCTACAACAGCCATCTGCGTGCCTCTCTTGCTTCCTTCCTTGTTTTTATTCTCAATTCTTTTTATAGAAAACATATTTCCAAACATGCCACACGAGATTCCGAGTCGCCAGCTTTTGCAGTTTCTG
Source organism: Egretta garzetta (assembly GCF_000687185.1). Lineage (NCBI taxonomy): Eukaryota > Metazoa > Chordata > Aves > Pelecaniformes > Ardeidae > Egretta > Egretta garzetta. The sequence goes on along the minus strand of NW_009258270.1, from coordinate 788,070 downwards.
GTCACTTGCATTAGACTAATGCAACATATTTGCAGCAGCTCTCCTCCTACATGATTTGCCAATGCAACTGGAGTAGCCCAAAGCATAACACTAAGCCATGAGAGGAAAGTGGCAGAGTACAGGGAATCAAATAGGTCAGCTACCTGGACTAAAGAACCAGTGGATTGGCGTGGTGTCTCTCACATCTCAGGAGCTCATGTTTCCACCATTCAATGCAGTTTTATGTTTGTTCTTTGCTCAAATCAATACCCCTCTCTCCTATGAATAAAATCGTAGTTAGAGGGAAAGGAGCTGTTGGCACAAAGCAGCATGTTGTGTTTCTTTCCCATGGGAAAGTCCTGTTCAATAAAAATTGAAAATGGCTTTCAAAAACAACAGATTCGTCTTGGTAAATCTGTCTCCTCTTCAAGCCAGAATACATTTTTATGCCCTGAAGAACTAAGGGAAATACTCTGAAACTTTATGTAGGCAGGGCAAGGAAAGAACCCATAACTGTAGCTTGCGGTTTATTGGGAGTACGTGTTTCCACTATTTTGGCTTCCAGTCATTATAATCATGATTTTGGAAACCATTTCAAGGAAGGGAATGATGACCCTGTGGTTGAGACATTGAGACTGGACCAGTCTGGTTCAGTTCCTGGCTCTTTCAGAATATACAGCCATGGGCAAATCGTCTAATCTGTCCACCTCCCCTGTGAAGTACAGATGATAATGTTTCCTCTGTCTGACTTGTCTATTTAAGCCATATAGAGCACTTAGGATTTAAAATTACAAGGATAAAATGGTAGATATGATCCATGTCTGTCCTTCCCAGAATCCTTTTCAAAAGGTCAGATTTTTCCCATAAAAATAATTCCATTGGTTTAGTGGAGTTACTCCACATATTCATTGAGATAAATGAAGTCAAAACTTATAATACTAGATCTAAGTGCTTCATGTTGTTTCTTCTTCGATGGGATTGCAGTCTTAGCTATTTGAAACCGAATGTCTCCAGCTCCCATCCATTAACCTCTTTTCAGTTTCAGCCTGTTAGCTCTGTAGTTCTACACCATCTCTGAGATTTGCAAACTCCTCTAAATTCAAAAGCATGGTTCAGTTGTATTGCCTATCTTTTAGGAAAACATGAAACAAAAAAGCTCAAACCATAAAGACTGTAATTTACCCTAAACTATTCACATTTCAAATAAGAAATCTGAAATATCAAACCCACAAGCATTCAAGTGTTTCCGTGAAGGATAATCAGGGTGTTGGACTTGCTAATAATTTTACGTAGGTGTTCAAGCTATGAAAGAACCCATATGGTCCTTTTCAGTTCTGTATTTCTGTTAAAAAGTGGTATGTCTGTAGAATTTCAGCAGTTGTTGGCTGTCCTAGATGTCTTCAAAACAGCACATGCTGTTCACCTATGCTGTGAGGCTGGGAATTTTAGCCCAGCCAACGCTCCCTGTACTTTCTCTACATCTTGACCCCTCTGTACCCTACCAACTGGGAAAGTTTCACAGTCAGAAAGGTTGCTACAGAAATTTGCCCAGCTCCGCTTATCAGCCTTGGTCCATCTGGAAAACAGCAGAACTAGAGCTGCAAATGTCTTTTTGCTCACATCGTTCCCTCTCTCACATGCCCCAAGCTACACAATGGGAGAGCTGTTCAGAATATCACAGTGGAGTTTTGCCTACAGCTCTATGCTGAGCAGATACAGCCATCTGCAAAGAATTCACATTTC
>NW_009258270.1:781502-786333 GCF_000687185.1 Egretta garzetta | reverse complement strand
GCAGCCTGCATTGCTAAACGCTTGGGTGCACTCATATAATTGCATAATTCAATGTTGTGAACTCCCTCTTCGCAGACAATGTGTTTTAGATATTGACTGCACAGAAGGTCAGCTTGTGCTAGAAAAACAAACAGGCTGCTTTGCTTAGTGCAGCAGTATAGGGAAGGCTGGGAATAGGCTATGACAGGAGACGTTTAGCCTTGTTAATTGTTGTTACTGTGATGTGGTCCAAGCATTTCAACCTAGCTTTTAGCAGTCGAGACTTAATGTGCTTTTTTTTTCATACAGTGATGTGTAGAGGGACTAATCCAGATTGGCTTCTGATTACATTAGTTATTACATAGACAGTTCTCAGTCCAAACCACTGTATTAAGTGCATGAGACATACAGGTAAGAGGTGGGCTGTGCACCAGAACATGGTGCAGGGATGCACGAAGTTCTGTTCCACGTGGTATGCTGCCTGTCCTTCGGAAAATAGTGGGTAAGTCAAGGCAGCTTGTGTGACTCCCTAATAAAGTATTTATTGATTTCAAGCAAATTTCATAGAAGAGTGGTGATATTAGAGATAGTTAAATCCCTACCTGTTTGGAGAAGATAATCTTATGATGAAAGTGCCAAGCTGTAGCTTGAGCTCATTACTGATTAGACACTAAAGTTCTCATCAATGTCCTACCCATAAGAAAAGCTTTGTTTGGAGCATGCAGTTAACCACAAAATCCAAATTGCTTTTTGCTCACAGAATTACTTGACACATCTGAAAGGTTACGCACAGGCAGGCCAACTAATCATATCAGGCCACACGATCATGGAAATGAATGGCTGTCCCCTCTTCTGCTTGTTGCTTGAATCAACTTATGCTCTTGCAGTCAGCACAAGCTGACATCCCCCAGCAGAGTAGCTTTGGTCCCTGAGAAGCAGTTGGGAATTACAGAGGGGAAGAGAAAGTTATGCATTAGCAGCTGAGCTGAGAAAAGAACACAGGGTTTTGTCTGCACCTTGAGCAAGTGAAAAATAACTATGTGGACTGCAATGTAGAGGGTAGCTGCACAGGTGTCTGACTTACAGAGTATTTCCAAGGGTCTAAGGTTCTAAGTATACATGGGTTTTTTTCTAAATGGATACAGTTAGAATGACACAGCCTTCCCTTCCTGGGGACATAAGAAAAGCAGAACAAAAGTGCTTAATTAAGGCATAATTTATTTCTCTCTTCTGCAGGGGCTATCTGTGAGACAGATAAAGCCACACATTAGAAAGGCACATAAACTGTGCTGCCAGGGAAACCTGACTTTTGTTCTTGTTTTGTTGCTTCCATTAATCCTACATACGGCATTCTGCTGAGAGCAGACTGGTAGAATGATGGTAGCTTGTGAATAACAGAGAGGCATAACACTTAGCAAAGTCATCGCAATGTGCATCTGCTGCACAGAGTATTTTTATTTAACCCTTTCTTTTTCATAGGTGCTTCAAAGGTATATACATTGAGGCAATTACATACAGAGAAATCAAAAAGATACCACAACAACAAGTAATAAGAATACCAGGAGGTGCAGAAATAGTAAATACCTGCTAGGGCTTTTTTCCCCCAGAGTATCTATAACAGGGCCTGGAGTCCTGTGCGCGTACATCTGCGTCGGGAAAGAAAAAAAGCTCAGCAAATGATGAGAATTATCAATTCAGATGCTTACAAGCCAGCTGTAATTGATTATCTTCAATGCTCAATTAAACTGCCTGAATCGGGGGGATGCTGGGAGTGTTTGTAGTTGGAGGTCAGTCTGATTTATCGTGGTGCTCACTGTAAACACTACCAGGGTGCAAGACAGGTTTGGTAAAGTGTTGTGGTTACCTGTAGACAAGGATGGACTCATAGTCAAGTGCAGTTCAAGTACTAGGACTGCCTCTTCCAGCATATTTTAAAGAAGCAAAGCCTATAATATACAAAGGTGAAGAAAAGAGAGAACTCTTTCAAGAGCATGAGGCCCTGATGTTAAAGGCTGGTTTTGGAGACAACGCACTCTCTGGAGATTACAGCATGGCATTAGGGGAGGAATGCAGTCCTGACTTGCCTTCTGGTTGTATGTGATATGTAGCTTTGGGCATATCTCACAGGTAATCTTATGATCTCCTTGTAAACTGGGGCTGATAAAACTTACCTAACTATCTCTTTCACAAGGTTTTTGAAAGGTTTATTATTTAATTAGGAGCGATTTATCATGATGACTCCTATTTAGGGGAGCTTTTCAGAGGTTCTAATAGGCTAGGCCCTGCTGTTCAAAGCCTCGCAGGACCCAGGAAAGAAAGAAAGGAAGGAAAGCCAGTGGTCTGCCTTATGCTGTGGGCTACTGGCAGAGCTGGAAGTGGACTGCAACTGTTTCATCTGTAAGTGTGAAGGAATATAAGGAATTGTTGACCCTGAACATCAGGGGCTGTGGTATATATAATTCAGTTGAAAAGTTCTAAGCTCTAGAAATAACAGCCATCGGCACTCTGCTAGCATTCACCGAGTCAGCTGATTCCATGCTAGAGCAGGTAAATAAATATCAGCCTGCATTTCAGAAAGCAGGGAAGTGAGGAGGTGCAGTGACCTCTACACAGCTGAATCATAGGAATCAGAACCTGCTGGATGAATCCTGTATTCCCAGCTAAAACTTTCTCTCCAGCTTGCAGTACTATTCCATTCTTATAACTAAAACTGAATACCTTTTATCTGTGCCAAATCCTAGACTCCCTATTTATTGACTTCAGGACATAGAAGGTGAAGGACTCTCTTCCCATGTATCTTGCTGTAAGCTCACAGAATCAGCGTTTCCCAGGGCTGATACAGAGTTGGATCCCTTTGCATCATGTAAGGATCCTGGTTCCCAGGTTCTGTGTCATAGACATCTTCAACAGAGAAGCATTAGACATTTAACAATCTGCCCAGCAGGAGTGCTGGGGAGAGGCTGAGTTCTGGGGGTGTACCAGCTCACACGTGGGAGTAGGACTTGCAAATTCAGGCTGGGAGTCCCAAGGGCAGGACAGATTCCACAACCACTTGTGGAAGCAGTTGTGATCACTGTACTTTCCCCGCACCCTCCCCCCCCTCCCCAGAACAACCTCAGAGAACTTTCATATAAAGAGGGGGAGAAAAAAAAGCCACTAGCAAAAAGAGACAACAAAAGCTTCCAGGAGACTGTCATCTTATCTGCAGTTTGCACTCAAATAACCCAAAATGGCTGCTTATCTGTAGCAACAATGGACCTCTTGCCAATTTCAAAGTGAAAAAAAGCCCTGAAGAGCTTATCGAGTTACTTAGATAAATATTCTGCAGTGATGTCACAAAGGGAGTAAATGATGAGGTCATAGGGAAAATGCAGTCCTTTTCTGTCACTGGGAATGAAGGATCTTGTCTGCTAAACTGAGATGAAAATTTGAAATATTGACGTGGTTAGGATGTTCAGGGCTGGGAGCTTAACTGTCTCCTACTTGGAGTTTGCAGTAAAAGGTTCAACAATTTTCACACAAAAAGGGCTATTTAAAGATGCTGGGATAAGAATGTATAAACACTTCTGGTCTGTAAGAAGAGTTGCAGAACAGAGGCTAGCTATCTATGGAGGCTGCTAAACACAAAGCATTGATGTTGCAGATAAAGAGTAGTGCTTATTTCCTGTTCCCTGTGGGCTTCGTCCACTGCCTCTTGAAGTCTTGAAAGGGCTCCCAATTGACTTGTCTCTAAACTATTGCTCTTTCTGCCCAAAACAGACATGGCTCTTTAACCCATTCTCCCTGTATTGCATGAGGAGCATCCTCCAGTCAGCCAGGGAGAGACACGGGCACACTGAATTTATTAGAAGCTAAAGAAGATGGCCACATCTCAAACTCTCAGCTGTTTTATAGGGCTGGTTTCCCTCACACCAACCACTTAGTTCCTTGCTGCAGCACTCCAGGAGGGAAACAAGTTAGCTGTGTGATTAATTGTCAGGAAAGCGACTGTGGTGCGTCCTGAGAAAGTTGTCGGGTGGATTATTTTGCTTCCTAATGCTTTCAGATGCACAGGTAAGGAGAGTAGTCAGGACAAGGTCCTACTTTCACCAGGACTGTAGTGTATATTCTGAAAAGCAGTGAGTATGAGCCCCTAAACCCATTCTACGTCTCTGCAGATTTATGAGAGCTTTTGTTCATTGCGACGGCAAACCCAGGGACAGAAGCGTGCCTGAGCTAGGGTGGGTTACATGTATGTGTACGTCAGCCTTAGTGTTGCTGCAGAGGTGACAGCCCTTACTGCAAGCTCATTCTACCTTCCTAGGCACGAAGGCCAGAGCTTACCCGCAGTCTCTGAGGCTTCATCAGCTCTCTCCCTCCGAGATAAGCAACATACGCAGCTTTTAGGGACATCCCCTGTGCCTTGAGGTGACACAACAGTGAGAAAACAGCTACCCCATAGCATTGCACAATTCTGCATTTTCTCCCAGTCCGGGAAATTACTTAAGTAAGAAATTGAGCTGGTTGGGCCAATGTGTTTATTGCTACTGTTTTTGGCGTGCAGCCACTGCCCAGATGAACCAAGTCCCTCAGGGGTGCAAATCCCCTTCTCTCCTGCCTTGCACAGTGGCGTGGTCTCTCTCTGGTACCACAGGCTCTCTAGCACGGCAGCAGCAATGCCAGATGGTCCTGAAGCAGAAGAAGTGTTTCGTAACAGGATTCAGAGTGTCCCCGTAACGCTGCACAGATAAAACTGGAAACTGTGCAGCAGGGGCTGGGCTTTGTCCCTCGCCCCCCACCCCCAGCAAGGAAAGGCGCTTGCCTCGGCTGCAGCGGGGTTTCTTCCCAATGCTTTGGTGCCCTCTGCAGCCGG
>NW_009258270.1:763890-781478 GCF_000687185.1 Egretta garzetta | reverse complement strand
CGCAGGAAATGAAAAAATGTAATCCTGCCGGGAGACAGCTATTTTCATTAGATAATTTAACACGCCAGTCTTCCGGGTGTCTGAGTCTGCCGCCCTCGAGAAAGGAGTCGTGCAGCCCCGGAGTTTCCATACATGTGTATACACATGGGGCTAGAGGGTGAGGGTGGGTGTACTTCTTTCTTCCCCTTATATTCTGTGTTTTCTCTACCCCCATCCATGAATTCTGTAGAATAAAACCTAGAGATCCCCCTCTGTGCTTTAACTGATCCACGTGCAGGGCACGTAAAGGACCTGCTTTCTTTAAATGTACATAAATCAAGAGCAGCCCTCTTGCAACCTCTGGAATAACAGCAGCATAAATAAGCCGAGGGTCAGACCTCTTCTGCTCCCTGTCATCTTGCCCCTTGTGCCCAAGTGCTGTTTCATGCACGAGGAATACTTACAGTGTGGGCAAATGCAAGCTGTTCTCCCCACGTCCAGTCCCACTACTTACACAAGCCTCTTACATCTCCGGTGGACCTATTATTTATGAACCTAGATATTCTTTTTTTCATCGTGCTATGCATTTATTCATGGATTTTGGCCTAGGAGCCTCAGTCAGGGACTGCCTCCCCACTGTTTGACTCGCTAGGGAATATAGTTAGGGACAGATCTAGAGTAAGAAAATGGTTCTTACCCCAAAATATTTACAAGCTGCCTCTGTGTGTGTGTGTGTGTTTATGAAATAGCAAAGGTGTGTATACCTTTTTATTTTGTGTATATATATGTATATACATACATAAACCTCAGGAGCAAGAGACTCTGAGGTGCTTAAGAAGACCCACTGCATAAATCATTGTCAAATCTACTTTCTTCTCAACACTGCTTGTGCGAGTGTACAGTTTCTCTTGTGGGCATGATGAAGTAAAATGTATTCCAGGCGGTGGGATCAGTCTGAAGGGAATGATACCTACCCCTCCACCTACCTGTGCCACCCCTACCGATAGGTGAAATGTGGAGGTGACTGTGAGGAGTGACCTCAGATCATCTCCACTACACAGTAACAACCTCTAAGAGTTACTCACTCTCATGGCCTGATGAAATATTTTTTCAGGTGGCTGGTTTAGTGGTTTGACTCTTATCAGTGGAGTGGCTGGTTTAGTGGTTTGACTCTTATCACTGGGGTCCCATGCTGTAACATATTCTCTGTTGGAGAACTTTGGTTTCAGATCTTTCCCTTCTTTGTTTCCTGTTGTTGTTAGTTTTTTTTAACACAGCTATTCTAAAATCATTGCTAATGTTCTACATAAGCAATATCCCACTTTCCTCAAAGGTGACTTTGATGTTCTTGGCACAGCTTTGCCTTCAGCCCCTTAGCATCTCTGGTCAGGAAAAGGAGCTCCTGGCGGTGGCTGTTGCTTAAGCACAGGTGTTGTGCAAGCTCAGAGGAAGAGGATGTTGGACCCCTTGGGCCCAGCTTAGAGCTTTGAAGTCATTTCAGGCTGGTGGCCAGCAGTAAGCTCCCTCACGACTTGGTGGGCTCATCAGGAGTCTATTTCTAGCAGGCAGATGTGTCGTTCAGCAACCACAATGGACACTTGTCTTGCGGACAGAGCCCCCAGTCACTTTTGGCATCCCTCCTCTCCTGGGGGGGCAAAGGGTCTGTGGCACCCCCATAGGATCCTGTAGTATAACACCCTCTGTGTCCATGGTGGGGAATCCTGATGTAAAGATTCTTCCCGAAGTGAGCTCTGAACACTTCCCTTGACTTGGTGTCTCTGCTGAGCCTCAGTCTGAGCAAAAGGTTCCTACTTCTTCTGTCACAAGCATGGAGACAATGAAAATAGCTCCTGCTGCTAGTGATGATTTCATAGGAAGTAAAAATAAATAGGGAAAAACAAACAAGACACAGGAAAGGTGCCTTGTGATGACAAAGCATCCTAACACAGAGACCCTAAACTCAGGGGTGTTTATATATGTGTGTTGAGGCAATTTCAGAAAGAGATTTGGCTCCCCATGGAAGTCACTGGCTCAGCATAACTCTGGATTTGGCCTTGTGTACACATTGAGAATTCCCTTACAGTTTCTTTGAACACAGATAAGATCTAATCTTTTGCCACAATATCAAAAGTTGGCCACTGTGACCAGAAACACTTGAATCCAAACAGCAGCAAGAAAAATAACGATGCCAACTTTATTGGGTTGGATTTTTCTGCATGCTCAGCTGACCTTTTGGCACCCAAGAAAAAGACAGATTTTCTGTAGGGCTCAGCACCAGGGGTGCATCTGTGCTCCTGAGCTCAGTGGCTAAGCAGGCATTGAGCTGTGACTGCTGGAATCCTGGGGGTATGTGGAGCGCGTCCCTTCAGCTGGACCAAGGCCACTAGTCAGTTAAAAGCAAAATAGCACTTGGCAAGCTCATTGCTGGGAGGGGAACCCAGCAGCCAACAAGAGGCTGGCTATTTCATTGCAAACTACAACTTCAGGGCAGTTTTGCCATCCAAGAACTCTGGCCCTGTTAGCCATGAGGAGATTTTGTGCCCTGTAATCCCACATTGATCTGGATTACTTTTTTATTTAAAGAAACTGACCTCCAGTAGCCACACCAGGTCTCTGTGGCCCAGCAAGTGAGCCCTAAACATAAGTAAAGAAACAGAAGTTATAACTCAAAAAAATGGGAGTGACCAATATTGGGCCTCAATTAAAAGGCCCAGGAAAACAGGAGAGCTTTATCTTACATAGATCTTAACATTTTATGAGTAGATTAAGTAGTTTAACACATCACATTAATTCTGGTTCCCAATTAATAAATTGAGAGTTACCAAATACTCAGCACATTTGCTAAGAAATAAGGCATCATTAAAATTCTGGCTTCCCATTACTAGCAGCCAGCCCCATTTCTTTTGTTTCTGAAGAGAGAATACAGACCTCCATAATGTAAGTATTATTAACCAAAGACACAAGAAACCTATGTTTACATCTCTGATGTTACACAGATTTCATGTGTGTCTTTGGGTGAGTTCCCCAGCTTCTCTGTTTTTCAAACATACTCTGGAACTTCTCTGCCTCCCAAAGGTGTTATGATGCAGAAGTACGTGATGCTTAGATACCTTGGTAACGAGGCCATGGTAGTCATAGTACATGCAGAAGTAAATAAAAGGTAAGAATATCAAAGGCACAGCAGGTGCTCAGGCACCGTTTGCCCTGTCTCGCAGTGCATGTCATGCAAGTCACCCAAGGTCCCCTCCCTCTGTAAATGCCACTCTCATGCATTTTCCTAAACATTCTCCCATGCGAATTTTAGCTTCTATCCTCCACTGAAAAGGTCTTTTTGGCACCCTCAGGTATTTCATGTGACTGTATAAACTCGGCAATGCTCACTTAACTGTCGTCATCTTTATAACAGGAACAAGTCCTAAAAGACCCACTGTTAAACTTCCAGTTTACACTTCTTCCTAAAAATAGTCCTTGGATTGCACGTGGGCTAGAGACATGATTTCATACCTGCTATTCCTGGAACTTCTTTCCTGACCATGAGCACTGCCCGGTTATAACCCTTCCTAAATGCACTTCCTTAAGGACACTTCTTAAAGATAAATGATGGGTGTGATGTTGTAAGCCTGAGGTTGCTTTGTCAACAAGGAAGAGGCTCTTTGTCCCCATGTGTGAGTGTGATAACCATTGAGCAAAACACGGCGTTGTTGATACAGGTATTCCAAGAGACCCTGCATTCCTCCCACACCTATTTTGCATTTGCCTCCTCACACAGCCAGTGTTTCCTGTTACTCCTTTCTTACCCGAGCTGTAACGTAGTAGGCCCATGCCTGTAAGTTTGGGAAACAACTGTTCACATCCATGCTGCTGTATTAGAAAAAAATACATTTGAAAACATAGTCCCTGTGATGAATGAGAATAATTCTTCCATTTTATGCCTCTGGGAGGTGTAAGCCCACTGAAGTACTTCGTACTAACAGCAAAGATAGGCTGCTTGGGCTGTACTGGAGGGCAGTACCTCTAAGAAGCACAAGGGCTGTGGAGATGTGATAGTTCTGAATAAAACTCTGCTCTCTTCCTTGACCTTCTGCCATACCGTGCTGTTGAGGGGGTGCCTACCCAATCCTAATTGTATCTATGTTCAGCGTAGACATTTCAGCGTTAGATCAGGGTCAGAGTACTGCCATAGTGCCTGGTTTACTGCAGATAAAATGTGAAAGAAGTGGTGACATCACTGGTTACTAAAAAAAAATTAATTCTCTTGGCTTTTTTTGATAGAACTAAACATCCTTGCCCTCTGTTACTGGCCAGATTGCCATTGCTCATTCCTGGGAAGTGTTTGATACCGAAATCTAAGTGATGGTGTCCTTTAAAAAGCAATAAAACCATTATTCCTAGAGCAGCTCTTGGAAAGTTACCTGATGGTACAGAGGGAGATGGTGTCTCAACATGAGATATAGTCTTGATATACAGACCTTGCCTTTGTCACTGGGGTAACTCAGCCCCTCATCTGCCTTGTCTCCTAATCTTACAGTTAGTGTTACTGTGTTTTCACTTTAAAGCCCCATTTCCTGGAGTCACATGGTTTCATGTAAACCTCAGCTTTCACTCTAATAACAGAACATAAGCAAATCCTTCATGACTTCAGAAAAAAGAATAGAAGAAGCTTGCAGATATGACTGCATGGGTCCCAGAAGGCAGCAATAAAGAACACAATTTTATTTGTTTCCAAGTTAGTTTTCTATCACTTCTCAGATATTTGAATGCATGTATTTAGCAGGTCATATATAAGGTAATGGGACAGTGTTAAGAACTGAGGCTCCAAGATGTTAAGGCTACATGAAGCAGGACGATGGCTAGAGAGATGGAAGGATGGAAGTGGAATTTAGTTACCTGCATCTTAAATCCAGCTTTCTCACAGCTGCCTTGCTGGAAAAGGAATTGTAAACTTTATAGCAGTGAAAGACGTTATTTGCAAGAGTCAGATTGGGGATGGTGAGCAAAACAGAACATTAAGATATTGAAGTTTCAACAAAACCTCAATTCTTTAACAAAATGTCATCTATGTGTGACAGAGGAACAAAGTCGTTACAAAGCTGGAAGCCTATAAAGTGGTGACTGATGGCTTCATTGTGTTTGGGACAATTTCAGAAAGCAATTCCTAAATACTTGCTGGAAGAGCAGTTTTTCCACTCTTCCTTCGGCCAGGAGCCAGACTGGTCTTTCCCAGAAGTGATGAAAATAAGCAGCTTTAGCTGGAACTCTCCTGACACTTTCCAGCAAAAGGAGTCTTCCAATACAGCCCCACCAAACAATAGCATGATTGTTCACAGGCCCATGAAAATACTGCTTGCAGATGTCAAGTGAGCGACTTTAAACGAAGAAACCAAGTTTTGGTAGATGCCAGTCTCTAGTCACCATCAGTCTGCCGTCACGCTCTGATGATTCATACACAAAGTGTATCAAGAAAGGCCTAGAAAGCTGTGCATAATGTGTGATTTCCTTCCTCTTCCTCTCCGAGGGCAGCAGTTCACACATGGCCCAACTGACCTTTAGTCTCAGAAGGGGTGAGAGGCTAAAGAGCTGACAGAGGTGTGTATTCAGGAAAAGAAAGCATTGAAGTCTTACATGTATTTGGGTTTCTGGGACTGCTTGTGTTTCATGCATTGGTTCTTTCCAAACTGAACAGGGGAAACAAAAGAAGTTAGAGGTTTGTCTCCTGGCCTTGGCAGAACTCGTTCATACTCGATGCTGTTGCTTACAATGTACACAAGCAGCTTGCAATTTACAGCAAGCCGGGACACTAGTGGGACAGAAAATCCCACACAGCTCATTTTCTTTCTCTAAAGCCGACAAATCCTGTCTGCAGCAGGATGCAAGTGTCTGTCATGATGCAGAGTAGAGCTGCCGCAGGAGCCTTACCTCCAAACCCAGGCCAAACTGCAAATCCCTGTGCAAACACACCCTTGTGGTTTTATTACCTGATAAAGAGCCACTTTCTCCACTCTGACTTAAGAGTAGAGACTCTTTGTGCATAAACATGGGGAGGTCACCAGTGAACATCAGGACCTTCTCCCAGGAGCCTGTAGAGGTGAGCAAGCACACTTGCTTAGGGAACCAATTCTGCAGCTGACTTCTCGGCCCCCATCCAGAACCGCACTGCCTCAAATCATAAAGACAGCAGTGGTACAAAGGAACCCCAGGGTCCTGCAGCAACATTAATGTTAACAGCTCTGGAGTTACTGAAAAGCCACTGGGATGGGAGTTGTTGCACCCTCTCATGCTCCCTTCCCCAGGTGTCCTCAGAGTGCCTGAGAATCTGGAATTTTTGCCCCTTCAGCTGGTCTATACAACAATCCCTTTGCTGTCAGTACAGCCTCACGATACCTTTTGAAAAAAAGCCAGTATTATAGCCATTGCAAATACTGAAAAATTAAGTTTCACTCCAGTAAGTAAAGCTTGTAGGAGTCAGGTATACACTCCAGGATCTGGTCCCAAGGCAGCTGACACCAAGCACATCAGGTGGAGAATAGCAGACATTTGCTAACACCAGGATGCTGTATTTTTGGCCACATTTCTCTTGTTTGCTGGCAATTTCTGCAGCTATAGAGCAGGTGGCACCTTCAAGCTTGGCAACACAGAGTTCATTTTTTTCAGAACTATGAGCCGAGGGGAGGTACCTGGAAGGCAGCAGCTCCCTCAGTTTCGGTCGGAGAGGCTTTTTCCATTTCACGCCAGGTGAGCAATAGCGTGTGTCACCCAGCAGAGAGCACTGCAGACCCAGAAAGGGTTCTTGTCTGGGGGGAAGAGGAATTTGCACAAATTGATCACAACAAATTTTAACTGGATTTTTTTTTTTTTTTAAGGGCATTTCTTTTCCTTCCTTCCTCATGCCTTTTTTTCCTGGCAAATGAATACAGCAACAAGTCAAACCAATCCCAGCTTTTCAGGAGAAGCTGAACAGATCATAGCCAAGGTCACATGTAAAAGTAAAAACTCATCAGGAAACCCACAGGGGCAGAGCTGAGTGCAGGGCTGCCAGCCCCACTCATCTGAAGTGTGAGGATCAATATAAAATGCTGAGTCTATCTTTAAAGAGCATATGGCCTTAAAAATGACATGATCCAGGTACCTTGGTACCTCTTGATTTTGGTACAGAAATGATTGGAGAGCGTGTTCTCAAACATTTCTCTAGAAATACAATAAAATTTTACTCCTCTTGCTTTGAGATGAGATTCAGCTCAAATCATTTTGTTCTGGAAATGGAGCTTGTAAGAGCATCAATACTTGGTGTAAAATTACAAGACTAGTGTTTTGGAAGAGCAGAGAAAAATCAAGCCAGCAGCAAAGCTACATCTGTGTTGAATGAAGTAGGATCCCTGGAGTCATCCCTGCAGACTGACTTTAAAGAACTGTGTTTGCATTTGTTATTTGTTCTGAGGTGCAAGATAGGCAGGTGCCAAAGGTACTGTCTTAACCACATCAGGGAGGAAAACCAAATTTGGAGGTGGCCCACGTTTTTTCTTGGACTCCCTTTCTGTGCCTATTTATTTATCTGTAAGTGAGGGATTACGTTTTCTGTTCACAGCTTTGTCTCTTGTCTTGTTTAATTTAGGAGTTCTTTGGGCTCTAGAGACTTGTTTATTAAAGGCTTGGATGTTACTGTATTGCACAAATGAAGATAATTCAAACATTTACAGATTTCCGTAAACATTCTGAATGCTATTATCCTTACATTTCTCCATATATGCTACTGACTTACATTTTGATTAAAGTATGATTCGAGATAACTGGTTACTCAAAATACTGTTTTATTTCTGAATAATAAGCAGTTAATAACATCTGCTGTTGAAGCCAAGAACTATTATAGATTCAAGAAAAAAAACTAGACTAAAAAAAACCCTCAACACCACATTTCTTGTGAATTACTAGACAGAACTGATACTAAAAAGAGGAAACCATTCTCTACACATCACATTGCACAAAACATCCTCCCAGCTGAATGTAAGGATCTCTGTTGGGGGGAATCTGGGGTCTGGTGCTGGCTTAGTTTTCCTGGGCAAAGAGCTCCATAGGAAAAGGGTAATTTAAGAAGTTCTACATCCATGCAGATGGACATCTTGAATTCATTTCTTTCGGACCCTGTTGCCAAAAGAGCTCATGATCTGGCCTGCATACCATTCTGTGGACAGTAGCAGTTTTGTTTAAATCAAGCCCTCCAGGTCTGATTATGCAGATTAGCTGCAAAGAGACCCTTCTTCGCCAAGTACAAGGCTGGCTTCCTCTGCAGCAGTAAGTGTTAAGCCAGGGCAGGTCATTTTCTGATATTTAGCGGCTCAAGCCTTTATCACCAGAGGGTCACATCAGAAGATGCAACAGTTGGACAAAAGCCATCCTGACAGCTCATCACAAACACAAACCTGTAAGCAGGTCAGTCCACTTCCAGCTTCCCTAATGTCTTATGAGCCAGTGGACACAGTAAATAAACCTTGTGAAGCCAAGTGGTCTTTGTATCTTCCCCTGGGACTCCACAGTAAATGCCGACACATTTGTGGCCTTTCCAGAAACAAGATTAGTGTGCCAATTATGGCACAAGTCCTGAGCTTTTCCCAGGCTCAGCAAATAAACCTTGGTGGTCAGCTGGGCACCACCATGTTTGAGTTCACGCAGCACACATGGATGGAGGCACTCATCCTTACATCAATACATGTTATAGCGCAACCAGTAGAGCAAACTTCCCTTTCTTTACTGCAAGTCTTTCTTTGCTGACTCATTTGAATCAGGTCATTCGTTGATCAGACTACTGTTGTGACATGCTCTGTTTAGCTAGATTTTCATTCATGATGTTGCATTGGAGCATAGTCAGGAGAGGGTTCTCTAGGCAGTAGATCAAACTCGCCTATGATAGCACTGAGATCAGAGAAACGGTATTAGCAAATTGCAGGCCAGACTTAGTGCTGATTCATAGCAACAATAGAAAAAATGTGCCACACCTAATTCTTGTCTTTTCTCCTGAGTGTGCTAATTGTAGCTGCTTCGCTTGATTAGTAGGACTGAACAAACAGCGCCTTTGGAATTGGTGTCAAGAAAAGCACCTGACACGTTAGAAACCTCCCTTTGATGCCAAGTGGCCTATAGCCCTTCTAGGATGTCTTGCTGTTTTGCAGACATGTTGCTGAGGTCTGTAGGCATGGAATAGTTTCTCAGCTGCCCCTGTTCCTGGAAGGATCCTTATTCTGGAAATGCCAATGGCCTAACAAAAACCAGAACAGCTCTCTGGACTGGGACAGCAGCAAACAGATATCTCAGTCTTGTGACATGCCACATCAGGATCAAAGTTCTTTCCAAAATGAGTCTTCTCACCACTGTTATCTGCAGTGGACCTTGGATTTTTTTTTTCTTTCCCCTGATGCAATTAAGATGAAGCAATATTTCTTAAATCTTTCCTCTGGACGTGTTTCTTCTGCTGTGACCACAAGGAGCTAGTCAATAATTAATAGTGCCATCAAAGCATACCCTAATGGCTCCTGTGCAGGTGCACAGGAAGATGTGAATTTACATTGCTAATAGCATACACCGATATATTTTTTTCCATATAATTTCAATTTAATTTTTCCATCCTGGTATTTATTCTAGTACAAGATGCTTTTTTTGTGATTGATATTATATCATTTGAAAGCGGATTAAGGTAGTCTTCCCAAAGTGGTGCTTGCCTTTTGGAGCAGGAGGTAACAGGGAAGGAAGTAGCATCAGTAAAATCTTAGTGGCTTAGTTATACTGATAGAATTAAAAAGGAAACTTGTTTCCACAGGTCATTGGCCTGGTGAGCTTTTTGATTTGCCATGAATACACAGCACAATGGGATTTCTGTGGCCTAACATAATTGAAATAATAACAAAAAAAAATCCCATAAAAAGAAGCAGAAAAAAATTGTTTATTCTAGTAGAGCAGTAAATGACACCACATATATACACTTTTCTTTTATAATTCACCCTTAAAGGATATGTTTCTAGTCTAGTTGATGAATTAGTATTTAGCCATCTATCTTAAACTGACGTTTATTGACAAAATAAAAAGGAACTCGACGCCTCTATTGGACTGCATGACTGTTTCTCCAATTAACCTTATCCGTAGTGAACTTCTGATCTGAGTAATAAAAAATGCAGCCTTAGTGAGTGATGCTTTTAAAGTGAATCATATCCATCAGAGCAGCTATTTCTGCCCTTATGATTTCAAGAGATTAAGGCTGAATTCAAAGTACAGACCAGTTGGCTTGCCAAACCCACTATTTTTCTGCAGAGTGTACAAGGTTTGGAAAGATTATAGATGGGAGAAAGCACAGATAAGAGCAGTTCAGATTTTAAAGATGTGGAAAGGCAGGAAAAGCTTCCTATGTCTCTCTTTCAGAAACACACAGTGACAGGTTTCCTCTCCAGCTTTAAATACTTCTAAACTGTCTTTGATTATAATTTCTAATATGCCTCCTTGAAAACAGTAGTTTATACCTTGCAATGGGAGCACAGTTCTGCACAGCGTATCACAATTTATAGCAGTATAATACACATCTGTTGGTGATGATGAATGGGATCCGTAGGGCACACTTGCATGACTAATGCTATTCATTTCGGTGGGACTCAGGCCAGGTCTTTGCCAGTGTAGCCTTCAGTCAGAGTTTCTTTCCAAAGTAACAGTTCATCAATAACTCTCCCCTTGTACTTTGCAATTTCAGAAGTTTCTGACCACCAGCAATGCAACACTACTTTTTGCCTCAGCTCTCCTGCACTCTTAACTTCTTCAGCATTATACAGCTCCTATGTAGGCAACTGAACTCAAAGCATCAGTGCCTAAATGTCATCCAAGCCTCTTGTGACCTTTCTGGGTTTTAAAAAAAAAAAAAAAAAAAAAAAAAGATATATGCATTTCACCCATACCAAGGCCCTGTGATTTTTGCCAGACTGAAAATCATGCTTACAGCATTGCCAGTTCAGAGGACAGACTGAAAAATGCATTTATGTTACATACTTTTTTAGAAAGTGGATTTGAATGGCAACAGTCCTATAGTCATTCATTTTGCATGGTCCCAGCCCTGAATGTAAACAGACCTGTTCTTCCCCAGTTCAGTTTAGATTTTGAAACCACCACAACTTTGAAACAGTAGTTACTGGAGGTTTTAAATAATTTGTAATACACAAAAATGCATTCCTTTACTGGAATCTGGCTTCATGTGTTATAGCAAAAAATCTTCTTTGTTTTGTTTTTTAAGAGTTCAGTTCTCATAACTTCTTGACAGCAGGAACGTTACTCAATTTGTCAGAAAGCAGATCTCCTTTTCTCTCCTAGAAATCAAATGCGAAACAGGTTGCCCCAGTGTAAAAACAATGACCTGCTCCATATCTGCGTTTACACTATAGACAAAGCATTTCTCAGCATGTTCACTATTCACTTATGCCTTTGGTGGGCTGACTTTAGCAGCTTTGGCTGGAAAATGCTGACTTCAGGGATGTCTTGGGGAAGATGTTAGCTCAACTTCTAAACTAATTCTGGATTCGTGTTTAGTGCAGTTTCGCACTCAAAATGACTTTCATCCCCTAGATCTGTGCCTGCTCAGTGTCTTTCAGTTATGATTTGCCTTCCCCACCAAGACACTCAGCAGCAGTTCAGGGAGACTTCACAGGCTTTAGAGGACAATGCAGAGCTTTATTGAATTAAATACTCTGTATTTGACAATCTCATGAAGCCCTGTGCTGCTGGAGGGCAGGGGAAAGAGGAAGTGTGGTTAGGACTCATTTTTGCCTTCAATTCTGTGCGTTAGACAGGAAAAATATCCCAGCAGTCTCATAACTACACACAGTCTTGTGCTTCGGTCTTCCTTAGCTATCATTAGAAAGTAGCTGCCATTCTGTGTTGAGTTTCGAAACGCCAGGGAAAGCAGGTATACATATACAAAGGACTGCAATGGGATTAATTCTCTTGCAGGTTTTTCTATTTATATTGTCTTCTTTTCCATGGACACAGAGAACTGTGCAGACAGGAACTGTAGTTGGTTTCCATGCGAGTGGAAAGCCATCCTTAACTGGCTTAGATACAAGCTAAAGTAGTGTTGTCACTTAGACACCCAAAAAAGCGTGAAGTACTCTCCAGTTAAATGAGAAAAAGTTCCTCATCTAGTGTGCAGAGGGCAAACTGAGCTATCTTTAATGTTTGTGTAGTTTGTGTAGACTAAAAGTGAGGTCAGAGGGAGATGGGATTATGATTTCTGTCATGTAACCTCAGTCGAGCAACTCTAATGTAAGAGCCCATAAATAAATACTTTTCTCCTTGATGCAACAAAGAACTCAGCCGTGTGGAATAAAAATGAGCATTCAGGATATTCTAATCTCATGTTAGAAATAAACAATATCTGCCCCAGAACTTCTGTCTGGAATGCAACTCGTTATACAGGGCATAACCTTGCTGATAACTAATATTGTTATAATGACTTAAACAAAGTTACTGATTACTTATCTGAAGTTTACACTGGCTTTCTTTTCGTTCTAGTACATCAACAATTAAAGCTGTTCTGAAATAGCTTATTGCAGCTGGATTTGTGTGCTGCGTGGAGTGGTGTTTATAAAACAAAATTATCCTTGTGCAGAAGCCAGCATCACACATACAACCCCTTTGCCTTACTCAGGTGGTTCTAATCTGAAATACTGACTTGGATAAACAGTTTCTGCCTGACACCTTTACCAGATTTCCTGTGGGATCTTACATAGCATATATCCTTTATGAGAATATTGTAATATGTAAGGAAAAGGTCATGGGATTAATCCACCCTATTTCTAAACTGTTCCAATGGAAGACCTCATTCAGCATTAAAGAAATAAATCACACAAAATACTTAGCAGTGTTATTCTGTCTCTCCCTAAGTGATTCAACTAAAATGCCGTATATGAATGTGGAAAATAAATATTGATTTCAGAGCATTTCTAGAGAAATAACTTCCTTCTGACTGAAGCTCCAGTTTTCTCTAGGAATCGCTCCTCTCCGATGCAGTTTCAGACAGCCGCTGCAGGCCGGTATTTTAGGCAGAGGCTAGTCTGTCACCTGGGTTCCCAAGGCAGGCAGTCACTGGGGACCCGTTTGCAAACTGTCCCTGCATCTTTAGGCATTCCTTCACCCCACCCCTCATCTGAAGGCCAGACAGGATGGCTTTGTGGGGATGGAGCTAGCAGGAGGCTACAGAGAGCTGGATTTTCAGATGAAATTCTGCTTAGCTCCGTGGTATTTACACCATGAGAATACAACCTAATAATTTTAGTGCCTGTGTGAAAAAGATTTTGGCAGTTAAAGCACGGACTTTCCAGGGCAGCAGAATATGGGGTTTTCTTTGGAAATGAGAGGAGCACATTGTCTGAAATGCTCCTTCCTGCTTCCTTTCCATCACTCTCGGTCACAGCCGCTTGTTAAGGGCTGGGCTGTAATAGCATCCGTCTGCCCAGCCTGCTGCAGCCTTCACTGCACTGGCCAGGGCTCACCCCCAAAGGTGGGAACACCGGGCTCAGTGCTAGTCCCTTCCTGGAATGTGGGACAGGGGCCTTATTGTTAGCTCTGATTGCCTTTTTCTCTTTTTTTTTTTTTTCTTTGCCTTTTTTTCCTTCTCCTCCTTGACAGCTGTTACTTAAGAACAGCTGGGAGGGAATTGATACCAGCCAGGGCTAGGTTTAATTACAGTCTAGCCCAAGTTCTGTCCTCCTGAGGAAGCTCTGTCCCTACACCTTTAATCCTTCAGTTCCTCCCTCCCAGCCTTCTTTGGTAAATTACCCCATTTTGTGTCCTACATGAGTGCTGCTTCTCCTCAGATGTTTCTTCTGCTGACTGCCTGCTGGTACCCGGTGGTTCCCTAGACAAGGCTGCCTGCCTGCCACAGCTCCTCTGCCTGTAAGTCATTTGTGGGTTTCTTATGCTTCTGGAAATGTTAATATCAATGTTATAACAGCAGCTTCAGTCCTCAAAGTTTGTGCTGCTCGGGCATCCCGGTGTGTCAGAAAGTGCTGCTATGAGCAAATGGAGAGGATAAATATGCACTGATCAAAAATTAGTCTTTTACTGTTAGATTCCCAGAAAAGCACTAGACATCTCTCTGCAAAGTATAACTGGTTATCACCTAAAAGCCCCTGAGTCTTGCGGTGCTGCAAGGAACACCAGCAGCTCTGCAACTCATCTGTCATGGCACTTCTCAACCAGGTTTAATGTCCTCAAGTCACGATGCTGCACAGCTTCTATTTTAGTTGAGGTGTGTCTTCCCTGAAACACTAGCACGAGCCTCAGGAATATCTTGAGTTAATCATGTCGTGATAGTCTAGAATAGGTATCCTCAAGGGTACCCCTCCTTCCTACAGCTGCAAAGTGCAGACGTAAACATCTCTAACATTTAGGCATATCTGGATTGAGCAGTTAAGCCCCAGCTAAGCTTCTTGGGATGCAGCGTCCCTCTCCCTGCTTGCCCTGCAGAGAAGGTACTGTGCTTTGAGAAGTTATTTCTGTATCACTGAGAGAAGCTGTGCACGTGGCCTCATTGATGGGCTCAGGTTTGTACAATGGTCAGAACTGGAAAATCCTGGAGGATGTTGGGGATGAATCACTTGTGAGCCTCACTTTGTGGTATCCCACTGTAGCTTGTAAATGTTCTAAAGTATTATAAATACCCCTGCTAATGAGGTAAGCTTGTGTACTTGGTCTGAAATTACCATTTATGTCCTGGGAAAAAGGTTAGAACAGAGTAACTGAAGCAGGCAGAGCTAGGAGAAGCAGGCTGAGACTTCGTGGAGGCAGTTTCCTTTTGGAATAGCTGGGACACAGTGTTCAAAGTTGGTTAGGGGGGGAAGCAGGGATGTTGTTTTCTTCCTTCACTTCCATAAATCACAGGTTTTAGTGAACATCACCTGAGGGGACCCTTCAATAAGCCTCTCCTATAAGACTCCACATTTAAGTCATACTTGCCAATTCCAGGACTGGAACTGTGATAGCTTTTAACTCAGTTCATGGAGGTGCTTAAGCAAGCGTGTTTCCAGGTCACACGTGGTTATAATACTTTCATGCCTTTTGAGAAAGCTCTGTAAGCATTTGTCTGCTAGCACAAACCACATCTTAAAAGCTCAACCTTGAATGCTATGCTGACAAGCATGGCAAAATGAAAAGCAATAACTGTATGCTGTAGACAATGAGGGACAGGTAAATATAAAATAGAGTCACTAGCAGGCCAACCTTTACCAGTGGGACACTTTGTTTATAGAGAAAACAAACAGGATTACAATATTTCAGTTATTTTCTTCTTTGTGCTGTGGCAGCCACAAGAAGTCCTGGTTATAGACCAAGACTTGAGTGTGGTAGGTGTGATACGGACATGGGGTGGGGAAGAAATCCAGAGACCATGCAGCTTGAAAAGTTTAGTATTCTAAAGTGAAGAAAAAAAAAATCTCTCAGAGTTGACAACATTTATGAAAGGAAATTTATTCTGGATCATCTTGGACTCCTGATCACCTTTTCTTAATTTTCTTACAACACTGTGTAGTGCCTAGTGCAACAGAGCCATCACTCTTGCCTGTGCTTCGGAGGTGCTTCTGCAACATAAGCAAGCACAGATGAGCCAAATTTGTGTTTGGAAACAGATCTGGGCCTTTCCTTCAGCTCGAGGACACCCGAGTCTGCCAACTTAGGGCTGGAGGCGTAGGTGTCCTAGAAAAGAGAGTCAAGTATCACGGTGATGCTGAGGCTTTACTGTGCTCGGGCACTGAGGAATGGAGCAGATCAGTAAATACTCCATGTAGTACAACATCCGGCCCCCAACAGAAACATCAGTTCTATATTGCTGCATGGGATTAACAAACAATAACAATTAAACCCCAAAACCCACTCAACCTTTCTAACAAACACCAGTGACCAGCCACAGAGTAAATGACCAAATTCCTTCTCAGTGAATTAAAAATTTCCACTTTTCTCTTGCCTATTTTGACTACCTCTGTCTATTGCTTTAGTGTCGTTAACATGCTTTCCTATTTAAAGGAGTTTCTGATTCAGTGATTCTCAATTATTTATTTGTGTCTTTCGGTCTTCACTTGCTTTATATTTCTGCTCCTGTCAGGAAATTTTGCAAGCTGCTGCATCATCGCTTTTTCTTGTTAATTCTCTTTGCTGCCTACCCTGGCGAGGCAGTGCTTGCGATAGCTGGGTAACACAAGCAGCGGGTCAGCGTGTCGCAGGGCTGGCTCTGCTTCCGGCTCCCTCGACTCAGTTCCTGTCAACTTTGTTGACTTTAATACCCAGAGCACACTTCAATAGAGGGTTGCAAAAGGGTTTATAGACATTAATTACACTCACCACAGAAATACTTGCCATGCAGAATATGTTTCTAGATGGCTGTGAACAGATCTAAAACCAGTTCAGCAAAGAGGGCAATACTTGCTTTGATTAGGTGCAAAATTTTTATGAAGAATACTGCGCCAAATGAGTGAGTGTAAGTAGCATGGCAACACATACACTTTATATTTCCTTGCAAGCTGGGTTTTAATTCCTGAGGAAGTTCTGTCCCGTTGGCTTTGTTCTGTAGTACTCCTTGGGAAATGGAAAGTTGATTTATGGCATTTGGAAACAGCGTTCGGGGAAATCTTCCTGGAAAGTAGGCCTGGGTGTCGGGGCTGAGCTTTCTAGAAGAGATTGCTTGCTTGCTACTGGCGGTTGTCTCTTGTCTCTTGTATATGTGCAAATAAGTTGCGTTGTAAACAGACCAAAATACCACGACTTCCCTCTCACTGACTCTGACACACAAGTGTTGGCGCTTGGCAGTGGTGTAGCAATACGGTCACAGAGCAGCGGGGATGTTCATGCTCTTCTCAGGCTACGGCCTGCAGGGCTGTGCTCAGTAAGAGTTCCTTCTGCCTTGTCACAGACTTTTTGTGATTCCCCCAAGCAAACAAGGACACGATCAGAAAACACACCTGCCAGTGAGACCAGAGTGTTGAAGTGGAATAGTGCCTTTGCAATTCCAAGCAATTCTAGGCTTTTAAAATGCTAGTAGCGTGCCCAGGAATGAAAGAATTTGTTTCATTGTACTTGTTTACGTAGTAGCTAAGCTGGTGGAAGTCAGGAAGGCATTTAGCACTGTGCACACAAAAAGTAAAAAGGTGTATTACTTCATCAAATGGGGTTGGATGGAATCTCCTCTCTGTTTTTGACAAATAAGCAGGAGTTGCACATCTTCCTTCCCTACTAACTTCAGTTTATGACTTGCCATGTGGGAAGTTCATGCAAATGCAAAGAAAGTGAGTTACTGAAGGTTGCAAACCCATATGTCATGTACCCTAGGCAACTTTAACTGTACGGGACTGGATTGGGTTGTGATGATTCAGCATCTGCTGTGTCCAGATTGACCTTGTCCTCTTGTCCAGATGAACAATAGACGAAAACCAAAAGTATTTGCTTTAACAGATTTGTGTGAACAGGGCATCCTCAGAAGGGATGCCCTGCCAGCTTGTTTGATGGGATGATGAGTCTGATAGTTCTGAAGAGCTTTTGCCGCTAGCCCACAGGCAGTAAATTAATTAATAACAGTTCTTGTCAGTCCTCTCATTTCCAGT
>NW_009258270.1:754414-763879 GCF_000687185.1 Egretta garzetta | reverse complement strand
GCGCAGAAGCTGTTCTACCATTTGCTGGAGGGAGGGAGGGGAGAACAGTGCTTCTGCCCCGACGCGAGGCTCCCACCCAGCATCATGAGGATGAAATCAGGCCCTCGGGATGCATCAGCTGCTTCCCCAGGGCTTGGCACCCAGTTACAGGAGCTACTTTTCATCCCTAAGTAAACACTTCTGGGCCCGGAGAGGATCTGCAGCCCTTGTACCTGTCACCCACCCAGGAACTGGGGTCCCTGGCAATGCTGTAGCACAGGTTAATTTGTAACAAGCCACTGGCCCTGGGACAGAATTTGGGTCTCCTGAGTGCAAGTTGCAAAATCCCTACTTGCCACATCATGTGAATTATGTAATAGTGGGTTTGACAAGGGTGGGCCTCACCAAAACGGTACTCTGGAAGAGCAAGGAGTAAAGAGCTATGTAAAACTGCATACACTGAACAGCCTCTGGCCACCACAGATGTGTGGTGCAGTCAGAACAGTTTCCTACATTCCGCACAGTGCGGGAGCAGCGGAGCGCTTACATCATATGTGCTTTTGCCCTTTTGGTTTCAAGAGCTTGCTGTAGCTCCCCGCAGTAAGTTTCACCATGGTCAGAGTACTGTGGTCCTGAGAAGGGAAACTACACAGTCCTGCAGTGCTGCAGGCAGATAATGTTGATAAATCAGTCACCAGATTCGTTATCAGGAAACTTTTATACAAGTTTTTAATAAAAAAATTCAACAAAAATATATATATAATCAGGCATTTTATGCAATGCATACATTCTTTATATCTGCAGGTACAGATAAATAACAGAAGGCAAAACCAAGTATTTTGCTTATCTTTGGCCATTAACCAATAATCACCCCCGAAGAGATATTATAGGGTTAAAGAATAATAAACTGAGGCTGTAAATTCCTCTCATTACAGACAAAGTATCAGGCAATAATACAGTAGTTAGATTTTTAGAAATGTAAGGAAATATTTCTTTAACACTGCCCGATACTGAAATTTAACCTGGTTTGCTGCTATGGAATTTAAGGCCTTCTTTAGCTGACACACAGGCAACATTCCTGGGTTTGCATGAGATAGACTCCAACCCTTGCCTTGACCTACTTCCCTTCACCATACATTGCTCTAAAAAGCCAGGCTGTACCTCTTCATGAAATAAACTCGCATGAATTTTTATCTGTGGATCAGTTTCCTGAACCCCAACCAATGTACATACATACAGAGTAGTTGAGCTTCCTTAAGTCAATATTTTTTTCTAACTCAGTGTCCCAGAATAATAGCTGTCCTTCCACTTTACAGCACAGATGCAGCTGATGGCTCTACCAAAGCATTATATACATGATACACATTAAAAATCATAAAAGCAATTTTAAAGGTACATTGATAACATGTAGCAGCTTATGTGTATATATGTACATGTTTTCACAGTTATATTTTAGAAAATTGAGAACACGAGGAATACTTCTACTGTGTTTTCTATAAATATTAAAAATTTACCTGTCAGGCATTTTGACAAAATAGTATTTAGGTTATCACTTTAAATAGCTCTTGAAAACCTGTAGAGTTTAAGCTTAAAGGCTGTAAAGTTTGAGGATTCTGTAAAGTGTTTGGCCACTTTCAGCAGCTGGGCCACCTGCCAGTTTGATTTTTTTTTTTTTTTTTTTTTTTTAAATTCAAATCTGGTAACAAAGGAACTCCACCACTTTTGATGGGATAGGCAAGTTCTTGACTTGGCTGGTGGGCATCACTCTTCGAATCGCCATGCGACATAGATGTTGGAGACTGGAAACTTGTCTTGGAGTTGCCCAGAAGTACACGCTGCCATCCTGGGTCCTGCACAAATAAAAAGAAAACAAAAAGCCCCACAGAGTTATCCCACCTGAACGATTTCAGCTTAGTACAAATTCCCCTGTGCATTGCTAATTAGGGGGGGATGTGCTCTGGGCTTCCTGTTGCTTGGTTCTAGCTGTTCCTGACTTGTTTACAGGAGATGCCAGATCTTCTTTTAAGCTATAGCAGCACAATAAGCAACCTGCTGATCATCTCTGTGACAGGCCTGAGCAGATCTTCCAACAGCTACTGAGTATACCAAATGAAACAGAATAACTGCCCTTGATTATCTAATGGTCTTTTTCCAGTCCGCGTTTGTGGGTCTGTCTTTTATTTATTCTCAAAGATAAGAAATGAGTTTATCAGCTTCTTGATTTTACTGCTATTCCAGGCATGTTTAAACAAATAGTACCAGATGTAAAACCAAGTCAGAAGCATCACGTTGCAAGTCACAATGGAAGATTTTTAGAACACTCGGCCACTGTTCTCAACCTTTTGTGCTACCTTAATATTTTAGGAAGAAAAAAAACATTATATACTTGCCCTGCAGCTAGAACACTGCCATCAGTAGAAAAAGTACAGCAGAGCCCATTGTTCAGAGGTGCAACTTGTACAGGGTATTCTTCATCAATTCTCCAGAATCTAACCATTCTGCAAAGGGAAGAACAAAGCAGTAAGTTGTCAGACTAGGCATTTAATTTTGTCTGATACTTTCTCTGATGCTGCGCAACAAACTAGTCTGAAGCAGAGCTCAGGGAATTTTTATAAACATTTTAATATGCATATGAGGTGTTTCAGATTTGGCCTGAAATGCTGACTTCTTCATTCCTGATATATACCTTGCTCTGTACTTCTTCAAGCATTTTAATTCTGCCAACTAAAATAAAAGCTTGCCTTCAACAGCAGAAAGCAATAACCTGAACTATAGATTTAGGCAATCTCTCTCCAAAGTGTGATATATGCTAGGAAATCCCAACAATGCTTGTCTTAATTAAAAAACCTAAACCCCTCCTGTAGATAGTTTAATACCCTTGATGTCATCTTGAGAAAGCATTCTTCATATTCTTAAAATATAGTTCTTCAAAATATTATTTGCAGTATTAGCAGAAGTTGAATACGAGATCACAGAATACTTTTCTTTTTACTTCAGAATCTACTACTCTGACTACCCGCATTACGAACTCCATTTACAGTTTTCACCGTTCACAACCCCTCTTTTTCTGCTTTCAGCTGTTACACGTTTAAGTTATTCAGATCATCTGCTCTGTAGGCAACTCATTATTTCTACATGGAGAATGAACATTGACATATACCAGACAACTCATCATCTTTTACCAAGACCCTTAGAAGTCATTTCTCAGTTTAAAAAAAAAAAAAAAAAAAAGCTGACTTAGGATTTAAAAGTTCATGTCATATGGGAAGAATCAGAGGAGCCTAACAAACCTTTCCTCATACTTACTTATCATCAGCAAGGCTTGCAATATGTAGTCCATCGTGACTAAAAGATACCGATCTGACCCATCGGTCATTTGCACCTCCAGCAAATATTGGAGTAGGAGGGGGAAACAGATGCCTGGAGATAGAGAGAGACTTAGCTAACAGCATAACGTTTAGAACTATGGAAGTGTTTCCTTCAGCCATGCCTAGCAAAGCTGAGGAAGAAAAAATGAATTGAACATTTAACTATGAAATCCAGAGTGGAGACTGAACTACTGTATCTCTCGCAGTACTGAACACTTCAGCTTTGTTGAAGATGCTTAAATTAGCACACATTAAGGTGTCAGTGCTTTAAATTGTCTCACAGACAGAAGAATAATCTCCACTGCTCTGCCACCTTAGGATTCCCATCAGCCACTGCTAAGATTTTCCCCCAATCTAATTATCAGTTAAATACAGAAACCCGCTATTTTCCATAGTCATCTTCCCTCGAGGAGAAAGCTTCCAAATTTGACTACTTCACTTACCCAAATTCCATAAGAATAACTCCAATATGTGGATCCCAGACATAAACTCGAGTATCGTAAGATGCAGTAGCCAGTAAAGCTCCATCAGGAGAAAACTCACAAGCTACAACATCATTGTGATGTCCTTCAAGTTTCCGTATCATGGAGTATTTATCCATATCCCAGAGAAAAACCTGCAATTAAATAAGCTAATGTTATAGCTCTGCTCAGAGAGGCAATGAAGCATTTACTTTTTTTTTTTTTTTTTTTTTAAGTATAGCGGCTAGTCTTATTTAGGATTATATTAAAATCAGGCATTATGAATTACTACAATTAAGAAATATGCTCAGTGTCATACTCAGATTAAAATCAAGTTTTTAAAAAATAATTAAAGCAGACATGCAAATTCTAACTCAAGTTTGTTAAATGTTATTAACAAAATAAGCCAAAATATAAGATAAAGGCAACACAATTTAACCATGTAGCTTACTGAAATTCATGTATTACAAAACTATTTTATTAAAATATGCAGAAATAAATAGGGTTAAACTCTACAGTCCCCTCTTTTCAGTAACTACCAAAATTTTAAGAAATATACAGACAGAAAATATAAGGTTAACATATTGTTACTCCAGTGGCATCCCTTTGAGTTTAAGATCACTTGTTTACAATTGCTTGGATCACCAACGTCAGCCTAGGAAGAGAAACAGATACTGCAAGCAAAGAGAATTTTCACAGCCAAAAGTTACGTCTTTGGCAAAACAATAGGGAAGTCTAACCACATTATTAGAAAGAATTTATGCATTTTAAATCAAGTCAACAGTAAACAATGACATTAATACTACAATTTACCCGGCTAATTGCATACTGTATTATAAAAATTGATAAAAGATGATGGTATTCTGGGATTTTACATGCAGTTGTACGTTATATATAATCAAAATAAAGACTGTGCAGAATTACTTAATAGGAACAATCTATGTACTGCAGCATAAATTTTATAGAAAATCTAAGTCTTTAGCATAAGATGTTATATCCCTGAAAGAGCTCATTAGGGTCTTTGATTTTTCCCCTGACTCAGTTTTACTGCACAGCTTAAATACTGACATCTTGGTTAAATTTATATGTTTGGCCAAAGCAAACATAGCCTTAATGCCTCACACACTTCCTAAAACTGAACCATTTTACAATCAGTTATAAACGTCTTGAGCAATTTCTCCAAGGAGACCCCAACATTCCACAAAACTGGAAACTAAGTTTTAGGAGTCAGTGTGTTTCACCGCCGTGAAAATTATTTTAAAAAAAAAAAAAAAAAAAAAGAAAGAAAGAAAGCAGAAAGTGGACATCAACCAGCACCTGCGTACGTACAGTACACCTTGCAGTCGAATGCAAGGTTACTTCGTCCTATGGTAAAGTTCGCCCCCAGCCTGGTAGCCAGAGATGCCACTCTTTCTGCCCAGCTAACACCATTGTGCTCCTGTGTGAGTGGTGCCAGCTTAACCTCAATCACACCAATATTGCTGCCACCACCTGTGACAGGGAAAGCAAGAAGCTTATGGAAAACACACAGCCTAAAGATAGCAATGAATACATCCACATCTGCTCTATTTAAAGAAAAAACAGAACTCAGGCCTCAACTGTTCTCTCTCAAATCTGCACTGATAACTTAAAAGTATACAATGCATTTGAACAATTATCCATATAAAGTGGTATCCAGTGATTGAATTGTGCTTTTTACTCCGTATCACTAGGCTTCATTAAACTACCTACAGAGCCCTGTAACTAGACTGAATTCCCCCTTCTGTTGTACCCTCATTCTTCAGTGCCAAGAAAAGCAGCTTATGGCATACGTGCTTTACCTGCACTGCTTTCAGTTCTCTAGCAGGGCATTAGAATACGGATGAAAACAAAACCAGTATGCTGTTCTTCGTTCTAGATCTTTTAGACACGAGTGCCATTTGTATTGGAAAACATGTAGGAACATTTTTGTTCAGCGGGAGATACCACGACTGGCTCAGACTTTGAAAAGTCCTTTTCATTGAGCAGGGAATAGAAAGGATAAAATCAATAACAAAATAGTTTTATGCATTAATCTAAGTATCTTTTAACACTGGAAGCTTTAGTCTTCTTTGGTTTTATACTACGAACATGTGCAGATGTGTACAACTGTTTCTCAAAGAATGCTTACAGTTTCTTCAACTAAAAGCAGTGCAAGTTCAATTCATAAATCAGTCTCTCAACGCACCATTTGCTAGTTTAATTTCATGCACTTTTACATCATCATAAAACATTAGAAGTTCATGACACCGAGCAAAAGCTTAATGTTACTTAGATTTAAAATGATTATGCACACAATTCAGTAGATCTAATGAACAAGAAACTCTGACACATACTGCTTTACTAGCTCCAACAGAACAGAGAATAGAGGAGTCTGGAGAGAACGCACAACCGTATACCCAGTTCTGATGTCCTCTCAACACTTTCATCATATTTCCTGAAAAGAAAGACATTCCTGTAAGAATTGATTAAATACTACAAATTCAAGTTGAAAAGCTTTTCCAAATCAGTTCTCCCTTTATAAAATTTTATACTGTTTTTCCAAACAACATCCTGCAGAGTCCTTCTACACAGAAATAAAAATTCTGTCACGCAGCCTCTAAATCCTATGTCCCTGGTCAAAAAGGTCACTTCATGCAGTCCTTCACCTTAACCCAATAGCAGCTTATACCTTTAGGGTACATAGAGGCAAAGAATTCCAAGAGCGCATACAGAATGAGTGACTAGTAGAACAAAATTAAGTTGTTTTTTTTTAAGAAATCCTGACCTGAGTTTATAGCAATAAAAGAGGAAAGTATGTGGGTGTTTCTCCTGTGTATTGTAGCAGATAAAATACCTACCATCATCTTTCAGGTCCCACACTCTCAGTGTTTTGTCTCTGGACGCAGACACTAAAATCAGGCTGCCATCTGGGGCAAAGGTTAGATCTCTAACAACCTCTGTATGGTCCATCAGGTTAAGGAGGAGTTTTCCTGTCACACGAAAACACCACAATTTAATATGAAGGACTGTACTTTTATTCAGATCAAATGCTTTACGGATACAAATGCAGAATACAAAATTACAGCAGGCAAAGCCAAATTTTCTTTGCAGAAATGCTCCGTACAATAAGAAGCATGTGTATCCTTTTAGACTCTTCTGTATCCAGAGGCGATTTCCTGAAAGGCCACCAATCCCATATGCCTCAGAGATAAGGCCAGACTTGTCTTTTGATAGACTGTTCTAAGCTTACATTTACAAGGTAACAAAAAATTACTCAATAGCCATTAATTTCATTTTTTTTTAAAGCTGAGTTCTCTCCCAACCTAGCAGCTAAATTGAAATTCCCCAATTTTAGATTCAGCCTCTTACCGTTTGAACAATTATTTACTTAAAAAATACAAAAGGTCCTCATCAACATAATCCTTCCCCATACTCCAAAACAGAAAGCAACTTCATGTTTTGAAAGTTTCCTTTGTTTGAAAGTTATTAAAACTACAACCCAGTGGCAGATTTTAGAGCAAACAGCCAATATACACAAAGTCAATCCCATACTTAACCATCCTGCAGCAACAAGGGTTCATCTGTCACGTGCATCTCAAAGCACGACCTGAGTCTGTTCCTTCCTCTAGCAGTACCTGAACATTTCTAGCTGCAGGAGTTCACGCTTTTTTTTTAGATTACCTAATTTGTATTCAAGGCTCAGGTCCCAATTAAAGCCCTGTAAGCAATTTGTTCTGTGTATTAGTGATGCTGCTTCTGCATAACGTGCCAATGAATTGCCAACTTCCTCGCACATACTCTACCTGTATAGACATCCCAGATCTTGATGCGCCCATTGTTCAAGCCTGTTGCAAGTAGGAGCTGGTCTTGCCCAAATTTGAACCGGTGCCATTCGATGTTCACACAGCGGCTCTGCTTCTCAGGCACTGAAGACCCAAAAGCAAGGCTCCAGACGATATCACCACAGTCTATTATATGTTCACAAGGCTTATTTTTCTGACCGCTGTCACTATTCTGCCTTGGAAGTCTTGTGCTGACAGAATTTGCAACATTCTTTGTGCCGTGCAACAAGCTGCAAAACAAACAAAAAATACTGTAAAGTAGCTTGAAAAACAGATGGAGCAAAAAGGTCTAAGATGTAACGAAATCTGAGAGTTGCCATAATGCACGTTTTGGAGGCCCATAATGAGGCATTTTTACTTTCAAATTATAAAAAGCAGCTTTTTCTTGTAACTGTCAAAAACTACTAACACCTTGGAACCTTCTTACATGATGTAATACTAATACTCTTGTACACATTTTTACTTCTGTAGAGAGCAATCTATTATCTTAACCCACGGTGAAAAACAGCATTTTTAAAGCATTTGCAGAAAAACAAGTTATAAAAATTTCTAAGACTTTCTAAGTGGGCAAGAAGCTCCCTGCAATTCACTTGCGTGTGTTAAACACTGGGAAGAGCTACTGAGGCCAGCGTATGGCAATCGCTTAACCCACCACCAGCAAGAGGGAAAAAAAACAAAAGGGGAGGCGGGATTTGCTGGGAGAGGAAATGTAACCAGCTACAAAACTGCAACTGCTGGTTACGAACTTCTTTAAAATGCAACCTGCAAGTGAAAATAAAATGTGTCATTTGGAACTTAGCTTGCATTCTAAGAACGACAGGGAGGGAGGTTTGCCTTTAAGTAAATTCCGAAAAGGTTAAACCAGATAGCTTCCTGCTGGGAAATTTGAAAGTCCAGGTCTGCCCAAGTCTTTACGTTTCCTTTTCATTCTAACTTCTTATTTTAGAGCATCTGAATCAATTACTAAATGACTCCTCCATAGCCCTTGAGAGGCTGCAATACACTTGATTCTGTCACTGGCCACAGAGGAAGAGATAAAACAGCAGCTCTTGCTTTAAAGAATTAGCTTTTCCCAAAAACATCAAAGCCTAAAAAGTCAAAAAAGCCAACACATGCATTTTCATCTATTAAAAGCTATCCCTTCATTTGAAATTCTTAAGTTTTTCAGGTGAATTAAAAGCCATATGGTTTTGTCTTACAAGTTATTAAGGCACTGAGACCAGGGGACCAGCTTCACTATGCGATGCCCTTGAGACCAAGCAAAGTAAGATCCATCGGGAGCAAATGCAACGGTCCAGTTTTCACGTCCACACTTCTTGTCAAAAGGAGAAGTTGGGGCTAAGAGTTCTCCCACAGTGCGTGATCGTGCTAAAAAGAAAACAAAAGAGGAAATTCCGTTTTGTTTTTTTTTTTTAAAAAAAGCCAGCATATTTTAAAGAGTTACAAGGGAACCAGGCAATATGTTAATTGTTTTGCTTTTATTTCATAACATCTAAAGTATTCGGGGAAGAGGCCTTATTGTCACTGTATAACCTCAGCTGCAAAAGAGATTGAGTCACTAAAGATTAACAGCTTAGTGTTAAAACGTGCTGGTCGTCACGTCAGTAACATCGCATCTTGGTATCATAACTGAAATAACTTAAAAATTTACTGAGACCAGCTATTACTTCAATTATTTTAACTATAGCTCTAGAGACAGCAGTGAACTGTGCTCTAACTCAAGCCCTCAGCACAAGAAGGACATGGAAGTGTTGGAGCAGGGCCAGGGGAGGGCCACAAAAATGCTCCGAGGGCTGGAGCCCCTCTGCTCTGAGG
>NW_009258270.1:748423-754114 GCF_000687185.1 Egretta garzetta | reverse complement strand
GTGCAGGTTGTCCCTGCTCCTGCAGGGGGGTTGGGCTGGGTGACCTCTGGGGGTCCCTTCCCACCCAAACCATTCTAGGATTCTAATACTTCAGTGTTTTGCAAAGCAGATGCCCAGTAATGATTTTTTTTTTTAAATCTTTAAAGAAAAATGTGAGTATGGTTGCACACTTTAGTATTCTGCCCTCCTTCAGAAAAAGAAAATACGTGACAACCACAGGAAGCAAGTTCGCGCTGTGCGATCAGATGAGCCCATTTCCCCCTGCTTCCCCCAGGGCCTTTTCCTCTGGGCAGCTTTCCAGCCACTCTGCCCCACACCTGTAGTATTGTGTGGGGCTGTGACCACATACAAGCTTTTGTACTTTTATTTAAAAACTTTTATATAACAGTTGTGCCTAACTCTCTCTTGTGCCATGGAAAACACAGGCATTTTTGTTGCAAAATATGGAATTTTTCAGCACTATCTCTCCTGCTTCTCCCCTTGTCTCCTATAATAGATCTTGTATTTTCTTCTATTGTTTATAAGTACTAGAGACTTCATTTCTAGTGTTGAATGTGTTTATCCTTCTGCCTAATTTACAAAATCTATCCTTGCAATTCTTTCTGTGCATGCAGAACTGAACGTCTTGCAGCATACTTTTCAGAGATTATGTCCTTCTCCTAGAATTAATTTGAGCCACCAAAAGCCAGGATAACATTGTCTGCACTGGTGTCAGCAGCACCTCTAAGATATGCTTAGGCTGCTGCGTGTAGGAGATGTACTCTTGTGTGAAACGTAGGAATAAAAACTGGACGCTGTCCTGTTTTGTGAGTTCTATGCTGTGGTATTGTGCTCAGACTGCTGTGGAGGCAGCGGGATGAGAAGATTAGTATTTTAGTAATGAATCTTTTCCTTGACAAGAGACCAATATATTTCGCTAAGAGGATCTCAGTTTGCATGTGGATGGATCATGACTGTATACTGGTTTTATTGCTGTAGAATCTAAGGTTACAAACACAAAAGTTGCTGTAGACCTACTAAGGCAAGTTGGAAAGGTAGTATGAGATCTTCATGACAAGGATTTCCAATTAAAAAAAAGCTATACACTGTTATGAAAAAAATGACACTTACTTTTCTTGTTCAGTCGTGGTGAAAATTAGCATGGTGTGGTTATCCATGTCCCATGATGGTGTCTGCATGTGGCAGCTGTGAGACTCCTTGTTCAGTTTAGTTTAAAACCATTACCCCTTGTCCTGTCACATATGGCCCTACAAAAAAGTTTGTCCCTGTCTTTCCTATAGGCTCCATTTAAGTACTGGAAGACCACGGTAAGGTCTGCCCGCAGCCTTCTCTTCTCCAGGCTCAACAACCCCAACTCTCTCAGCCTGGCCTCAGAGCAGAGGGGCTCCAGCCCTCGGATCATTTTAGTAGCCCCCCTCTGGCCCCGCTCCAACAGGTCCATGTCCTCCTTGTGCTGAGGGCTCCCGAGCCGGACGCAGGGCTCCAGGGGAGGTCTCCCCAGAGCAGAGCAGAGGGGCAGAATCCCCTCCCTCGCCGCTGGCCACGCTTCTCCTCATGCAGCCCAGAGTACGGTTGGCCTTCTGAGCTGCCAGCGCACAGCCCGCCCTTACGCACTTCCCCCGTGGGCTCTGCTCCGCGGCCGCACCGTTGGTCTCATCCTGCCTTGCAGTCGTGCGCTGGGGTGCGCAGCCCCGGTGCCCCGGCCTGTCCCCCGTGCCCGCTGGGCGCCTCCTGGCTTCCCACATGGCTTGGGCTCTCCCTGTCCTATAGAGCTTTCACCATCCCCTCTGCAAAATGCAGCGTTATGTTCCTGGACATGGCCAAAGCACGTGGCCTGGTAAGAACCCAGCCTTTGCTGTAAAATGCCCTCCAGGACGTGCTTAAAATAGACCCTGTTGTGTCTGGGGCAGAAATGGTGCATGGCAACGGGGTAGCGAGACCGGGCTGCAGTGCCCTCCTGGCAGGGTCTGCGTTTACAGCTCGTTTTAGCAACATCTTTCAATCCCAGCTATGCCAAAAGATGCGTCACATTTTAAGTATACTAAGGGACTAAGTCTGTAGTAACATGGGTCCCTCAAGTCGTGGGGGTTCATAGTACAGAGAAGAACCATAGTGGCTCCCCCGTTATTGCAATCAAAAGGCTTTTTATAGCTGCTGTTGTGGGGGTGCACTGATGAGGTTGTGTCGATAAACTGCAGAGTCCTCAGATGGGACAAGAAATGTTCTTACGTTGCTTAAATGCCCAGCCGGCAGCAGTTAACATTCCTGCCGCAGTGAGTTAGATAGAGGTTGTCTCCATTATCTTTTAAGCCAGGTTGTGACATCCTTGATGTCTGTTTGACCATGGGACTGCAAGGCAACACGTAAACCAAAAAATATGTGAAAGCTTATATGACTGCATTGCGGAATGTGTGTAGGACAGTGACGTGTGCACTTGATTTTATCTTCCCTAACCAGGGGCTGGAAAACTCTCGGGAGTTTCTCACTCTTTGATGTTTCTTTCTAAACGTGTATAGTTCAGCATCGAAATCCAGCAAGATCTGGTTTATGATAAAGTTTTAAATTTACTGTTAATGGAGTTGTCCATAAACAACTTGGAGAAAGAGGCCCTGAGGTCACCTCATTCTGTGCGTGATTTTGTGTTAACATCTGTGTATTCCCCTATCCCCTTCCTTTTCCTCTTCTTTCTCCTTTTGCGTATTTAAGTTCTGCCCCTCTTCTAAGATGAGGTGACTCCTTCCTTGCTCTCTCTTTGGACTTCAGAAAAGCACATAGCAGGATAATTAACTGCAGATAATAACGATGATTTCATTCCAAAGTAGCAGCCTTGCTGGTCGATGCGCTG
The DNA here is from genome assembly GCF_000687185.1 of Egretta garzetta. Taxonomy (NCBI): domain Eukaryota; kingdom Metazoa; phylum Chordata; class Aves; order Pelecaniformes; family Ardeidae; genus Egretta; species Egretta garzetta. The sequence goes on along the minus strand of NW_009258270.1, from coordinate 751,269 downwards.
AAATAGCTGTATGGATTAGCTATGCTGCTGTGGCAACATCCAGAAATTACCCTTATGTAAGCAAGGTCAGCAAAGTGTTTTTTAAATCACGCAGTGCAACAACATCAAAGAAAGGAACAGGAGGAAGTTTTGAATATGTTTGGTGGCCCAAACACTGGCATGGATTGATTGCTGGTTTGTATAAACTCTCCTGGCACATCATAGCACTAATTTGACAGAGTACTTTTTAGCAGCGTAATCCTGTTCCTGCTCTATCAATCCTCTGCTGCCTGCAGATGGAAAAGCCCCAGGCAGCGATCTTCACTTAATCCCTCAACAACTTCTCATAACAAGGCAGGTTTGTAGCCAGTGAATATTGTGAAATGCTGCTTTGGAGTTACTCATAAGTTGTGAATGTTTGAACCAGGCCATCTCCCAGCTGAGATGACTCACTTTGTAAGATTTCTCCTGAGGGTCTGGGCCTCACGTACAGCCAGAATAAGGTTGGGTTCTGTTTGCTTACCTTGGGGGGCTGTTATAGCCAGGGGAAGATAGCAGTCGAGTTACGCAGCTTTGCAGGAGTGTTACCATGTTGCTGGGTTTCTTGCTACTTTTTTTTAAAAGAAGCAAAGTATTTGGAAATTCATTATTTCTTTAAGTCTCTGTACTTCTGTAAGTACTGCTCCAATAGTTGGTGTTTCTCAGTGAGCTTTCTGCTCATTAATGTAATGGATTGGAGGGGCAGAAGAGATGATTAGCTCATTTAGTCTGGTCTTTGTATAACAGAGTAATATATAATTTAATCTAATTTAAGGCACCTTCAAAGAGTGAAGATTTCCAGCAGTTACACTGTTGTTCAGCCTTTACAACTCTGGAGTCCAAATGCCAACTTCCCAGTCCACGTTTTGTGGTATGGACACAAAGACAAATTGCGATATATAAATTCCCAGGTTTTTGCAAGCTAATTAGAAATTGTTTGGTGTCAGAGGCTGCCCTGAAGACATTACTAGCACCTTCTCTTTTCATGCCTGGCTGAAAAGGGCTGTTGTCTCGTGTCTGAAGCCAGAGTAGAAGAGGTGGAAAGCTGGGTTCTGTCTGCAAGTTACCAGCTCAACCATTCTGGTCGGTAAAAGGTATGTTTCTAAACCTCAGTCAACACTTGAGGAGTTAAAGAATCCACACCTTCTTTTCTCAGTGCCCTTGTCATGTTTATTTGCCTTGCAAGTGAACCAAACTGGATGATTTTCCAGATTATTTTTACTGGGCTTCACTGGTGAGGCATAGCTGGGGAATCAAGGGTGGCACCAGGCTGCGCACCCCACGGTCACATGCTGCAAGGGCCTGCAAGGCTGCGCCAGTGACTCAAGGCTGATTTATGTGTTTTCCATTATCTTCCTTTATGGATGCAGCTGCCAAGTCTGCACAGTGCTGTTCAGCTGGGAAGCTACTAAACTCAGTGCCATCTTTCTCTATCAGGACTTTACACACTGCAATAAGCTTTCACAAATGAAAGGACTTTTGTTGTCTGCCTGTCCTGGAAATACTTTGCAAGACCCAGGATACAGAGCTTTTCCCCGGGCTGCTGAAGCACCAGGATCTGCTGATTTAACATTCTTGCGTTCTGACATGGCGAATCTAGTTATACCCATTTCATTTGTGTTTTCTTCTCTGTTTTTTTTTAACTGATTTGTGATTGTATGTTTCTTAATCAGCTTTGTTGAAGTTTTTTTGACTCAGTCATCAGACTGGACTAGGAAAGCCACCTGAAATTAGTGTGTATCCCAAATAAGGGACTGTGCTGCCTTTATAGAAATTGGCTTGGGTGCTGCTTGCTCTTTGTATCCCTTTGTAATATTATCCGGGGTCTGTAAAATGAGCCTAGGTGTTTGCCGCGTGCATTTCCTGTCTTCTAGCTTCGTGAAAGACTCAGCCGTGTGCTTGCTGTGCTTCATTTCCATTGCTATGGCTTCCTGCTGGAAGGCTTCCACCGCTGAAAGGCTCTTCGTTCCGATTTATGCATCCTAGTACAGATCAGCAGTGAATTTAGATCACAGTTTCTGTCCAAGTTCTGCTTATTGTGCCGGGATGGGAGGCTATAGGGACCTCTGAGGCTATCAGTTTCTGTTAGTCGTGATTGTTTGGGTCGTACAGACAGACCTCTGGAAGTTAGCACAGTAAGTGTAAAATACATAGTAAAGTACTAGAAAAGCCCATGGTGCTTTTTCGGGCCCCCAAATTATGTCCTCCCTCTTCACAGCTGTCATTCCATAGCACACTCCTGACAGATGATAGGTAAGGGAACAACTGAGGCCAGTCACATTGAGACCAGGGTAGCTGATCCATGCAATAGTGTGTGCATCTTGGTGGTTTGGCTATCATTAAAAATTACGCTATTTATGGTCTACACTGTTAATAATTCACAAGCTCCTGTTTGTTTTGAGTAGCCTCCTTGGGACGGAGAAAGTTCAGCATGAGTTTGTGGAGGCAAAAGAGAAGGTGAAAGGAAAAAGCTGAATGGAAGAAGGAGAGGGCAAAGAGGGTTCAAGAGGAAAAGGGATTCCAGTGAAGAGAATGGTGAGCAGCAGAGAAGTTGTCTTGGTCAGAGAGAAGAAAGTGCCGCCAGAGTCCCAAAATAAATTAGTTGCCGTTATTGCCACAGTGCACACTGGAAAACTCAGCACCGACTGGCTAAAGATTCCAGGGGCCTGGGGAAGCAGCAAAAGCTTGAACCTCTCTCTTGAGAGGCCGAGTAGGTATAGCCCTTACAGGTATCGCTGGGAACTGCATCTGCCCACTGCAATCTTGACAGCAGGGTTGCCCTATGGGTACGGACCCACACTGGGAGAATTGCAGTCCGTCCTACACGA
>NW_009258270.1:745102-748315 GCF_000687185.1 Egretta garzetta | reverse complement strand
AGCAATTGTCACTGCCAGGTCCCGTCCCTGTCCTCAGCAGAGTACAGGAGCTAGGGCTGTAATGAGCTCTTATGTGGTTGTGAGAGGAGGGTGCCTTGTGCTCAGCATGTGCAGGCCTTAGTGGTAATCTTCTTTAAGAGGAAAAAATGTAAAGAAGGATGGATTATTGACCTGTGAGAGAATGTAACAAAGGTCCGACTCAAAAAGGTATTTTCAAAGGCACCGAGAGTTGTGTGCTCAGTGCTTATTGAATTGCTACAGGAATTGAGTGAAAAAAAATCCTTTTTCTCTTTGGAAAGCTTTAGGCCAAAATGGCAGGTTAAGGAACTTTCCAAGCAGTGACCAAATAGCACTGAAGTTCAGCAGAAGGTGAAGGCAGTCCAAGTGACAGCTCCACAAGTTGAAGGGTTAAAAAAACTTGACGTACGTACAAATAAAGCAACACCCCAGCCCTGCAGGAAACCCTTAAGAGTGTGTGAGACCTTGTGTACTGGGCTTTGCAATTTCATATGCTGTAAATATTTTTTTAAAACTCTAAGCAGTCTCTGCCCCTCTCAATCTCTCCCTGCCTCCCTTGCCGTCGTGTATTCCTTGCCATGAAATGCTGCTGGGACGGGCACGGTTTCAGCTGTCAATTAATTTCAAGTACAGGTTGTTATTTGCCTGGTGGCTGCAAGTAATATTGGTACAGTTCAGCTGCGCAGTGTGGGACTTCTGGCCCTGAAGAGTTCGCAGTCTAAATAGACAAGACAAACAATGTTGGGAGGGGAGGGAGGGAGATGAGGCCACTTTCTCAGGGTCATCATGGAGCAGCCAGGAACGTGATCTGCCGATTTTCCCACAGGCACCTCACGCGCTAGACAAGACTGCCTCCCTTGTCGTAACTCATTTCTCTGTCCTCTTCTCCCCCGTTGCTCTGTAGCTTATTCACCGCTGCTTATCATCAAAATTTGAATTAGTTTTCTGTAGATGGTCATAAATTGATGCATGTCTGGTACCTAAGGGGTTAATCTGTAAAGGTCTCCTAAAAGAGTAAGCTGTGGAAAAGTTGCACAGGCAGAACATCAGAGATAGACTACAGCAATTTTTTTCTCTGCATTCTTTTGGTCTCTCTAGGATTTTATAATTTTTGGACCACATCTTGGGGTATAATAAATAGAGCAGATGGCTTAGTGTGTGTGGTGAATTCAGCGCTTTTGTGATGAGCAGCTGCACTGGAATAAGGGAGACAGAGGTTCGGGTTTATTCCTTTCAGGTTCAAAATGATTCCTTCTTTGTAAGCTAGCCATGGGTACCTTGTCAGGGAGCTGCTTTCAGAAACATCTCTGCTAAATTTACCCGCTGAAGTCAGAAGAGCTGCTACCTCAGATGGCTGAAGGTCATGCTGAAAGTTTTCAACTTGAACTGTCCTAAACAAGGACGGTAGAAAAGGGTCACTGTATTATTGGGAAAGCAAGCCAGCCTTGCTGGAGTTCACTGTGTCCACACCTAATATATGTCAGCATAATCTCGAATATCACTCACCACTACCACACAGCTATTTCACTTCTTATTTAAAAAGCCTTTCTAAAACATCCTAGCTTTATGCATTCCCCTTCAGCCCGTGTTTTCTCTGAACTCAGCTGCCAATAACTTCAAATTGTTTGAAGGCGTTCAGGCCCCTTGCGGGAGGAGTGTGATGCCTGGCAGGCGCAGGCGCTCAGTCTGCGGTGTTCCCGTGTGATTCAAAATGACGTTCTTTTCCACTGTGCAGTGAAAAATGTTACTGAGCTGTTTTGTATTCCTTTGGCTTCAATTCCCTCACTCTGCTCTGTAATTATATCTGATTATTTGCAATGGTGCAAAACTCCAGGGTTAAAAACATTGTTCTAATTGGTTCGTTAAAATCAGAGAAGGTACAAGGCCTCGTGGCCAGAGCACGGGATATAGAATCAGAAGGGCTAGCTTCTCTCCCTAACTTTGCTTCCTGCTTCCTAGGTGAATTTGGATAAGTCATTAAGCTCAGGCTTAAACCAAAATTAAGCATAACCAACTCAGTTCAGGAGTGGCCACGTAGTGCTCTGAGGCAGAGGTGCTAAGTCTTCTGAGAACTGCAAAATATTACAATCGAATACTGAATTACTTTGTGGATCGGTTTCTTTTCTACCCTGCAGATTTAGAAGCCTCCTACGTCCAAGCAAAATGTACCATGAGGGAATAATATAAATTAAGGCAGAGGTGTTAAACAATAGAAAGTCAGGCCTGGTGACATACTGGTATTCATGCAGGGTGAGGACGGGGACAGTGCCCTTCAGCAATCACCATGTGCCTTTGACTGACTGCAGACACTCCTCGACACCAAGTCCTGCCAATGCTCGACGGCGTTTGAGCAAAGGCCCGGTCCCGGCCTGCCTCCTGTTGAATGCACAGAAAGGGAACTCAAAGCTTCAGCAGAGGCCTCTCCTCTCCTGCCGTCTCTCCCGCCGCAAAGCAGCACAGGCAGCCAGCCCAGAAGCTGTTTGAGAGCTGATGCCTCTGGGCCTCCCGGCCTTCGCCAGCACAGCTGCAGGCTCCAGGCAGACGTGGCTTAGCTCTTGCTTGGCTGCTGGGAGCTATACTTCAGTCCCCGCCATTTTTTGTTCATTTTGCAAACTTCCTCCCCTTCCTTCCCCAAGATGCCAGATTCCTAATTTGACTTTAATCTTCAGGGCACCAAGGTCTGGCTGGCAGGGCTGATCAAACAGCCCTCAGCGCAGCCGTGCTGCAGATGGGACAGACCCACCTTGTGAGAACATTTCACGTGGGTATGGAGGCGGACGATCAATCCAGCTGTTGTTCTGGTCTGCAACAAGCCCTGTCTGCCAGATTTAGCATAACCTTTCTTGGACTGCTTGTTCTTCTATCCTGCTTTTCGTTCCCTGCTCCTGATAAGTACAGCGCAGCTAAATATTCCAGCCAGGGCCTGCCGGGGAGGAGATTCATAGAATCATAGAATGTTTTTGGGTTGGAAGGGACCCCTAGAGGTCATCTAGTCCAACCCCCCTGCAGGAGCAGGGACACCGCTAACTAGATCAGGCTGCTCAGAGCCCCGTCCAACCTGGCCTTGAATGTTCCCAGGGATGGGGCCTCCACCCCCCCTCTGGGCAACCTGTTCCAGTGTTTCACCACCCTCATTGTAAAGAATTTCTTCCTTATATCTAGTCTAAACCTACCCTGGTTTAGTTTAAAACCATC
>NW_009258270.1:737503-744678 GCF_000687185.1 Egretta garzetta | reverse complement strand
TCCCGTCCTTCCGGTGTGTCGACTGCACCACTCAGCTTGGGGTAATCCACAAACTTGCTGAGGGTGCACTTGATCTTGCTGTCCAAGTCATTGATGAAAACATTAAGCAGCACCGGTCCCAGTACGGACCCCTGAGGGACACCACTCATCACCGGTCTCCATCCGGACATTGAGCCATTGACCACTACCCTCTGGACGCGACCATCCAGCCAGTTCCTTATCCACCGAACAGAGAAGCAGGGGCAGAGGCCCTGGGCGAGCAGGCGAGGCAAGGCGATGAGGAAGCAGAGCGTGTCCCTGCAGCCCTCGCTGCAGCGTGCGCTTGGGGTCGGCTCTGAGGCACGGGCTGTTCTCGTCCTGGCTCCCCAGCAGCATGCACCGTCCCGAAGGGAAGGCACCCCGGAGCGTTTGGTGCATACGGGCTAGAGGAGCTGAACGTCCCAGGGGGTGACACGCAGAAGGGCTGCCTCCACAGGCGCTAAGTGTACTCTCTTCTGCCTGATGCGATCGTGCATTGGCCGCAAAGGGCTGGGGTTGGGAAGCTGGTGTTAGACCAGAGGAATGTCAAAGCAGTCACATAACAACTCAGAATAAGGGCTATGTCCTGGCTGACTCTGAGCGTAACAGATAACAAGGTAGCAGGGAATATTCTGAATCGTTCCAGGTCCATACACTTTTGTGTATATATGAAATAGCCTTCCTTTTTTTTTTTTTTAAAATATCTGATCCAAGGCAGAAACGTGCAGTAATTTATGCTAACCTAGGGTGTAGTCAGTAATAAACTGCTGAACATGTTTACAATAGGAAGAACATATTTTGCTTTTTATGAAATCTGTGTTTTGGCATTGCGCTAGCGGGATCCTGCAAACAGAGGGAAAATCAATTGCATGAAGCGCGTCATTGCAAGTTTCAATAAATTGTCTATAAATTCAATTTATAGAAAAGCAGGTTGAGTTTAATAGTTAAAATGAAAGGGATAAAGTACCTACATTCTGTAAAGCAGATCAAGAAAAGAAGAAGAACAGAAAAAGCCAGCGTGTTGGGGAGTTAGGGTGATAAAGAGTGTTTGCTTACAGCTCAGAGACGGGCCTGAGCTGATGTGGAACTGAGCTTGAAAATACTTGGGTGGTTTATATCCAGGCCTGTTGCTACAGGGAACATATGCAGAGAGCTACAGAAAAGGTGAAAAATTTGAGAGAAATGGGGGTTCTTCAAAGCTGGAGATTGGAGGAGATAATTTCTTAAGACCTCTTCTAGCCCCCATTTTTGATGGGTTGTAAAAATGTTGGAAATAGGTGTAAGAGTAAGGGGAGAAAATGAGAACTCGCTTACTTGCAGTGGAGCCTTTTACATTACACTGGGAGTGTGCACCTGTGTTTGCCCAGTGCATACAGAGTAAGAGTGGTGTGGTGTAAAGAAGTCTTAAAGTAAATATTAGAATATGAACTTGAATAAATAGTAGTGTAAAGACAGATATTAAGGCAAACTAAAGTAATGCCCTAAGACCAAATTTCTGTGTTAGGAAACATGTATACCTCTCATTGCTTCTAGGGAAATCCCCACAAACACGTCTGAAGCTCGGAGGGCAGAATTTCTCCAGGCAGGTATATTCAGAATAAAATAGAGGTGGGGTTAGTACAGGTAACCAGTGACATTTGAGAAGAAGTGAGTGTTCTCGGTTATATCACTGACTCAGAACTCACATTACCGATAGACATTTATAATCTTGAATCAAAGCATGACAGGGGAAGAAGAAGGAAAAACAGGTTAGGGGAACAGGAATGGGGCAAGATTAGAAAAACAAGATTCTGTATAAAATCTGGCAATGGTTTGGGAGAGTTTATTACCAAACATGACCCTGGTATCTTACTGCAACTTTTTTGCAAGAGGTTCTTACTCATTTTCACAGCAGCAGGAGTGTCCAGCAGCGCAGTCTCTCAGTGTCTTTGCAGTTTGAAGAGAAAGCCGTAAGGAAAGGTATAGTGAAGGACTGGGGTACCGTTTAAAAGCTGAAGAAAAAAGAAGGAAGGAGATATAAGCAGCAAAGGTTTCAAGCAAATGAGCAGAGGTCCATTCATAACCAGAGGTAGAAACAGTGTTTAGAAAAGGTTTATCTAGTTCCTTTCACAGGAATGGGTTAACAGAGCTTCCTTCTCATGGTACTTTTATCCTTTCTTGCAGATATTGCATTCTGCAGGCCACCTAAGGAGCTCTTGGCCTAGAAAAAGTCAGTGTGTGGTAACACCGCTTCTACAGACACATAGTGATGCAGTTTTAAGGGCCACATCGAGCCTTTCAGTAATGTCATCTTTTTCAGTTCTGGCTCCCCCAACAGATTTCTGTTAACTTTACCCAGATTTCTGTAATTTGGCAGTTGAGCAGTGTCATTTGGCATCTCAGCTAGATCTGGGCCAATCTGAGCACTCATCTGCAGACAGTTTTCTACGGTTGTAAGTAAAACAGTCTGGGAAGTAGACGTAGTTAAAACACTACAGACTCATACTGCAAGCAGAGCTGTAATCATGTAAAAGCACCTAACGTGAGCACAGCCCGCCCATTCCTGAAAACTGAAGGAATAAACTATAGCAGTACAGACACAGCTACCCTGTTTGACTGCCTCCCCACGGAAGGCTTTGTTTCGTTATATCTGTTTCTAAACAGACCTGGCTACAGAGGCACCAGAACTGTGACTGTTGTCATTTACCTCCTGCATTACTTTTTCCTCCGCTGAAGCGTCGTGCCTGGCTCTGTGATCAGCCAGGCAGGGTCACTCCAGTGAATCCAATTCCTTGTAAGGGGAGGACCTGCTCTCTGCATTAATGTAATTGCAGGTTATTTGTGAAATTCCTTCCATGTCTCACTTCCTGAAGGCCTGGCACAGAAATCCAGTTTTGTAATGTGAGTACTGAAGAGTGGCTGGATGTAATTATGTGCTCCATTATTCCAGCAGCCTCTGTAGCAATAAAAGTAAAAGCTCGGTTTTGCCATTAGTACTGAAAATACACAAGTTGGTACACAATAACTGTCTTGCGCAAGCAGTGTAGCGGGCAGTGTGTACACGGGTATGACGTCAAGTTTAACAAGGTCTATTTTGTACTGTTTATAAATGTTTCCCGAAAGAGACCGACGAGATTTCTAGTTATGCGCTCATTATATCTCTCCTGAAGTCACAGATTGTACAGAAAATGTATAGCAAATAAGCCTTGACAGCAGCAATGGGCTCCCCACTAGAGCAAAGCAGGATGTGGTGGGACCATAATTTACCTTTTTGTCAGATGTCATTTTGATGACCACAAACAGGGGGAATGAGATGAACGTGCTCAGACCTACAGACGGATGGATCGGCTGCAGGGCAAATACAAGGGCTGTGAGACAGAAAACATTTTGTCTCGCAGCAGCTGCACGCTGCCTCTTTGGCTCCGTGAATGGTCTGGCCACTGGAGTTTGGAACCGGAAAAGGCTGCTGTTAAATAAAGACACAGGGAAGAGAGAGTGTTCTTGCAAGGCCTGAAATTTAACTGTATATCCAGCCATGACAGGAAGCACATATCCTAATTCAGCACCACGCTGTACGTTAAAAATACGCATTGTAGAGTTTGGGCTCTAAATGCTGCTTTTCAGTCAGACATCCTGTGCTGTGACAGTAACAACGCTTTCGACTCCTGCAAACAGAAAATTATTACGTGAAAGATTTAAAGTTCACAACGGCTCTGACTACTGGTTAGTATTAGCATTGTTTTATAGATGACCACACGAATTCAGACTGAAGATCAAGGATTTACCAGAGTTTGTGCGGAATAGTCTATAGAAGAACTGAACCCCCTCCAGAGTCCAGTACTCCAACCTAGCTACTATCTGTTTGTCCGTACTGGGACCGACGGCCGGAGCTTCACACGCAGGGCGCTGAATCGCGGGGGTTCCGGATACTCTCAGCAGTGCTCTCTCCTCAGCTGGTGCTTCACTTCAGGCCAGAACGCGTGTGTAGGGCGCGGAGCTGGAGGAGAAGGCGCCGGCTGAGAAGCAGTGACTCCGTCGTGACGGCAGCGAGTACCGGTAATGTTCCTGCCAACAGGCCCTGCATGGGGCCAGCCGTAAGCATCAGCGCTGCGTACTGCTGACCAGGGCAACGCGGGTGGGAGAGGACGGCGTTGCCTCTCCCTTCTTTGCTAATGCCCACGTTTCTGAAAGCCAGGTTGGCTCCTGGCCCTCCTGCTGGGTGGGGACAGGGGGATGTGGCAGCGGCTCTTCCGGGAGGTGGCCTGTCCTGGGCAGCCACCGTCATCTCCCCAGGTCTTCCCTTCTCAGCTGAGACCCTTCTGTCTACTGCAGGGGCACCTGCTTAGTCAGGCGAAACCTGTGCTATGTGACAGGCCCAATGGCACGGCATCACCGCGGATGTGCAGAGGAGCAGGCCCTGCACGAGGAGGGGACTCCGTCATAGGATGCTGCTTCACTGGAGACAGCAGCCAGGGCTTTGGATGAGCGGTTGGTCCCGCAGCCGGTGTGGTAGAATTGATGCAGAACGTAATGCTGTGCCATCATGTGATAGTGCCTCGTCAGGCATCGATGCAATGTCACGCGGTGTAAACATCCTGTGCCACCAAACAGGGTTTACAGTGCAATTAAAAGGCTGATAGCAGCATTTGAAGGCTGATAGCAGCGATCGAAGGAATACACAAGGCAATGTTGCCGAGTAATACGGCAATATGAGGGTAGATCTTAATGATATAGTACCTTCCATTGCTACAGCAGTAAATAAAAAATGGGCAATCTCACTTTTTGTTGCTACAGCATCCAAATGAGAAGCTACTAATTAGTGTTTATCCTCACTTATGCTGCTAAGCTCCAAGTCTAGAGACAATTCAGCTGTTCTCTGAGGATCTGGTGAGGGGGGAGTTTTATAGCAGGAAGGGCATTGATCTGGGAGCCAGGAGACTGCCGTTGTAGTCAGGGCTGCGTTACTGCCTTGCTGCGTGACCACTGAGTCAGGCGTGCCAGCTTTCCGCGCTTCTGTTTGCCCGCTTGACTTTTGCCTGTTTCATCTTTTGAGGTTGCAAGGAAGGGCTTTCTGTTTAATCAGTATTTGTACAGCACCTCATGCAAAGGGACCTCGGTTTCAGCGGGATTCCTCAGAAGCTACTGCAATGCAAATGGCACACTGTATAGTGAAGAGCTGTGTTACACAACTTCGGTGTAAGGGTGATAAAGCCGCCACGTGGAGGCTGGGCAGACTTACTCATGCTCAGTTTATGCCTGTGCAGCTTCTAGTCTTTAAACTGCAATTAGAATCTTTTCCATGCTAGTGTGATAAAGCCTTCTATCTGACAAGACAGCTCAATCAGTGCCCTTTTGGTCTGTATTTGCAGGTTGTACTATGATGGCTGTATCAAGAAAGGGTGTGATTTTATTTTTTTTTTAACTTAGATCAATGTGCCAGTGAAAGTTCTGATAGAGTTACACAGCTGTAAAAGCACGCAGGACTGCATAATATTTTTGCTTTTCAGAATAGAAATAGACTTTTATAGCGGTATAACTATTTCTGTATATGGAAGGAAAAGATGGATTGACCGCTTCAGCTCTGCCAGTCTAACACAGCAAAGTATTTTAAGTGCAACGCCATTACAGGAATAAGCTGGGGGAAGCTCGTGTGCTTCACAGGTGTAACCTTGTCTTTTCCTTTCCTTTCTTACTGAGCTAGGAAGTATTTTTCCCTCTTGCCTTCTCTCTCCTTTCTTTTGGAGCTGGCTTTTCCTGTCATACTACATACTCTCGAAAGAGCTTGCCATTTTCCCCTGCCCTTTGCAGCTCTGGAATGCTTTCTTCCTGTTTCTCAACCCCTGTTACGACTGCAGGTAAGGCAGAGGTGGTGTCTCTGTTTCACGGCTGCTTTGAAATCTGTGAACCTGCAGTACTGCAAGATTACACCCATAATGAAAAAAAGATTACAAGAACACAAAATAGGTTAATGAGTGCCCAGATCCTTAAAGGGTCAGGTTCAGGTTTAGGGCAGCAATAGCTACTAATGGCCAGTGATCTGATTCTCCAACATTTTCATTGCCCTTGTGGCCAGATAATTAAAAAATAAATAAATAAGAAGACTGGACCTATGTTTAGATATCAGTTGAGAGTTCATCAGGGAAGTGCAAATGTACACATGGTGTTCACCAGAGGGCCGTGGCTCTGGGGTCCTTCACAGTTGCTTTAACGATTAAAAATATTAGATGCCCACTGTTCTCAGAAACAAGAAACACCCTTCAAAAAGTCCAACAGATCCTTCCTACTATCCTCTTTCTTTGTGACTTTATCCACACAGAAGAGAAGATGGTACAAGGTGATACCGTCGGCCTCTGTGTTGCTTCCTAGAGCGTATGTAGGACTTTACTGGGAGGTAGCAGGCCGGCGGTTAATTATTACTTTAGACTGAGGTCTTGGCATTAGGGCCAGTCAGGTCACGATTTGCCATTGATAAAAGCATTGCGCAGTGCCAAGTATAGTGATGCTCCAAAGGCAGTAGCAAAAATAGAACCCCTGGTTGCTTAGCAAGGATCTATAAATTCAGCAAATACCTATCTATCTATCTATCTATAACCCAGGTAAAGGATGACCCTCAAATCTAATTAATTTCAATGGGGTTAAATTTACCTTCCTATGGTTCTCCTTACAGATTTTCAAATAGTGGTACTGTTACTTTTCTGCCCGAGGTAAGCTTCATTCCCAGCTTTCAGCTCGATTTAACAGCAGCTCTAAAACACTGCAGCCGAGGACTCCATGCTGTTCAGCATTATTTGGAAGCCCGGCAGACCAGCATGGGTTGTATCCACCGGGCAGTGCCATACACCATCCACTCAAACCGCGTGGTGTCTATCTCAAATAAGCTTTTTTTAAATTTTATTTTAGAAAAGCTTGTGCGGGCTGAAGCAGCAGTTGAAATCAAATTGGGCAGCATAAGCTAATAGCATGACTCATGGGAAGGAAATAGAGCAGCAGTTGGTAAAAACTGTGTGGTAACAAAGAGTCTTTATAGTCATAAATTCATAGAGGCCAACATGCGGCTTGCAAAAAGGTTAAGAAGCAGAAAACTAAATTCCGGTCTTGATATTCTCCCAGTTCTTAAAGATTTATCTTTCCATCAGACACTTTCCTTTCCCTCTTCACTCCCTCTTGTACACCTGATT
>NW_009258270.1:732666-737469 GCF_000687185.1 Egretta garzetta | reverse complement strand
GGGGGATGGCTGGGAAAGGCGATCTTTGGTGAATGGGCTGGCCCATGGGTATTTCTGCATGCTGCACAAATATCTGTGTTTAAAGTAAGTTAAAAGAACAGTACAGATACATCGGCTGTGAATTTATGGAGATCGTTGCTAAACCATTGACTCATACCTGTGGAAGTAAATCCTGTGTTTCCGACACCAGCCATTTGGTCATTCCTGAACTGAGCAGGAGTGCGGCATGAACGCTATTGTGTCAGCAGGGCTTAGGCCTTGGATGCTGCAACAAAAGACATACTTTATGATGTGCTGATGTTACTAAATCCAAATCCCGGCTCTGAGACTATGTGATTATGATCTAAAAGCAGCTGATCTAACTGAGGAATAATTCCACTGAAGTTAATAGAAATTACACAGGGTTTTATGTAGTGTCAGGGGAGAAAATGCACCAGGCCCAGTCTTTTATTGTGCAAGTTGAGACTGGTTTTAATTTCGCAGGTCATCTGAGCAATGGGCATTCCTCTGTGTCTTGTTGGGTAGGTTTGTTTGGGTGTGAGCAGCCTTTGACACAGCTGATCATGAGGCACTAGCAAGCTTGATGAAGCCAAGCAGTCAGGCAAATATAATACGATTTTACGAAGAATCCTGCCTGGCAAGTAAGGCTAAGGCATTACCCAGAGGAGCATTGCTTGCAGTGGACCCACTGCGCAGGCTACATCCCGCAGAATGCAGGGTAGATGGAGACGGTAAGCAAGCTGACAGGAGAGTGAACATGTATTGTCCAGCAAAAAACAGACAGGAGGAGAGCACGTGTTCCCATGTGGGCTGTGCTGCAGGGGGATGTACCCTTAGCAGGTTAGCTGGCTTTGGTACCACCTGAGAGCTGTGCCAGTGTAACAGGTTTTGCTTAAAAGGCATCGGACAGTAACGCTGACGGATTGAAGCGGGATGTTCTTAGGTGGATACACACAGAACGCCTGAGAATAGGGACATGCCTTGCACGAGTCAGTGGGTGAATTTACTAAACGTGTAGGAATACCCAGTTTCTGGGAAGGGCTGGAAGGATGCTGGGTGCTCTGGCAAGAGCAGTGGTCAGAAGAATTCTTTATGTGAGGTTTATTGTATATTACAATCTGCATTCAGGTAGTAAGACCTAGTGCATTGCTGCAAAATTCAGAGAATTCACTCTAAATGGGAATGGAGCTTAAGATCATAGAATCATAGAATCACTTTGGTTGGAAAAGACCTTTGAGATCATCGAGTCCAACCGTTAACCTAGCCCTGCCATCCCACCACTAAACCCTGGCCCTAAGCACCTCATCCATCCTTCTTTTAAATCCCTCCAGGGATGGGGACTTGACCACCTCCCTGGGCAGCCCATTCCAGAGCCTGACAGCCCTTTCGGTGAAGAAGTTTTTCCTAATGTCCTAATGTTCCTAAACCATGTCCTTAGGGATACTCGCAAACAACAGGCGAGCAGTGAACAGCAAAGGCAAAAGGCTGCTGGAAAAAACCAAAGCAGATGAGAAGGAACACACACCATTTGGTGTTTCCTAATGAAACAGAGTCAGGGCCCCAAACAGCCCCTACCCCACCTTTGCCTCTCCTGGTCTCACCCCAGTGACACTCCAGACCTCCAGCTTTCTTGCTGTGACTAAAACCCCTGCCCTTGCTATGAGATCACCCAGAAAAGAAGCCAGAAAATATCAGTCAGTACTAAAGTCACAAGGTCTATCTAAAATCTCTCCTCTTTTTGACCCCTGTGGTATATAAATGAGTAAGGAAACAGAATTTCAGGGAGAGGAAGTGATAACCTCGAATTATCCTGTGGGGCAGTGTGATAACCTAGACTGCACTGATTAGTCATCCAGAACAATTAAAAGATTGCTTTATAATATTTAGGTAACTTAACCTCTGCAAATGACTGTGATATCTGGGAAAGACATTGCTTGCTAGGGGAAGAAAAAAGTAGATGCACAAAATGATCTCATTCCTCTGAAGTTCTTAGAACCGAAACACAAACACTGGGCGAGGTTGTGATCAAACAGACTTCAGCCGGGATTTGACAAAGACCTGCTTTAGACCTCGAAGGCAAATTGGCAGACGCTAACTTAGTATGTCATTATCCATTTCCAGTGCATGGCGTAAGCCTCAGCTTCAGAAAATATTCTGTTCCATTAAGTTCCTTTAGAATATCTGAGCTCTTATGATGTCTTGATAATGGATCAAGTATCGGGCATTAAACTCCTGGAGTTTTGCATCCAAATGAGATTTCTACTGGAACAGAAATTTAGAAATTGATTGTATGAAGCAATGTGCTACCATTTTAATTATCCTTTGCTGATTAGACTTTCCGGCATAAAAGTTCCAGTGTGGATATTTTGTACAGAATCTCTGCTTTCTCTAAATCCACCGTTCTGTGATTACTATTAATGTAGTCAGATCATTTGCTTGCTCTGCTCGTATTTAACAGATCCTACTGCAGTCAGGGAGGAATTGGGAAGCAGAGAATACAAAAGAAAATCCACAGCTTAATCTTTCAGAAAAAGTTTCTTCGGATTTTGAAATCTGTCCAGCACACGTCAGATAAGTCAATAAGAATACAAACCCACCACTCATTTACCAAACAAAAAGGAACACGGACTATTTTCCCCTCCCCTGGCTAGTTCAAACGGCAGGGATTGCAGTGGCCTCTGATGCCCTCTAACGGACAAACCTGTGGGAGCAATGTCCCCTTGGGGACCGTGCAGCAGGGGGTGAACCGGTCAAACCTCCCACGGGAGGAGCTGCAGCACAGCTTTTGTGGGGAGCCTGCCAGCTCCTGGATCAAACCCCATGTTTGAGGGGTTTGCAGCTTAGAAATTAAGTCACCTCTTACCAAAAACTTGGCAGATCCTTTCCTTCCTCCCTTCCTTCCTCATTTACTTAAGTTTGTTTGTTTAGCTCCACTTAAGAACAGTAGGAAAATATTTTTGATGCTGATCCCAGATTTGGCACATTTCCTCCCGAACGATACCTTATCCATGAGGAATTGAAACCGAGCACGTGCCTTAGAGAGGAATGCCTCCGTAAGCGATGGTAGGCTTCTGGACCAAAGCTGGTAAATAGAAATTAGAAAGTACCACTTAGCATATTTGAGCCTCTGCTGGAGGGTTTGACAAATGGTGGTGAAAACGAGCAAGTGAGGTGGGAGGAATGAAGAGAAGAAATCAAAGTATGAAACAGAGACTTCAGTGAGTAGGAGAGAAGAAAAAGATAGGTTAATAAATAAATAATTTGAATTGAAAAAAGTAGAGAAAAGCAAAAGATGAAGATATTGGAGGGGGGAAAAAAAAAAATCCATATTCTCTGGCAAGAAGCCAAGAGAAGTGTCACCTCCAAGAGCCAATCCAGGCATAACAAAAGAGAGGCCCAGATCTCCTGAGTAAATTTAGGCGATATCTAGAAATGAACTGAATCTTAAAGGGTGAAGCACATCAGAAAGGAAGGAAATACTTAAGGGCTTCTGGCTTTAAAACTAATTTTTATTGGAAGTTGCGTTGTTAAATGATGCCATCTAGCAACAGCGGATCAGCACCTTTATTCTGGGGTAAAGGACGAAGCGAGTGAGTTGAGAATTACTGCGGATTTTACTAGAGATCTGGCCAGGCCATTTTCTCTGGGTGCCTTGGCTTTCTTATCTGGTTCCCCATCCTCTTACTCAGGCAAAAAGCAGAAGTGCCAGAATACCTCCAAGGAAGTGATTCAAGTGGCATTTTTTGGCTTGACTAGAAACATCGGTGTCTGGAAATTTCATGAGAGGGACTGTTCCCCCAGAGATAAATTTCCAACTCGTACTTCTAGTGGCTTGGCCCTTCAGGTTTTAGAAGGTCTAAACCTATGCTGAGAGGGAATAGAGGACATGGCAGGGACTTTCCTCTTTCGTGTGACTCTTACCCCTAGTGCCACTTTTGACAGCCACAACGGGAAATTTTTAGTGAGGAAAAAATCACCGGCATTCACACGAAAGCCTGACAAGACTTTGTAGATGCCTTAGGCTGTAATTTCTTATTTTAGTTTACGTATAAGCTTAAGGAAGTTCATTAAGAAGCTCTTGCTAAAGTGTATTAAAAATCCAGTCCATCAAAATAACCAAGAAGCATGAGATTGTCAAGAGCCGCTGAAGAAATGGTACCACAGCTCAGAAGTTACCTGGAGCTAGGGTATTTGGAATGATTCATCTGCAAGTCATAACTCAGTTACAAACTGTCACGTGTCTGCCTGTTGGAGGACAAAACCATGTGGGTTTTCATGTATCCAACAGACAGGGTCTAGCACAAAAATTAGGAGTAGAGATGCCGTGGTTTTTTCTAGGCCAGCAAATCACTTCCAGGATAGTGGGTGTCAGGGCACCTCGTATTGAGCCTAGGAAGAAGAGGAAACAATTAAAAGGAAGCAGAGAGCACTGGGAAAGAACGATCTTGACCAAATACTGGCTGGAATTTTCCAAAGAGTTTGGGGGAAACACTAAGAGAATTTCCAACAGCGCCATTCCACCTCTGAAGTTTCGCCTCGTCTAAAATCTGGGAATACTACAGCAAGTCACGTTTGCTTTTTTGCTTTGGGAAAAACACTGTGAGAAACAGGAAGAAGCACTGTTTGTTTTGTTTAGTAAATTTTGCAGGGAAGAAATAGCCTGGCTTTTTCTCCCGAAGTCAGGAGTTCCCAAGGTGCTTCTCTCTCAGCTAATCTTATCACCCCTGATTTCTTTCTGGCTTTTTGAGAAGCGTTTTTCATAAGCATATCAGTAAGCCGAAGCCCTTTCCTGCCCCCTACACG
>NW_009258270.1:730492-732651 GCF_000687185.1 Egretta garzetta | reverse complement strand
CAGAATCTAGAGATCCCTATGCAGATTGTGGCTGTATTGCCTTAAGTGGATATTATTCCTGCCCAATTGCTGTGGGGCACTTAGAGGCCAAATACATAAACTGTTGAAAAAGGAGATTTGAGGAGTTCCTGGGAGAAGGGCCTGGTGGGAATGGATCGGCCTCCAGCAACGCCAGAACTGCTGTCTGCTGGGAATGTGAAGGTATGTCAGCCGAGGGAGCGCTCGGCCTGCCCTGCCCCGTCTGCAGCAACGGGCTTGCTGGGAAAACGAGTGGCTGTTCTGGGCATGCCCCCTCCTCTACCGGCAGCCCGGCAGCCCGCTTCTTGGGGCCAGGGAGGGAGGTGAGCGCCTGCACGGGGAGGAAGGCCCACGGGAGCTGGAAGTCTTGGAGAACAGACCCCCCAGCCTCATCCTATCTTCCAGTCCAAAGTAACCATTTGCCTGTTGGAGGGGAACGTTGGGGACAATAACAGATGCTTATAAAGGGATGCAGCGATACCAACGGCTCCTTTGCTGATGTGGTTATGGGCTGAGCCACTCTTTGTGCTCAGGCGGACAAACGTGATGAGAAAAGGTTCCAGGGAGCGGCTCCACTCGCCGTCCGACTCAGTGAAGGTTTTGATAATTGAGCAGATAGATACACACGCCACGTAGGCTTGATTTGGATACAAGTGTCTATAACCAATACATTAAAAGTCTTTTCTAGAGCATGAGACAACATTTAGTTCTAAAAATCTTTTTGAATCACATTAACGCTGACCATTGTAATGCACTCTAATGCAAAGGGATCGATAGCCTTTACACCACGGCTGGTTCATTGTACGCAGCGAATGAATAATACAGAATTTAGTGCACTTAACAGCCCAGTATTGGCCTTCATGGCTGGAATAAATCAGAATGCCTTTTGCATTTCCTGAAAGATAGTGCCACAAGTTGCGCAGCCAGAACGACTATTTATTCTTCAACCAATTAATTGTTTCTTTCTTAAATAAAATATTTGCAATCGATTTTCATGTTTTTGTAAAACATCTGCCTCTTCAAATATTTGCTGTGAACCAAAGCTCCTGAATTTGTTGCTAGAATGCAATTGAATAGAATTGTTCATGGAATAGAACTTGAACAATTGAATAGAAATTGTTCATAACGTAAATCTGAACGACAGGAATCGCATTGTTCGTTATTTACAGGGAAAGTTACCTCAGAATATATTTCATATTGCTCTTGCTGGTAGTAATTAATATGTTACGGTAATAGCAAGAGTCTCCGGGTCAAATCAAGGCCCCTGCTGGGTGGAGTAACCGAAGCAAAAGTCCATTTCATCCTCAAGTTCTTCACTCCGCATTTGGCAATGTTAAATCCTACGTTCAAGAGGTCTTGCCTCCAGTTGCATCTTTATTTCTAGTCGGAATTTTACCTTGACCCTGGCACGGAAGGACATTAGTTTGTGCTTCTGCCTACCCAGAAGGAAAACAAATTAACATTCCCAAGAAGGAAACTGGAAGTGGATGTTTATTTGTCTTGTTGTCCTCGTATCCTACTTCTCTGAGTCACAAAGAGTAAACACTTGGCTGGGTACCCTATAACTAGGCTGGGGAAGAATTTTTGTGTGCTACGTTGCTTATTTTTAGTTACCGCCAGAGTGCTGCAGCGAAGCCTTGAGATGCAGCGGAAGCCGTTAAACTGAAATAAACTAATTTACAAAAAAAACAGCCTTTTTTTTTTTTTTTTTTAATTTAGAAGGTAAAATTCAGCTATAAATTCCAGTCCATGTATAATACCGAGACGGTACATAAACTGTGGAGCACAGCGGCTTTGAAACGGCCACCGCAGCTCGAGCACAGCGTTTCTGCGCTCCTGCCCGGCAGAGGCGTTAAGCATCCCGTAAAATCCTGCCCAAACCGGGCCCAGCGCGCGCCCCAGGTTGGGAGAGGCCAACCATCCCCTTGCAATCCGCGGTCGAAGGACAGAAATTGGGTTTGCAGTGATTTACCGAAGAAGTCACCTCACGGGAGGCTGTTAAACCAGCCTTAATTCGGAAGCGCAGTTCGCGCCCCTGCAGCGCTCTCTGAGGGGGCTCTGCCTTCCCCTCGCCCTCCCCGGCCCTGCGGGGCCGGCAACGCGGGAGCAGCCCCCCGCCTGCGCTCGGGGCGGGAGGGGAC
>NW_009258270.1:706045-729133 GCF_000687185.1 Egretta garzetta | reverse complement strand
CATAGAATGGTTTGGGTTGGCAAAGCCCTTTAAGCTCCCCCAGCCCAGCCGTTCCCCTACCCCTGCCATCCCACCCCCAAACCCTGGCCCTCAGCACCGCCTCTGCCCGGCTGTTAAATCCCCCCAGGGCTGGGGACTCGACCCCTTCCCTGGGCAGCCCCTTCCAGAGTCTTTGGCATCATCCTATTCACCAGAAAGGAGGCAAAGCCTCAGGAATGAGTTTGAGGACGTGAAAGGGCTGAGGCCATTCTGCCCTGCTGCCCGTAGCGGAACGGTGGATGTCAGGGGGAAACTTCATCCGCATCACCGGGAGCGCAGCCGTGTGGGGTGAAGGGGGGGTTCTAGCCAATGTTGTAGCGATGGATACTTGCTTCCCTTTACAGAAGGCAGTGCTAGTAGTTTGGAGAAGGATTTTCTGAATGGAAGGAAGAGGGATTTGTTGGCCTTAGACTTTGTATTTCTGTGATCCACATGCAGAAACTGCTTACGGGGATTAGGTGGCGTGACTTTCTCAGTGGGGCTAAGCTTAGTGCTTAGACCCTGCATTTTTACTCCCAAGATGCTTTCCTGACGCGTAAGCCTGAGCTCAGTTTGGGGTGAAGGATCAGTTCCTGTGCTGCCTGTCTGGTTTGCTGTCCTGTGAGTGCAGCCCTTGTGCCGCACAAGCCAGCTCTGGGAGACCCTGCTCAGCGTAGCGTCTGTCAGGAACATCAAGCCGGTGCTATAGCTTGAATTTAGTTCACCTGCCTTAAAATCGTGTGTCTCTCTCAGTGGTGCTTGGCTTTGCACGACCCGCAGAAAGACTGTGGCCTGGTTGAATATAAAAATAAGCTGTTCCTTTTTGTACTTATATTAAAGCTGCTGTAAATGAAGTTTATTTATAAAAGGAAAATATCAAACTTTGTCTTCTGGCATTAAAATGATGCATATTTTTCCAATACATTTTAGGCATATTTGCATAGTTAACTTATTCTCCCCCCCCCCCACCCTCCCCTGTTTTCATAGATCATTTTTCCCATAAGCTTAAAAAGCATGGTACTGATTACACTCCCAGTAATGCAAGAAAGTGTTTCTTTGTGTACTGGTGTTAAAAGGCTGTAGGCTTTGTCGTTTGCTTTGTTATGTATATTGTGGAATTGGGCTTGCCAACGTCTGGTAAGAGTTGGGAACTCCAGCTTTCTAAACAGAATTATTTTTCCATACATTTTATGGGATAATTGCAGATAGGTGTATGGGAGGAATCCTCTCCTGGTGGGAAGAAAGCTGTTCTGACTTTGGAGAAGCTAAAATATTGGAGTTGTGGGGATAATACACATCAAATATGGGATTGACTGTTGGGGTCATAGTGCAGCTTGCGTGATAGGTGCTTTTTACAAAATTTGGATTAGTTTATTGCATATTTTTGTTTAACCAGAGCATTTTTTTTTTAATACGGTATCATCAAGTGAATGAAGCAGTGAAGCAAGGATGAGACATTAATCTCTACTTTTCTGTGAGAAGTCTTCTCTCATTTATTAATTTCAACTCAGGGCTCTCAATTTTGTTTGTTTGCTTGTAACACATCATTTCCTCTGCCTCGCCTGGTCTGACAGCGACCTTCACAGTGGAAAGGTGACTGTTCTTAACTGAATACCCAAATGCCAGGTTATTGTGACACCGTCGCCGTGTTGTCAATCAATGGTGACATTTATGTGCTGCTTGTGACTCCTTACGTTTGGGTCATTATTGGGTAGTCAATGTGGTTATTAACTTACCTACTTGTTACATTTTAGACTGCTCATTTGAGCCTCAAGTTCCGGCTTCATAAAAATATACTGAGCGCACGCACATTATTTTAGCGGTGATAATGCATTTTTGAGGTTTTGCGTGCTGTATCGGCCCTTCTAAGTGCAGGACCTCTCGATTCAGCACTGAGGGAGCCGCTACTCCTTCTATCACCGGTGTGTTTGAGTGAGGCAGGGGAGCTCACGTTTGTTGTGGGTTGTATGGTTTGGTTGGGGTTTTTTTTTTTTTTACCCATGAGGGAGAAGACAAAACTTTTCCAGGCTTCTTCCTTCCTTTACAAAGGAGGAAAATGTAACTATCTTCCACCAAATTTTATAGATGCAGACAGGCTTTTCATTCATTTGCGAAGTGCTTGAATTAATTTTAAGACAGATGAAACAACGAACAGAGAATGCTAATCTGTACTGAAAACAAGAAAAATCAGCGCAAACCAGTCTGTTCTTGTCTACTCTTGTTTATTGTTATAAATGCTGCTTTAACCAAAAACTGCTTTTGTGTGTACAATTCCGTGAGCCTAAATGGCTGGCAAGCCTAGTTTTATGAATTAACCAATGACTGGCTCGCTGAACGCGGTTTTCAAATGTGCTGCCAGTCTTGCCCAGCTGCGCTCGCTTCTGAGGCTCCGACTGCTCCGATGCCCTCTTCTTTGAGCCACCCTTGAAGCCTGCGTGAAGGTTTCAGCCGGTGCAGAAGGAAGCCGCCGATGGTGTGTGTGAGGCTCGGTCACAATTCGTACGTGGCGCATACAAAATCTCTTGGTTCTCTGATTTCGTAGGTAGTGCTAGGTGTTATTTTTCTTCAAAACTTTCAGCGGTCGGGGTCGGATTGGGCTGCAGTACCCCAGGGAGGCTAGGCTGCGTTAGTAAAGTTCTCGGTGATTTCAGACATAATTTGGGTCTTTGTAAAATAAAATTATCTCTTTTTTCCCTATGGAAATATTCACTTTCTGTACTGTATTTTTATAGTATTTCTAAATGTGTTACAAGCTGAAATCATGGGAAGGCTGGTAGAGTAGTGAAGTAGTTCTAAGCATAGTCGGGAGAGCCTTACTGCCTAAACCATTTAAATCTAGGCGGTTTTAAAACAATCAGATTAATAAAAGGTATTAATCCTGTATAAACTTGTGGCAACTTAGGTGACATGCTTTAAAAAAAGAAGCCCTTTATTCTGTGGATTATAGTTCAGGCTCCCCATTTGGATTTTGAGAGATATGATTGCTTTCAGTTAAGAAAGCTTTTGTAAAAACTGAAAGCCAGTAGCAATGTTCCATTCTTACTTTCATTAAAAGGCATTAAATTAAAGCAAATATTCCCTCTTCCTGTTGATTCTCCCTGCAGTGTTTGAAACCTGTGCAGAATCAGAGACCTGAGAAAGCTCTGGCTGCAAGTACCAGCTTTGTGGTTTTCGTTGCTGTTTTTCGTCTTGGCT
This sequence comes from Egretta garzetta, assembly GCF_000687185.1. Lineage (NCBI taxonomy): Eukaryota > Metazoa > Chordata > Aves > Pelecaniformes > Ardeidae > Egretta > Egretta garzetta. The sequence continues at coordinate 725,920 of NW_009258270.1, read as the reverse complement.
TGTTAAGAAGTCACTAGCAGTAATAAGATTTATTTTGAAGTATTTCACGTGAGTTCTGACTGCGCTCCCCAGGTGAAGTGGTACCTTTTGTTGTAAGGTAAGGCTGGTCTGTGCAGAAGATGGGAATTTCTTCCACAACTACTCTGTCTGAACCAGATTTCCACAGGAGCCGAGAACCGAGACTGCCTATAACACTGCTCTCGAGCACAAAGTGTGCTGGCTCGTCTTTCTCTGACACAAACCTGGAGCAGCTTTGATCCTGGTTTTCTAAAACAGCGCGTGTAATGTATTTCAGAACGCAGTGCTGTGCTGCACACAGATGGTGTCCCAAAGAATAGATCAAGGAATGGCCCACGTGCAGCAGATGTTACCTGAGTCCAGTAATGAGCTGCTGAAAGGCATCGAGATGATTTGATGAGCCTTCCTTCTTTAACACAGCAGTTTGTGTTAACAGTATGGGTGAATACACGGTTGTTAACGGTACCGAGGCTTAGTTAACCTTTTGAAAATAATATTTTTTAGTGCAACCTACATAAAATATTTTCAGAGTTCCGTGCTCTTCTGAAGGTTTAGCTGTGAGGGTCTTTTACTAATTCATGCCTCTTTAGAAGGTGATGCAGTGCGTGTTTAGAGTTGGGAGGAAGATTTCCTGTTGATTTTTCAGGAGATTTGTATCTGGCTCTGACAGTACTGGTGCTGAGGAGAGGGTGGTGTGGTGTGTATTTTCTGTGTCTCACCAGCGCACCCCTGTGTTACGGTCTGTTGAAGAAGTTCCCAGAAATTATTTGAAAGGGAACCGCTAGGTCGATTCCTGGGCTGTTAAGGATAGCACGAGGGATTTTCTTCCTAGATGTTACGTTTGTTACTCCCTGCTGAATCTGAATCAAAGGCACAAGGCTCAGATGCATTTGGACATCTCGAGCCGCTCCCTGAAAATGAGGAGCCCATTCTAGGCGAGCGGAGAATTTCCCTCCCCGAGGTGGATCCCCTGGAACGGCCTGCCGCCTTCCCCTCTCCGAAGGGAAAGTGCTGAATTGTACCTGTGCACGGCTGGGTGGCGACTGCTGCCTGCGTCAAGAGGTTCGTCAGGGTGGGGATTTCAACAGCGGACGTTCCGAATCCTGTGCCAGGCTAGGTTTATCTGTCAGATTTTGAATTCTTAATGGCCTGCAAAGTTGTATCTTGGACAAAAAAGTTGAAATAGTGACTCTGTTTGAAGTGATAAAGCACTTACGCTTGCTCCATAACCTCTGAAAAAAAGAATGTTAAGCACAGTCTTTTGCTAAATAGGGATGATTAAACTTTGTGTTCATTAATTACAGGTGACAAAATCCATGGCTTAATGTTAGCCTTTCTCAAGAGACTGAGTGGAATACCTGACAGATGCTCAAGCCTATTTGTGGTGTTAGTTTCAAATCGATGTCTGTGTACATTTAGCAAAAGGTTGTACCTTATTGCATACCTGCAACAGGTGCTAATCTCTTCTACAGACCTGGAAAACACCCATTTTTCTTAATAATTAACATCTCTGATCAAAGAAGGATTCCTTAACTGAACTTTTTTGGGTAAAAGTACATCAGTGTCTAAACTCCAGCCGCTCCCCAGCAGCCTGGGGCTCCAGACCCCTCCCCAGCTCCGCTGCCCTTCTCTGGACACGCTCCAGCCCCCCCAGGTCCTTCGGGGAGGGAGGGGCCCAACCCTGACCCCAGCACTCGAGGGGCGGCCCCCCCAGTGCCCAGCACAGGGGCACGGTCCCTGCCCTGCTCCTGCTGGCCACTGGGGTTGTGGTGACCCCAGGGCAGGACCCGGCCCTTGGCCTTGTTGAACCTCCCCCAGTTGGCCTTGGCCCATGGACTCAGCCTGGCCAGGTCCCCCTGCAGAGCCCCCTCCCCCCCAGCAGATCCACACTCCCACCCAGCTGGGTGTTGTCTGCAAACTGAGGGTGCTCTCGATCCCTTCACCCAGATCATTGATAAAGATGTTAACCAGAACTGGGCCCAGCACTGAGCCCTGGGGAACACTGCTTGTGAGCAGCCACCAGCTGGGTTCAACTCCATTCACCACAGCTCTCTGGACCCGGCCGTCCAGGCAGTTCCTAACCCAGCAAAGCGTACGCCCATCCGAGCCATGAGCAGCCAGTTTCTCTAGGGGAATGCCGTGGGAAATGGTGTCAAAGGCTTTACTGAAATCCAGGTAGACAGCATCTACAGCCTTTCTGCCATCCACTAAGCAGGTCAAGTTAAGTTTGACTTAAACTGTCTACGTGGTCAAAAGATGTGTTTTAGCAACTAGGGAGCTAGCATGGCTGGTGGAAGCTGGTAGATACTCTGATGCTTCCTCTTACAGATTTGCTTTTCTAGTTGTTTCAGCAATACCTGATACGCAAGATGACTCCTGAATTCAGGATACTCTGGGTCTTGTACTGTATTATTGCAACTGTCAGGCGCGGCTACTTAATGGCTTTTCCTTGTCTTCTGCAGCAGTGTTCTTTTTTAATTGATCTTAAAGGATTTAAAATTTGGTAGTTGGATAGATTCCAGATTTCATCTGCCTATTTTGTCTTTGTCCGCTGCATAAAATAAGGCAAATTATAAATTCCCTCTCCTCTGGAGCTTATTTGACACCTTGGCGAGACGTGGTCAAACTGAATTGGGGGGGGTATACGGCAGCATGCCTCCGTAGGGGCTGTACCTGCACCAGTGTAGTTACAAGGCTGTTGACTATTGCTTCCTATTTCAACGGTGAAAATAGCTGGGCTGGCGTAGTGCGCTGTGCCGTTGCTGAACTGGGATGAGTTCAGCATGGTGCATGTATTCATAGTTTGAAGCTTCAGTTATATTTAAGCTTTGTGCTTTAACTTCTGTTTCTAATCCAAATAAAAGCTGCGCAGGAAACTATTCGTGTCAGTCTTTCTTTTTTCTAAAATAAAATCAAAGGCAATGGAAGTAACATTTCAGCTATTTTTGTTTTCTTCTTTTTTTCTTGTAATGTTTAGATTGATGGATATTTGTATAGAAGTTAAATACTTTCTTTTTGGTCACTCGCTGCTGGCACTGCATTCCATGAGGGGACATACAATGCTCCACCATGTCAGAGTACACAAAGGAAATAGCTGAGAAATAAAAGAAACCAAAACAGTGCTAATATTTCCTTTTTATATAGTTTCCTATTTTAAACAGCAGTATAAAAAGCAGTTTTACTTCTAGGTGACCTTGTTGCAGTGGCTGTTGTTGCAGGAAGCTCCAAACGCCTGTAATATGATGTTTCTATAGCATGGAAGCATACAGAACTGGATCTGTGACACAGTTTCTTCGAGAGCCACTTCTGAAGTGTTTTATCACTCAGTGGTATTGAGCTTTTCTGCTGTTGTCAGCACAGAGACTTGAAAAATCAAAAAGTACCAGTCATGGTGAAATTTTTTAATTAAATATATCTATCTTCCACTAATGACTTCCGAAAATGTATTGTAAAAATAACATCCAACAACGAAAACAAAGCTTGAGTCATAAATGTTGTTTGTTCTGCTTCTTCCAGTTTGAAAATGAGCACGTTGAAATGCATCGCACTGTTTTAAAGCATTACAAACTGAACTCTTGAAATCAAGAATTGCAAAATGAAGTGGAAATTACCTTGATTGCCCTCAGAGGTTGTGCAGGTGAAAAGCATCAGCCCTTCTTATGAAGGGGTAGTCCCTTAGCGTGGCTCCCTGGATGCCACCCGTGGCACCAGAGACCCCGAAGCCACTGTCTGAATCGAAAGCGAGCATTCCGTGTGGCCCCTTCTGCTGCTCTTGGGTCTTTGGTGTCCTCTAGCATGGCAGTTCAGTCTTTTTTTTTTTTTTTTTTTAAGTCAACATTTCTTTTAGAAAAAACCCCAGCCACTTTCCATTGTGTCCAAGTCTGGGGTACCAGAAGAACTGATACTTAAAACCCAACCCAAACCACAGTTTATATGGAGAGGAAATTACGCTTGGGCATAAAGACTCGGTAGTGTATTGAAGAGGTCCATTTCCTTTTTTTAAGGTATCGGTGTTAAGTAGATTGCATTTAATGATGCAGTCAAAACTGTTGAATTAAAATGTTCCAAGTTTGGGGTTCTGTAATGCAATTCATCTAGCATTTTAAATATGGGCCTTTCAACTTTTATCAGCAAAAATAGTGATGGTAACTGGTTGGCAGAGTTGTCCGTGAGCGCTGACAGCAGTGTAACTGGATGACAGTATGGGAAGTACCCTCACCAAGTCTGCAGAGGCCCCCAACCTGGAAGGTTCCTCTTTAAATGTTTTGCACCTGTAATGCTGATCATTCCTTGGAATCCTTCTTTTAACCTCTCTTACACTCTCTCTCTGATACCCTTTCTAATGAAACAACCATTACATCATGGCATTTACTTTGAGCTATCAGTGTCTTTCAGAATACATGTTTGTCAAGAATTCTAGTCAAAATTGGTTAAAACCTGTAGTAGCAGTTAAGGTTTCTACAGATAGTGAATTCCCAGGTCACACTTTAAAATACAAGTGGCACATGTAAATTATAAAAAGAGGTGATAATACTGATTCCTTTTTTGTTCCCTCATTTGTTTGCTTTTTAAAAAGATAAATCCTCAGTAAATTGAATTTTTCCAAAGAATGGCTTCTCTCATTTTCACATGGTGGTTCGTAATGGGCCGACTCCAGTGAGGAGTGCTGGGGAAGTGACTCATTTGTGACCCTTGAAGAATTTGGGAACAGCATGAAACAAAGTGCCTAGTGTTCACACAGTAGGAGAAACGTCTTGGGTTTTGTGCAGTCACTCTGAATCTTACCTTTCCTGGAAAAGATGGCATCGCGAGTCTAGTTTTTACCACTGGATGTTGGGCAAGGGTTGGTAATGTGGGGCTCGGAAGCTGTGTTTGGCTTAGGAGCGCTTGAAGCCCATTTGAGGCTGAGGCTTCCTCACCTGGCTAGCGGTGGGGTCTGTTTGCCTTAGGGGGACCCCTAAGCAACCCAAGTCTTCAGGGCCTGTGGAGGCCTTCGGTGGTGGATCCTCTGGGGACTTGGTTGTACCTCTTGGCCGGTTCTGTCCTGCAAAGGGGGTAGAGGACACACGTGGAACCACTGTTCCCACCTTCCAACTTGCCTGCTCTGTGAGCTGCTGTGATTTTATCTCCTCTCAGGTTTCAAGATGCAGTCTTTTCTTTCAGCTATTAGCCTTATGAAGATTTTTGGTATTTAACAAGCAGATGCTGGAAGTAAAGAAACTTCTCAGAATTCTGACTTACTCACGTTTTTCTGCTCCTTTTGATTGCTTTGACATTTGGTTTGTAGAAAATTTATCACAAAGTAGAGGTTTGGTTTCAATTCAGAAAAAGGAACAGGTGAACTTCAGTGTTTTGTTTTCTAGATAACTAATAGAGAGATTGAATGTAGAGAAAATGAAATAATGCGTTTCTAGTTGTCTCTTGTAGGATGTTTTTCAAGGTTGTTTCATGTGTCTCAAAATTTTTTAACCCATCTTTAAAGATGCAACTTTCCATGTAAAAAAAGCTAATCATGCTTCTCTTTCTTTGTAGCTTCCAATAAAGGCTGGCCAGCAGAACACCCACACCAAAGTCAGTACGGAGCACAACAAGGAATGTCTCATAAACATTTCCAAGTACAAGTTTTCCCTGGTCATCAGTGGTCTCACTAATATCTTAAAAAATGTTAATAACATGGTAAGTTTTCTAATTTTGGATTGTTGGGTGGTTTTGCAAAATGGTTGTTATTTATTAATATCATCAGGCTGTAGAGAGTCACTCGAAATGTAGTCAAATTGTGGCTTGTCTTTTAATCTTTTTTCTTTTCACCCTCGTGTGCTAAAGTTCACCGGCACCACTGAGCTGTGTTGAACATACTGGTGGTGAGATAGTTGTGGCTGAGAAGTCTAAAGGAAGGTGGTGATTAAGGGGAACCTTCTGTTAGTCCTGGGCACGGTCTGTAGCTGGGGAGGTATGTGGCTGGCTAAGGAGTGGGGACATAAAGCTACCGAATACTACACTGGGGCTCTGAGCAATGTTTAGAGACCAGTAGAATGTGCTGCCTGTTAGAGGTTGGGGAGGACGTTTTCCATCGCGTGGGAAGGAGCCTCAGTAAGCTGGGGAAGCAGTGCTAGCAGAGTCCAGAGAGGAGGGGTGCAGCAGGCGAAGGAGCTGCTGAGCAGCAGCACTAGGAGGGGGTTTTTTCCTCATCTGTCCTGCCAGAGCATGACCTGCCAGGAATCGTTCTGGGAAAGGAAGAAGGGAAAGGATTTAAAACTTGGGCTATTTGAATTTTCCAGGCTGTTTGGATTTTTTAGCATTTGTGTGTGTGTGTGTGTATAAAATGTATATATTTTTTACAACCAGATGATTTTCAGTCAGAACCTTGTACGAAAAGATCTTTTAAACCAATCTCGTGTCTAATAGTGCCACCCATGCCTCCAAAGGGATGCCCTGCTAGGCAGTAAGAAAGGTGAATGAAAAATGTGTGGGAGTGATACACATCTCTTCCATTTACTGTCTGATACGGATCGCAGCCTCTCGTTAAACCACTTAATGTTGATACTTGAGGGCAGTACACTGGTGTGAAGGGATGAGATTCAAGGTGATTTTTCTGAGTTCACAAAGAGAAATCTTTAGAGCCAGGTGTCTAGTTGATGGTTTCCTTCTGCATGCTGGTTTTTTGCCTCCAGGGGAACCATAAAATGATTCCTGAAATCCATCAAAGTATTTGACTCCTCAGCATCACTAAAACTGTCTTTTAAAATAGATCTCAGTGGAACTGAAAAGAAGAGAAACCTAGAAAGAAAAAAAAAAAAGTGGCTGTCCATAGTGTGTTGACTCTAGATAAATAACCATTACCATCAAGTTGGGTAAATGGAAAGTTTAGGAATACTTTATAAAGTTTAGTTCATTAAATTTTGAAGCAGCGTGGTTTGTGATCACGTGGAATCTCCACAAACTGGTAACAGAACTGGCCAAACTCAAGCAGTGCTATTTTTTTTATAGTTTTAGTAAGATAGTTTGCAGTGAGCTCTTCTGGATGTCAGTTGTGTAGAGATCTGCATCTGCTAAAACACTACGAAGGACTGATAAAATCATAAAAATAGGTTGCCCTACTGCTAGGGATTTTAGGCTGCTTAAAGCTACCTGTAATCCCTTTGGAGAGAGAATTTATTTTAATTGAACACCATAGGCATAAAGGAATGTATTGAAGTGTAAGATGGTTGTCTAACAAATGAGAAAACTATACTGTTAAGTCTCTGTATATGATACATAGATTTTGAGAGGAAAGACCTAGCTAAAAATGTCACTAAAAACCGGCAACATTTGCTTTGCACTGAGGAGCAAGACTTAACATTTTTTGTTTGATGGACTGAACTACTGTGTGAATCAGCAATATTTTTGAAGGATTTCTATAGCTGAAAGAAAACAGACCAATAGACTGTCGTAATGGTCTTAGGTTTGGAAAGATGTCTTGAGGGTTTGCGCTCTCACGTGGCTTCTGCCATAACTTCCTTCGGGTGAATTCTGCAGGGGTTCCATGTGTAGGCAGTAGCACCAATATATTTTTGGCTTTACTTTGCTGTCTTACCATTGCTGGAACTAGTCACTGTTGATGGCAGTAAAATTGGGTGCTGGCTTAAACACCCGATGGAATTCTGCCCTTGTCCTGTATCTCAAGCATGGCATCTTTTTGGAGGGTCTCATGTGTTTCTTCCTGTGGTCGCTGCTAAATTTTGCAACACTCTAATAAGCTTGTCGATATGGATTTGTTGTAAGGTCAGTTCTATTTAAGATGTTGGCAATGAAATGCATAATTGGAAAAGAGTCGGCAGTAATTGATGCCAAAATAGTTTCTGAAAAGGTATAACCTTTATTTCTGAGTAAATTATGGGCCCGATGGAGGTAAGGGGCTGCAGCGTACCTCCAGTCTTACTTTGCGGTAACTCTTTGTTCCTTATTAGATTTGGCATTGCAGGCTGGACAAAGATATTTCTTCAGCAATAAGGTTTTAATTCCTATTTTAAGCTAATTTTTGCTGGCTTTATTTCTCAACTCAAACCCAGAGCAGTAAAGGAGCTGTAACTTACTGTGCCACTTTGCTACATTGCATTAATGTGTTAAAAGTCAAATTTGTGTCTCAGATGAATCCATATCCTTTCTACTTCTAGAGAATATTTGGAGAAACTGCTGAAAAGAATTTATATCTATCTCAGCTGATTATCTTGGATACACTGGAAAAATGTCTGGCAGGGGTGAGTAGGCTTGCATAAGCAATTGCTAAGCTGGAGTCAAATGAGTTGGAGAGTACAAGTCAAATGCTTGTGTATCTGTTATTACTGGTGCTAAAGTTAAAACTCATCTGATTTAGAGCAAAGTAGGATTAATGCCATTTTAAAACTACTAAAACTTCCTATAAATGCAACTAGTTGATATAATTGATAAACTAAGGGTTTGTGGGGTACTTTTTTCTCGCCTAAAATTAGTGATTTTTTTTTTCCCTTCAGTTAAATAACTCAAACTTTTGAACTTGTCCTTCCCACTACTCAACTAATTTGTGGAGTTATAAATAATTATTTTCTTTCAATAATTTGTTAAAAAGAATTGCAGACAGCTGTACTTAGAGATGTGTGGGAACTGGAGTGAGGGAAGGCACAAACCGAAATGAAGAATTAGATGTGGTTATGAAGCTTCGCTAGATTTTTATGAGCTTCGAATGCTTGTGGCATATTCTGCTCCATCCTTTTTGTATAGGTGCATGAAAACATTTTCATCCCACAATTTTAACTGAAAAAGCAATGGGACAGTAAATCAGGTTAAGAGTAGCAGATAATTCAGTACCTGCATTTTAAGTTTTATGCTAGTAGGTTTCCTGCATACAGTGCTGATTTTTCTTTAAATTTCTTAAAACTTTCATTTGGTGAACAGTTTTTTTCATGTACTTGTATATACAGCAGAAGCTTTGCTATCACTATTGTGAAGATGACTTTTGCAGGTGTTTCCTAGATGACATTAGTTAACCATGTCCAAACTTCCCCTGGGAGTCCAGTCCCGAGGTTTCCAATCAGAGCCGTGCTGCAAGGCAGTTTGCTGTTACCTTTGGGATGTAAGCGGTTGTACAGCTCGCTGTGCTGAGCTGTGTAATTGCAAAGCCAAACTTCACTGGGAGCAACATTTGCAAGGGTTTATTCCTTTAACAAGAAAGGAATTTTTTTTTTTAAAGCTGTATTCCTGGATGAATGTCATGAAATCATCTAAGCTCTCTGCTGTTGCCCTGCAACAGGTTTTGAAGGCTCTTCCTTTATAAGGTAATGACCTTATTACGGTTAGATTTGTCAAGCGGCCTATCTTCTGTTACAGCACTAGAACAGTCTGAATAATTGTGGATTCTTCTAAATTCACAAAAGATCCGGGTAAATACATTTTCCAAAATAATGTTCAGCTTTTACAGCTGAGGTAAATACCTCTCTTTGGCACTTTTTGTGTCTTTGATGCAGTGAGTCAAAAAAACTGTTTTAACTTCGCAAGTTAATTCTTTTCAAATATTTCTTATATGCATATTGTTTGAAACGTTAGTGGTTTTTTCCTGATAGATGATGATATTTGAACAGCCTAAAATTGTGCTGAATACTTCTTGCTTTGTCAATTCAAATGAGAGCAAGTTGAGCCAGTATATGTTTAATATGACTGAGCCAAAGTTCTATACAAAGAGCGTTGTGTTCTGTGATATCTTCAGACGTATTTCTTGCTCGCTGTTCTTGCTCAATGTTTCATCAAGTTCTCATGGCAACAGGACTCAGGTCAACTAAGTGGGAGTCTCTGAAACTTCCCAATTCCCTATGGTAAATTCATTGGTAGAATTTTAGAAAGCTTTAATGCTGACCCTTCTGTTAAAACTTGCTCTTAGTAGAGCAAAGTTTCACTTTGAATTCTTTCGTAAATAGTTTCCTTATGTCTCATACTGTGCAAACTGGCAGAAATTGGATTTTTCTTTTGCAGGAAAGTTAAGCCATTTTTGACTCACATAGAGCAATCCCAGGCAAGAGCAAGGGAGAAGCACCTCTTTTTTTGGTTCATTTTTTTTGTATAAAATATCTGCTGACAAAATACCGTGGTTAGAATACTACCCAAAAGAGAAGCAAGGGTGAGCCCTTTGATCTTCCATTCAAAGCCAAGATAGTTAATGCTCTGCTGCTAATACTTACACAGATCAACAGGATGCATGCATCGAAACAGAAATGGGTTTTACTTCAAAAACTAGTTTGATATTTTGCTTGATACTTGATGACATTGATCAGCTTGGTGTCCTACGTACTTTGGAGACTTAACTGAAAATGTGAGCTGGTTTGAGTGATATGGGTTGTTGTTCAAATGGAAGGACGCCTTTTCTGTGGACCACTTACGCTATGGTCAGTGGTAGCCTGCAGGCAGAATTAGAAGTTCAGATTCCGGTCCTGTGCCTACTACTGGCAGGTGCTCCATTTTTTTGCCTCCAAATGTACAAAATGGAATTTCATGAAATCCTGAATGTTTGTTTTTAGCAACCAAAGGATACCATGCGACTAGACGAGACTATGCTGGTAAAACAGTTGCTGCCAGAAATCTGCCACTTCATCCACACTTACCGTGAAGGGAACCAGCATGCAGCTGAACTACGAAATTCTGCCTCTGGGGTTCTTTTTTCTCTTAGCTGCAATAATTTCAATGCTGTGTTCAGCCGCATCTCCACCAGGTAGGTGTTTTTTCAGTAGCCTGAGTTCACATACTAGAAGATCTGCTAAATACTGGTGTCTAGAACATCTGTTGTGAATTGTAGTCTTTCTAATTTCAGAAAAGTTAATTGTTTAAATGGTATTTAACAAGATAGTTCTTAAGTAAAGCTCCCTCTACCTTTCAAAATTTTCCTTGGTCACAAACCAAACCTGTTTCCTATCCATTTTAGGTTGCTGCCAGCGTATTTTCTTTGAGCTGCCTTTATTGCTATTTTAATCTGCTTTCCTAAGTACAAGTGAAATGCTGTTGTAGAGTGCAATCAGCGATAACGCAGCTGAATGAGTTGAGTAAGTTCTTGCAGGTACAAGGTGTTTTGGAAGGAAAAGGATGCAGAAGATAATGGGTTGTATCCATCTACTTTTGAACTTAGAATGCAAAATTTCTGATTGTCTACAGCTCTGTTGGAGCCCCAAGGCTGTTTTCCTTCCTAATTTTTCCTGCTTGAAGGCTTTTATGTTAAATCTGTATTATGCCTGAAGGAGACCAAACCAGCTGGACTGTTTGTAAGTCGTTGGGAAAGACCCATTTGTCTTCTGATTGACTTGAATGTCACAGCGCGTTTACAGTAAAAATAACTGTCTTTTCTGCTCTTCTAAGTGAGAACAGAGACAGGCCCGAAGCTTCCATCTATTCTTTGCACTTTTTGCCCTGTTCCAGCTCTTTCTGATGCTTCAGCATTTGCCAATCCACTAGCGTTGTGTATTAAGCTTTTTATTACTGAAATACTCTGATGCTTTTTGGAAGTTGCTTGAGGTAGCTTAGCTCTTATCACAGGTTGTTACAGCTAACATCATCCGGGATTTATCGGAAGTGGAGCGCAGGCAGCCTTATGTGGTCGCATAGCAATGAGTGTGCCAATGTAACTGAAACAAAGATTTATATATTCCTTAGAATGCAAAAACAATTGCGTTCCAACATTTTGGAAAATATTTGCATTTTAGAAATCAGCCTAAAATTATTTAATGATTTGAAATTTTAAGTGTTTTAAAAACTTTTACAGAGCCTTTAATAACTTCTGTTTCAAGAACATAGACTTGGCAGCTAGCATGGAGGATGTGGTTTTACTCAGTAGGTTGATTATGTTTTGTTGCTTATGGAAATGGAAACAATTTCTTTTGCTCCTTTTATAGGAAGTATTTTTTTATTTTTATTTTTAACCTCGTCCGTGGATCTGTATGTATTCACGTGTCTGTGGCATGGTTTAGTTCTCAAGCTCCACAGCCCTTCTTGGCATCCATTTGAGCTGGAACAGACCGCTTCTTCCCTGACCTGTTTTTCACTTCGAGATGCTTGTGCATAAATAGTTAAATGTTTGGCCAGTTGTTGCTGATCTCCACGGGGGTCAGCTTGCCGACAGTTAGCGTTGCTGCTCTTTTGACCTGTGCTTCCTGTTTAGGCATATTTCTAGCCCTCGTACAGCAGCTGGGGGATTTTTGGCATGAAAAGCACGGCAGTGGGGACCTTCCCATTCCCAGCGAGGGCTGTTAAGTTTCCCTGGCGTTGAAGAAATGAAGAACTGCTTTTGTCTGTAGTACTAGAAATCGCATTCCATGTCTAAAACACATCTGTAGCTTTGGAACAAGGCATGGCAATCCTTAGTTTGTGAGAACATATGATTTAGTTATTAGTGGCTTAGTGTCTGATGAGCTGTTTAGTAAATCATCTAATACAAAAGCATGAAAAGATGCCGTTGTGTTTAAAATGGTGTGATTAAACTTCATCCTGTTTCTTTAGGCCAGAAAAACACGGACCTTCTTTAGCTTATAAAGAGTGGTTGTGGCTCACTTCAGCGATACTAAGTACCGTCAGTCACTGCGTTACTCTGGAGAATTAGCTGGGGCAAGACTTGCTGTTAAGGAGCAGTAGTCTGAGGGTGTCGTGATTCCGTAAATTTAATATTTAGATGAGAAGGTGATGAGATTACTGCTACAGTATGGTAGGTAAGAGGATTTAGGCAAATCTTGGGCGTAAGCAGACTATCACCAGATGGTTTGCTATCTTGTAAGACTCACCAGTAGTATTTCTAGATCCATTTTCAGTATGAGTATGGAATAAGACTGTAATATTAACTCTTAATCATGCAAGGTCTGTCTTGCACTTCTAAACCGGGAGATCGTGTTGTATGAGGAGATCGTATAATATCGCCCTGCTGTTCACATGCGCAGAATCATAGGTGTGTGTTCATACCTACCTGACCTAATCTGACTGAGAAGTCAGTTTACTTTGCATATTTTTAGATTACAGGAACTGACTGTTTGTTCAGAAGATAATGCTGATGTTCATGATATTGAACTTTTACAGTACATCAGTGTGGATTGTTCAAAACTAAAGCGACTCTTGCAAGGTATGATTGGAGCCTGTGTTTTGAAATATTTTTACCTAAATACGCCTAGCTAGAGATGACACAATGGTATTTACATGTATATCTTTTTATTGCTCTGTTGTACTCCAAATAGTCATATATTTACCAAAATATTTAAAAATACTTAAGTAGCATAAAGATGTTGGTTTAAAAATCGCTTTGCACTTCAAATGTCTGTGTTGCTTTTTAGAACCAAGCTTCTTTTCTAAATGCAGAAATGTTTTACCTTTACAGAGACTGTATTCAAGTTTAAAGCCCTTAAGAAAGTAGCTCAGTTAGCCGTTATCAACAGTCTTGAAAAGGTAAGTATTTTAATATTTATCTTCTGTTTCATTGCTTATTTGCAGACTTTATCTCATTTAGGAATAGTTGCAATTCAGTAATTTGCTATAAAATATACGTTGGTGCATCCTTCCAATGCATGTATGTTTTGCAAGAAATGTCGAGTGATGAGAAGTAAGAGTAAAATCTCTCCATTTAAATACATAATTGAGAAAAAAATTTTTTAAGCTCTGAAATGTAAAGATGTTTTGCGTTATCTGCAGGCATTTTGGAACTGGGTGGAAAACTATCCTGATGAATTCACAAAGCTGTATCAAACGCCACAGACTGATATGGCTGGTAAGGCATGACAAATGATGTAGCATTTAAAAGTTGGTTTCTCAGACATCCCCACATTCTCTTGCATTTTGTGCCCTCTTTGCTCCTTGTGCAGCCTGCAAATAAGAAACAAATTTCTGTCAACCTTTGTCAGGGCAGGCAAGGATATATGATGCTCTCTTTTCTCTTCTGACCTACCTTTTAAAGGGATTAATTTTGTGGTTCACAACACAAAGAAATAAAGCCCAAAAGATGGAAAGGCTTTAAATATGTATTTTTCATCCTGATACGGGGAAAAAAAAAACTTAAGAGAACATCACCTGTATTGGTCTCTAGGCAAAAAGAGAGGAATATTTATGTTTTCAGGTAAACCATGTCTTTAACTGGGTTGAGACCATTTTATCCCCAGTAGTGTGCAAAACAGAACTTTTTTTTTCTGTGTAGGTGGAGCTATCCCTCTGCTGTTTTATACCTCTTCTTTACCTTTTCATAATTAAAATTGGTATTGAACTTGGGGTTATATTTTGTGCAGATTGTGCAGAGAAGTTGTTTGACTTAGTGGATGGCTTTGCTGAAAGCACAAAACGTAAAGCAGCAGTTTGGCCACTGCAAATCATACTCCTGGTCCTGTGTCCAGAGATAATCCAAGATATAGCAAAGGATGTGGTAGAGGAAACTAAAATGAACAAGGTAAGAGAAGAAAAGTCTCTGACTTCTGGTTCTGATTTCTAGAGGATGCTCGTCTTTGCTTATTCTATATTTCAGGGACGTTTTATGTTGTCTTTTCCTGCCTAAAAAGCACATTACAATTCCATATGTAAATTTCTGCACCCTTTTAAAGTTCTCACCTAACATATGTTCTTTCCCTGTCAATAATTCGTACAGATAGTATGTCCCAAACAATGTTATTTCAGACCTCCTACATCTCCTTGGAGATTTGAATGCTAGTGGTGTGTTTTTCCCTGCCTCCACCAGTAGCAAACTTAGCATCCCATCTAGCTGGCCTATAGTGTAGTGCTCTGGGTTTCTGCAGTGCGCATGCTGGGTGTTCCCGAACTGCAGTACCTGTAGCAGATGTTGGATTTGACGTGGCTGCAAACGTTATGGTTGAGAGTAAACAACCATCTGTCTTTGTGCCATTCTGATTGCCCTAGATTGTTCAAAATTAATGTCTTTATTAAACAACATTTTTCCAGAACGCTGCATCAAGTTGTTTTTTGCAATCCCCGTATCCATGATTTCTGATCATGGATGCAATGTTGTTTGTTTTTAATATTTAAGGATCTAAAAACCCTGACCACGGATTACCAAAGCTCTGATTATAACTATTCCCGATTTGAATTCTGCAGAAACTGTTCCTGGACAATCTCAGGAAAGCACTTGCAGGCCACAGTGGGAGCAGACAGCTGACTGAAAGTGCTGCTATTGCTTGTGTTAAACTGTGCAAAGCATCTACCTACATCAACTGGGAAGATAATTCTGTCATTTTCCTACTAGTGCAGTCCATGGTAGTAGATCTTAAGGTAAAAATTACTGTTTCTTAATCACAGTGAAGAAATTTGAATTTTAAAATAACAAAATAAACTTTGAATTTCTCCTTAATTGCATACAATAGTGTTTTCCAGTGCAAAATTTTGTATTGAAAGGAGACATAAAGTATAAATCTTGGGATCTGATTTATGTATTTATATTTTTTTGGGTATATATAGAATTTGCTGTTTAATCCAAGCAAACCTTTTTCAAGAGGCAATCAAAATGCAGATGTAGACCTTATGATCGACTGCTTAGTTTCCTGCTTCCGCATAAACCCTCATAATAACCAACACTTTAAGGTGAGAACACTACTTACTGGTAAGTCATTCTCCACATACTATTGACAACCTGTCAATTATAAAAGATATGCTAACGGCAGCTGGAAGCTCGTAAATAAGTTCAACTGTATAAATATCCTCTAGTAATAAATCCCTGCATGTTTTTATAAATCTTTTCTTAGCTGGTTAGACTTTCTCATATTTAGATTTGACAGCTTTGTCAATTTAATAAAAAGGCTCCAGTATGTTATTCACTGTGATGAGAAATGAGGCAAAGAAAAAGATGTTCCTAAGTGGCTTTTATGTATTTTTATTGTAGATCTGCTTGGCACAGAATTCCCCATCAACATTTCATTATGTACTGGTAAATTCGCTCCACCGAATAATCACAAATGTAAGTTCTGAAAGCATTTAATCAGCCCAGCAATCTGTGGCTTCTATTCAGATCAGTATCTGCTTATTAAATACAATTTGAATAGTAGTCCAAATCTTGTTGCCTGTATCTGTGCAGCAAGATTTCCTTGCTAATAAGGAAGGACATACAAATCTTTGCTCACACTGTCCATCAGTTGGATTCCCAGTTTGAGAGCTTGTATTCCAGTATAAAATGTCAGTACAAATATGTTTTAATACCATCTAATGTAGGATGACAAATGTATCTTGTGTTCTCTGCTTTTATAATGGGTACTGCTTTATTGATACATGAAAAACACCCCCAGGATGTTCATCGTTACAGCACCCTCTACCACTTCTAGTAGATTGACATGAGAACCCAGGGGAAGAGCTGGCCTCAGGCTTTCCTCAGGGATTTGATCCAGTATGCATTTAAATAGTGTAAAATCGTAGTAAATGCTGAGTGCCAAAAACGTTTTGAAAGTTTGTGCAGTTGTTCATCTTCAATGTGTTACTGTACTTCAAGTCACTAAAATACGACTTCAGTTTTTATACTGTTCAGAAATACTTTCCTGATCAGTATGAAAATAGGATCAGTCGGTGTTGAGCAACTGGCCTTACGTAATGTACATAACATTTTCTATTTCACTTATCCGAACATCGTAATGAAAACACTATATTTGAAAAAAAAAAAAAGTATTAGACATTTCAGTGAATAGGGGAGAAAATGCTACTGTAGATCTGGTGGTGTATCCGTGGTGGAGTAATAAAGCTTTTCAGATATTATCAAGTACTTAAAATACCGATTATCCATTTTCTTTAGTGTATCACCGTGAATTGAGTGCACATTGCTTGTTTTGAAGTATCCTGAAATCTAGCATGGTTTCTTGCATGCATGGTTTCAGAGTTTGTGCTTGTTCAGAAAGAAGAGTGATACAGTAAGCAGCTCAGTTGGAAGCATTGCTTCCATTACAACTCATTTAAATGTTATGAGTCCTATGGTGAGAATGCAAAATTAACATATTGGTAATATGGTGTAAAATACTCACGGGTAAAGGTTAGTTAGGTATAGCTGTTGTAAGTTTTAGAGGTATAAAATAAATCATAATCTAATTCCTATATTACCAGTTTACTATTTGAGCATTTCTGTGTTTTCCTTCTAGTCTGCGTTGGACTGGTGGCCCAAGATCGATGCTGTGTACTGCCATTCCATGGAGCTCCGCAGCATGTTCAGCGAGACACTTCATAAAGCTATTCAGGGCTGTGGGGCGCATCCAGCGATTCGCATGACTCCGGTAGGACTTGTAAAGAAGCTGTTAAAACACAAACCTGTTGTTTTTCCCGTGTCCCCATTCCATTCCAGCTTTTTTATTCATTAACTTTAGACTGGAAACTAGAGGGGGGAAGAACATTGCAGTCCAAAAAGCAACAGAGCGCCATACATGCTCTGTAAACCTCGCAGGTTTTGGTGCATTGACTCACTGTTCCTAGTCAGTTAGTGATGTGTGTTTCTCAGTTTTCACGCTGCTCTTTTAACTGGCAACATGGAAGTATTTCTTCTGTAACTGTCCTCTGTGGCTAACTGTTCATTTTAAGCTTTCTTGCTGTGTGAATAGCTAGGTAATGTGTCCATTCCTGTTTAATCTGAAAAACAAAAGCATTCTATATGTGAAGATCATTTCTGAAAACTGCAATGCTTTTACCATGATTGGCATGAGTAGCTCTTCATTTGTCTTGCTTGCTTTCTGTTGAGCAAGTTGACTGTTTGGTCTTGGTGACAGCAACAAAGTAAAAGATTTTTCCAACTATTATGAAATACAGTCAATATTCTTGGTTGTCTTGGAAAAAATCTTGAGTAAATTCAAATTGGTAGTTCGTCCAAATTTTTTTAGTAAGCTCACATGCAGCTGCGTTGCCTTTCTTCTGAACTTTGCATTTAGGACTTGCGATGTGTCAAGTGAACTTGGTTGGTTGTTTTAGAAGGCCTAAAATGATCCATGAAAATATCCCTGTTGGGCTTCTCAAATGAAAGCAAACGATCAGAATAACTTTCCTTGAAAGCTACAACATGTTTAACTTGCTTTTTACATGTATATATTCATCTGTTGAGAAAATAGCAGGGGTGTTGTAATGGCAACTCTGACATTGATTGGTGGTGCTTTGTCTTCTGCTTCTTATTTTCCGTTCTTATTGGCTGCTGTCGCTCACATGGTCAGATGCCAACCAGTCACTGTTTTGCATGGCAGTGGGCCTCTGTTGCTGTAAGTATGACCCATTGTAACTACCGCAGAAAAGCCTTTCCTTGCTCTGACTTTTCTGTGCATAGTTACCACTGCAGTCACTCCATCTGGGGTACAGGAGGTAGCATGCTTTACCTGAGAACGTAGGGCTGGAGGAGACCTCATCGGCACTCTGCTTGGCAATTGCTGGGCCGTCCCTTTCACAACCAGTCGAGCTCCTTCCTACAAGGAAGGGCTTTTTGTTGGTTCTGTTCTTTTCCTTCTGCCCCCTACTTGTCCATCACGATGCTTTTCCAGAACCTCCCCGCTCTGGTGGTTAGAACCGTTTTCTAATTTCCAGCCTAAACTTATTTATGTCTAACTTATCCCCATTTGTTCTTGTACCAGTGTTGTCTGTTAGCTTCAAAGTGGTGTTTATCCCCTTGGTGTCTTTGCAGAGAGCAGTCACGTCCCTGTCTTTGTTTATTGATAGTCTTTAGTTTTGGTTGTGTGAAGTGAATAAATCACTTCACAGAAACAAATCGGCTGCTTCTGCCACGTGCCTCTTAGAATTCCCTTAACCGTAGCAAACTGAGGTCTAGTACAGACTTAGGCACCTCTACCAGTGTGGTATCAATTTCTCGATCAGATGGTTTTTTATGTAGCAGATTTAATTCTGTATATTTTCACAGTAACTACTTGGCAAAAGAGCACGGGGTACTAATTTCTTGTGGGATTTAATTATACAGTGTCATATCTCTTGTTCAGTTACCTGGGGGATCATTTCAAGCTAGCTTTTTTTTTTTTTTTGGTCAGAACTTGTAGTAGTGAAAATGAAATACAAGTTCATGTTGTTGTTTGAGATCTTCGCAAATAATAAACTAGTTTAAAAATAAATAGTTTTAAAAGCTGAGTTTCTAAAGAGTGTTGTGTTCTGTCTTGTGTTGAATATCCACAAAGGCAGGTTTTTCGTCCAAATTACTGTCTTGTAATTGTGGTAGCTGTAAGCAAAAAATACTGATTTAATCCCTGCTGATGTAAGATTCAAATTAATGAAGATATAAATTTTGTAAACTTACTGGAGGCAGGTGAAAGTCTTTTGTCTTTTGACATACTGGGGACCAATTAATGCAAGTTCACTTTTTTACACTTGTATTTATGTGTGTACGTTTGTGAACACACAGAGAGATACATACAGTATTCTTCCCAGACTTTAGCATGCATCCAAATTATTTTGTTGAGATGAAGAAACCGCAGCTGACTGGCACACAGCGGGGTGGTTCGCTCTGGAGGGTGGTGCATGCGCTAGGATTGAAGCACAAACTCAGTTTTTGAAATCCTTGCAACCAGTACAGTCCATATACACTTAATTCTCAGCCAACGCTGTGTGTGACTGTTTGTTAAATGTACTGGTCATATTGCTACCGGGATTCTGTTGTGTGAACGCAGTAGTGGAATATGACCCAGTTCACACTGGATTCAGACCGGAATGCCTTATGCGAACTCTCAATACAAAATGTCCTCTATTTCACACGAGGAACATGACTGGTACAGAGGTAGTTTACTGATTTTGCAGATTATTTTTGCTAGATTATTTTTTTTATTGTCATTTAAGTGATGCACTATATACCTTGTGAAAACTGAAAGGTGCATTTTTCAGAGGCTGTACAGATGAAAATGCTATCATCGGACTGTGATTATGGCAGGAAAAAAAAGA
>NW_009258270.1:679113-706015 GCF_000687185.1 Egretta garzetta | reverse complement strand
CTACAGTCTCATGTATTCAAGCTTACTTGGAAACATTTATTTTTATTTCTTTCTCAGACCAGGGGAAACCTTTTAAATTCTTACTAGTCCTTTTATCCATTTTTCTTTTGCCACAGTTTGCCTTACACAAAAGCTTTTCTTACATCCACGTGCAGCTCACTAAAACAGTTCTTAAGTAAACTTTAAAGATACAATAAAGTGCTAGCATATGCATATGTAAAAGGGTTTTTTTAAGTAGAAGGCTATGTGACTATACTTGAGGGAATTTAATATAATAATATTTCAATTTAATATATAAATATAATTTAATATATAAACTTTTTCATGAATTATAGATTATAAAAGCAATACACTTCATAAGATGCTTAATTATAACTACCCTGTAGACTGCATTACTGACAATGGCTGTAATTTTTCCTTCCGTCAGAGTCTTACATTTAAGGAGAAAATGACAAGCCTTAAATTTAAAGAAAAACCTACTGATTTGGAAACCAGAAGCTACAAGTTCTTGCTGTTATCCTTGGTAAAACTGATCCATGCTGATCCAAAGCTCCTGCTGTGTGTGAGTATATCATACTGGTCATTCAGAGTAAAGTTCACTTTTGAAGCTACTAAATGAATAAAAATTAAAAACATAAACCTGGCATCTAGGGTACTTCCCACTCATTCCTGGTTATAATGCTTCTGTTCTTTCAAAGGAAAACCAACAAAACCAAAAAGAAAGTGTAAGAAATTTTACAGAACCAGAGCAACACAATGAAAGGGAGCATAAAACTCTGTGACTCTGAAGGGGGGGTACGGGCAGGAAGGAGAGGGGAATAGAACAAAAAGAAAAATAAAAGAAGGTGGAGGGAAATTAGCCATCATTTCAATGGGTAGAAAGACAGATGCGCTCTTAGATCTTCCATTTTCTCAGGTCTGTTTATTGTTTAATTTAAAAAAATATTTAAATTCTGTCAAAGAAATTACATGCAAAGGGTATCATAGCTTAAAAAGAAATGAGGTTCTCTCCTGAAGATCCAGAAATCCCTTTAATTTAATTACAGGAATGTCACTGTAGCAGTCAGTAACATGGTCAGTCATTAAGAAGTTTCACAACTCAAACTTGCTTTCCTTTTTGCTACTTAGAATCCAAGGAAGCAAGGGCCTGAGACACAAGGTAGCACGGCTGAATTAATTACAGGCCTGGTACAACTTGTTCCGCAATCCAGCATGCCGGATATAGCACAAGAAGCCATGGAGGTAAGGGATGAAGGTTACCTATGCCAAATGGTTAGTACCCAGACAGATCAAGGCTTTTGTAGAAGCTCTGAAGTATTGATCAGCTATGAAGTTCTGCTTCTTAGAGTTTGGTCTCTACTGGTCTTTTTGTAAATGTCTCCTGCATGGAAGGTTTTACAGGAGAGGCCTATAAGAAAATGTAAAAAAGCAATTCATACTTGTGACTATCCTGCACCTCTTCCTAGGGTCTGTTCACCCCTTGTGTTGATCAAATACAGTTTGTCAGTTCCTCTGTTCCATCTTTGCAGAGAGCACCATTAAGCTTGTCCTTTCCCTTCTATGTTTTCTAAATGGCTGTGAGAAAAAAGCGTAATGCAGTGGCTGGTCCTGTATTCTGTTGTGAATCAGAGGAGGTTGTAGGCCTGGGAGGGATGGACTGGATATTTTAAGGCTACTGAAATCCTCTTCCCACCAGCTTCAACTGAAGAAGCTAACAAATCATCCAAGTTACTTCTGATTTTCAGACTTCCATGCGAAGTTGCTGATTCTGTAGCTTTGCCAGTTCAGCTGGGACATTTGTCTGTTTTTCACGAGGGTGGGTCTCTAGAGCCCTTCGTAATCACTGGAGGCAGGCTTCAGCTTCTCCCTCTGCATAATGGAACAGAAAGATTGATTTTTTTTTTAAATCCATGGAGCCAGTTGTATTATCCTGCTGCCTTTAGATTCCTGTTCTGTAAGGTGCACTGTAGAGCGTGTGCTTCACTGACATTTTTCATGTTTTAGGTTTTCACAGGTAGGCTGAGAAAAGGATTAGCTCTACCTATAGGCTATTAAAGCTTTACGTGAATAGTTGAGTTGTGGTAGGTAAACTACAGCTTTTCTGTTAAACCTTGCCTCAAAAAGAATTGCCACAAATAGTGTCAATATACCTATCAATATGTGAAATACTTATTTCTTGATAGTTTAATGGTAAGAATTTGAGAATATTTCTTGCATAAGAACAATCCTCTTCGGTGTGAAAGTCTCTGGGGAATTTTATGTGGGGGTGGTAACATCCCTACGGTCATTTACGGGAACTTACAGATTGAAAAGTTTGGGCTGTTACATAATTCAATTTCTGCGTATTGTTCAGTCTTGATTCTTTATTGATCTTAATCCCTAATCTACCCGACTGTTGTCTTAGCCAACTGAGGATCGGCCTCTCATATTTGTTTAAATATTTGTTTAAAATAGGAAGCAATTTGAAATAACTACTTAAATAATGTTGCAGAACAATATGGGTTGGGTTTTTTTAAATGCCATTTTTAATAGCAATCCCTTTGCAGCAAACTTTTTTTAAAATCTGTGAGAAAAAATAGCTAAGACTTTCCTCATTTCTGTCTTTAACTTGTATTTTCACCAAAGTGAAAATTTATTTGCCTGCATATCGGACCCCAAGTAATAATGATTTAAGAGGAGAGATTTTGTTTGCTATAGTTGTTTAGTATAATTAAGGAAAAACAACTTCTAATCAATAATTTACTGTTTGTTTATAGCCTTTTATTAGTTTAATTTTTATCAGATAGTTATTTCTTGTGAAAATTGTCCTCAGCTAATTTACTAGTAGTTGGGTTTTGAGATTTTTATAGTTAATCTGACTAAATCAAAAGCAGAGATTAAGGCCATGGTCCACCAGTATGTTTGTAGGTATGGTCAGAACCTATTCTCATCCAAGTTTTTGCTTGTGATGGGAATGGTTACAAGGAGCAAAGTATTTGCCTGTCCTGACTTGGCAAAGAGCTTGAACTGCAGAAATTTTGTTGTTGCCACTAGAAGGTTATATTTGTAGGATTGGTTGCATTAATTTTTTTGCAGCTGGACTTTAAGTAAATATTAAAGCCCAAACCTATCTTTTAAAAACATTGTGTCTGTGTGTCTAGTATGGATTTGTATGGAAATACAAGGTAAAACATCTAGGTTGGGATTATGAATATGTAATAAAGGCTAAAATGAAATACTTTTGACACGGACTAACAATGAACTCTTGTTCTTCTAGAAAAAATGCTTTTTGTATCTCTTGCTGTTTCAAAGCCAATGTAATTACTGTGTGACTGCACCTACTCTCTGCCTGTGCTGATGCACTTTGTCCGTTTCTGCCTTTAAGTGAAACTGCTTTGTTTTGAATTTAGGCCTTGCTAGTTCTGCACCAGTTAGACAGCATCGACTTGTGGAATCCTGATGCGCCTATAGAAACATTCTGGGAAATTAGGTAAGTTAGAGAAATAGCTGGTTTGATTTGCCTTCTCTTTAGAAATAGCTGTGAATGTTTTGGGAAACCTATGCAACATCGGCATGAATCTGCAGCCAAAATTATTATGTGTGTGCATGAGAACGCTTTTAGCTTCCCAATAATGTACAAATTTAACAAAAATATAACAAACATTTTGCTGGCTTTCTTAGTGACTCTCTTCAGCCAGATGTTAAGGTGTACAAATGATTATTTTGAAAAAATAGAGACTTTTCCACCTTGTGCAAGTGTTTACTGCTTGTTTAAATTCTATTTTATCTTTTGGGGGCTGAGGGAGGGTAATGCCAAGCAATTGTAGAAGTGTGGATTTGCTCGCCTTGACTCTGAAGCCCTCTCCTAAAGAAGGTAGTAGTTTGCCCTGACCTGTAATCTCCATTTGCCTTTCCTGTGGATTTAAAGAATTCTAATTCATTAAAGTCATCTTGCTTTTTATAACTTCACAGCAGCTGTTGAGGTTGGTTTCTTGGAGAATATTAAGGGACATAAGTTCCAAAAAAGTCAGAATTGCACAAAATGCTAAACCAAAAAACAGGAATCTGTAAACTCAGATTTCTAAGAATGGCATAAGCTAGACAATTTTAAAAAGAAATATTTGGTGATCTAATCTGAATTGGTACAGATGTTTGTTTTAGAGGAAAGGGGACAACAGTCTAGAAGGAACGCTCTTACCAGCATCAGTGAATTAGCCTGCATGACTGCTCACTATGGCTCAAGGGGCTTGTTACGGGATAGGTTTGGGGCTGAGCCCTACCTAGATGGGCAATAACTGAAACTCATCACTGTCATTTCTAATAGTAGAAATGAGTTTGTGGTCTGTTCGGGCTGGGGGAAAAACCCATTAAAATTGACACTAATTTGGACCCTTTGGCAGTTTTAACAGAGAGTGTGAGGCCTGAATGGATATGAAGAAGGAACATCCCTAGATGTGTTCCTTCCAGAACAGAGTTGAGACACGTTGTCAGAGCAGTGTAGGTAAACTTGTACTGCCACTGTCTGTGCTGTATCTGTTCTGTGGATAAATGGAGGACTTCTGAATCGACAGCCCTGGAGTCTGGACTTCTAACAAGTACCCAAATTGCTTAACTTCCTCTAGGGAACTAAAAAGGCCAGCTGGGTGGTGGGAAGGGTCAGAGGGGAGCTTGTCATTTAAAGTACACACCTATATTATATCTATTATACATTTTAAAAGATGATGCTAGTATATGTATAGGATATTCATGCTTATTGCCTATTTCTATGTGAAATGTAGTAATATCTTCAAAAAGAGTGTTGCTAGATTATAAAGCTAATGCTGAGTTTCGTTTTGCTGCAGTTCACAAATGCTTTTTTATATCTGCAAGAAACTAACTAGTCATCAGATGCTCAGCAGTACAGAAATCCTTAAGTGGCTGCGAGAGATTCTCATCTGTAGGAATAAATTTCTTCTAAAAAACAAAGTAAGTAAACGTTAACATTTACCGGTTAGGAGCATTGAAAAGAAGCGCTCCCTGTTTCATCACTCCCTTTATTTAACAGGTTATTTTTATGAGTGGAAGAGATTTAATAGCTACACCTACACTTTCTGTGTTATGATTTCCTCTCTGCTGAGGGACGGTGCTTTGCGAGGCACCCTTGATTAGAATTACTAACCAACATTGGGGTTAGGATTTTTTTTTTTTTACTTTAGCTACACAGGTTGTCTTACTTGCCTGGAAAATGTATGTTTACAGAAACCTGGTGCCTGATACCTATTTGCCTAATGCGAAGGGAAATAGTCCACAAGGTGAGGAAAAGGGAAAGTTAGTTATGATTAAATACTCTTCTTCATGGACGAAATAAAAATTTCTTTTGGATCTCATGTTCATGTGAGTCCTAGAATTCTGACTTGCTTCTTTCTGATAATTTCAAGAGACTTTTTTCCAAGCCAAATGCACACTGTAATGCTATACTTGCTAGAATTAAAACCAGACTTGCTATGTTACTTTTCAAGTTAAAGATCTCCTAAAAAAAAATAAAGCATTTCTGTTTTTTCTGTCTGACCTGAAAGTAGCTGTGCTAACATGAGAAGGATACTATTTTACGTATAGTATATAGCGTGCTTAAAAAGTCCTCTTCAGCAAGAGGATTTTTTACCTTTAAATGACTCTCTTCTTCTCTTTTCAGCTTTGGTAGCTCTGTCACTGATGTACTTTCTGTCTGTGTCGATGCTCAGTACTAGGCTTTTTCCTTTGGTATCTCCAGTTTAACATATGTTTGTAAAATACAATCTTGCATCTTGCAGCTGAAGACCTTAGGCGTTCAGGCTTTCGGTGAATTCAGGAAGGCTTTTACATTTGGCCTCTAAGTGGAAATCAACTGTCCTTCAAATAGAGAGTATACTTAATATTATCGTTCTTCTTCCAGCAAAGAAGTAACATCTTGTTTTTAAAAATCTCTTTCCTCTTGGTATTTAGAGGATGTTCATTAGTATCAGGGTCAGAAAAAGATAATAGTTTTTTTAGAGCTCTGATTCACAATTGCAGTTCCTCCTTTTCTGATCTAACATAAATTATATAGAATAAAAGGTACGGTATTGCTGAGCTTGGCTTCTTTAGCCTTAATTACATCTAAATTATAATTATATTTATGTTAGTATGTATTCAGAGGGTTCCAAGAAAGGGAAGAAAAGGCATCGTTTTGTGCTTACCTCAAGGTGACTCCAGATAACTTCTTAAAGGGAAATACCATTCTAAGATACAATTAATATGGGTCACTTTATAAAGCCCTGAGAGCACCACTGTGAAAAGTACTGTGTAAATGTTGAAGAGCTTTTTACCTTCCTGAAATATATCCTTTGTAGCCTCTTTAAAAAATAACTCGATCAATTATTTTTCTTCCTTCTCTTTATAGCAATCAGATAGGAGTTCGTGCCATTTTCTCTTCCTTTATGATGTCTCTGGAGGTGGAACTAGTCAGATTTCTCTCGACCATGAAGAGATGATACGCTGTGCTCCAGGAGCTACCCTCAGGAAAGGGAAAGGGAATTCTTCCATAGTAAGTAATACATGATAACAATTCTTTTTAACACTTGGGGGAGAAAAACCTATGTGCGAGTAGAAATTAAATTTCTTTGAGATGAATTTTTAAAAATAAAATTAATTATTTCTGAGGAGGAAAAGACATCAGTATCCTATGTCATGTTTGTATCTAATGTGCTGGTTAGTAAGGATATTTCAGACATCAAAAAGTCACACCTTTTTCAAGTTAAAATATTGGTATTTTCTTAGGGTTGCACATAGCATCCCTACACATTAGTTTATTGTTAACAAATCTGAAATCTCCTTTTTTAAAGTATCAGATGCAGTTTGAACATACCATGAAGGTCATGAAATCAAGCATTTTAGTAAGGTATATACCCTTTGACAGACAAGTTTCTCAAGCCTCGTTTTACTACCAGTTCTATCTGCAGGCAAAAAACAAAGATGATGTTTAGAACATCTTTTATGAGCCAAAACTTTCATTCTGTTTTTTAATGTACAGTTTTCCAGTATCAGTAAGATTTTCCTATGTACATCTTGATCCTTATGGAAGGAGCGGGTTCTTGGCCACTGTGTTTGTGCAACAGCATGTAAGAGCTCTGATCTTGTTTAGAATTGCTTATTCCTACTGGGATAGAAGCAGTTTTAAAGGACAGTTTGGATAAGGCTGAATTTTAATAAAATTGCTGTATTCATAAGCAATATTACCAAATTTGGAATTCTCTGCTTCCCAAGGAAAGTGCAGCAGGATGCAGCGGAACACCGATTTGTCGCCAAGCCCAGACAAAATTGGAAGTCGCCTTATACATGTTTTTGTGGAGCCCAGATATTGAGGCAGTCCTTGTTGCAATGTCCTGTTTCCGTCACCTCTGTGAGGAAGCAGATATCAGATGTGGAGTCGATGAAGTCTCAGTGCATAATTTTTTGCCAAACTACAATACTTTCATGGAGTTTGCATCTGTTAGCAATATGATGTCAACAGGTAAGAATTATGAATCTATAAAATACCTTTCTGCCTGTATGATAAGACTATTATTTGTGTTCAGGTTCTTTAAATGGGTTGAGATTCTTGATTTTGACTCCTGCTTTCATTGAAATACCTTAATCATCAGAATTGCTAGAAAGAGTGGAGAATTTGGATGTCGAAGTTCATGAGGATTTTAAAGTGTAACAAGAAGAACCCTTTTCTTAAAATGTTAAGGGGATATGTTCCTCTGCTAACTTAATATATTATTATGTTCAAAGATCTCATATTTGATGTAGGTGGGTTTTCAAAAAACCTGGTTAAATGTTCCGTGCTCCTTTGTAGGGAGAGCGGCCCTTCAGAAAAGAGTGATGGCGTTATTAAGACGCATTGAACATCCAACTGCAGGCAACACAGAGGTAAGCTTCCTTCTGCAGTCACATGCTCTTTGCATGCATATTTTTTTGAAAACAGAAAATACTGTTGCTACAAGTATTTTTGAAGTCAAATCTTGGTATATTTTATTTTAGGCCTGGGAGGATACACATGCAAAATGGGAACAAGCTACAAAACTAATCCTTAACTATCCAAAGACCAAAATGGAAGATGGCCAGGTGACTGACTTTTTCTATAGGTTCAACTCTTAGAAATTCAAAATAACTATTTAAGGTTACTTATTTTAAGGAATTGAATTTTAATCTAGAAAATGAGTTTTGTAGGCAGACTTAAGCTCCATGAATGTATTCCAGAAAAATAATGGTAATCAGTTGTCCTCTATGCTTCCTAAGAGGCCAAGAAATAATTTGACTTTTAAATTGCTGTGAGGGACTGGAGACTGAGCTTAAAATTTAAAAAGAAATTGAAAAAAAGAATAGTGAAAAATCTGAAATACTACTAGAGAAATTATGAAATCCCTTTCACTGGAGTTTTTTAAACAAACTGCTGGCTATCATGATTTTAAACATGCTTTATCCTGGTGCAGAGCAGGCAATTGCCTAGGCAACCCCTTCAGTCCTTTTTAGCCTTGCTTCTTCAACCTCTCTAGAAACAGTCCCTCTCTATAGATTTCTGTTTGTACTATCACAATACACTATAAAAGGTGAATCTTAGAAAATTCTTGAGACTGGAATTGTAAATGGCAGGATGTGTTACAGAATACTTTACAGTTCTGATCTCTCACCATTAGTTATGTTGAATTGAAGAGATTTCGTCTTTGGCTGTCCTTTTTCAGGTTACTGAAAGTCTTCATAAGACAATTGTTAAGAGACGAATGTCGCATGTTAGTGGGGGAGGCTCCATAGACTTGTCTGACACAGATTCTCTCCAGGAGTGGATCAACATGACGGGGTTCTTGTGTGCCCTCGGAGGAGTGTGCCTGCAGCATCGTAGCAATGCAGGATTAGCCACCTACAGTCCACCTATGGGCCCTGTCAATGAGCGTAAGGGCTCCATGATATCCATGGTGTCCACTGAGGGAAACGCAGAGACTCCCGTTAGCAAATTCATCGATCGATTATTGACTCTGATGGTCTGTAACCATGAGAAAGTGGGACTTCAGATACGGACTAATATTAAAGATCTGGTGGGTTTGGAGTTGAGTCCAGCACTTTATCCAATGCTGTTTAACAAATTGAAGAATACCATCAGCAAGTTTTTTGATTCTCAAGGACAGGTAAAGTGTTTATCTATTCCTTCACATTTCTGTCTTACTAAAAACCATCTGTCTTGTCTCTCACATTGGTAATTGAAATTTATACCTGTTTGTGTTTTGTACAAAAAACCTGCAAGCATTGTGATTGTATTTGACCGTGTGCGTTAATAATTGTTGTGTTTGTGATTCCAGGCTATATTTAACATGAAGTAATTGAAAACATTCTTGAATTCTTAGTGAACTCTGAGTGCAGAATCTGTGAGAATGTTCTCAGAATTGTTATGGCTGGTAGTATTGACATAATTAATCTTGACATATGGGAATTCTTTTGGCTAGGTGATACTAGAAAAATGGTTGTCCATTAGATTTTTGAAATGCTGAGTGTATTTGATAAATACCCTTTTTTTGTTTTTGTTTTTTGCATGTAAAGAATTAAGACCACCAGTTTTCTTCCTGTAGGTTTTGTTAACCGAGACCAACACACAATTTGTAGAGCAAACCATTGCTATAATGAAGAATTTACTTGACAATCATACAGAAGGGAGCTCAGAACATCTTGGACAAGCTAGTATTGAGACAATGATGCTAAACCTGGTTAGGTAAGAAATCCTGCTGACTTTCCTATACAAAGTAATAAGTTTAAGAAGTGAGGCAGACCCTTCTAGTTTATAGCTTTTCTTCTTGCATCCATGGAGAAGCAGCAGCTGATTTCCTGATCCTCCTCCTTATGGTTCTGACAACTTTAGTAATCATGGAGATCCTTTATACTGTAGCATAAAGTACGCTGATGGAGGGTGAATTTTTTTTAAAGAACCAACCATTCCTAGCTTGGCCCTATTCTTGTAAGCATTCCTGGTTTCTTCTCTGTACAGTGGTGTTAGTGGTTAAAAACCAGCTGAAGGGCAGATTCCTGTTCAATTTTATACTAATAGAAAACTACTTTGACCAGAATAATTTTGGTGCTGGTCTTCTGCTGATACGGGGGCTGGCTTGCTCACTTGGAAAATAAAGGCAGGCAGCCCAAACACGTGCTAAACCCATGGTGCAAGTCTGCTGGGTCAGCTAGCCTGTAGGTTGCAGCATGGAGCTGAAAACATTTGTCAGCTGGGGGGGCCTTGCAGTATGAAGTATTTAATCAATCTTTTTGCTTTTTTCTTCAGGTATGTGCGTGTGCTTGGAAATCTGGTACATGCAATTCAAATAAAAACAAAGCTTTGTCAGTTGGTAGAAGTAATGATGGAAAGGAGAGATGACCTTTCATTTTGCCAAGAAATGAAATTTAGGTAAGTACTGCATTCTGTAACTTCTAGAATAGTGTAATGTGGACAACTGTAATCTTGTTTGGTTACATGTTTAAAAAAACAAACCAAAAACTGTCTCTCACCAGTATTCCTGGTACAGGGATAGTGCTCCTATCTTTGTCTTAAGAATCATTTAGAGGCTGGTGCTGCATTAAGATTTTCTTTTGATTGTGGGGTTGCTAAACATGGAAAAATTTTGTGTGCAATACAGACTGGAGTGTTACTTGGTATAATATGATCAGTTCATCTTCAGAGTGTGGTGGTTCAAACAGTTCTTATGCTGAATTTATAATAATAAAGAATGATACCAACAGTAGTAAGTGTGTTTGGGGGAAGGATTGTTAAAAAAAATCCCAAAGCCAAAGCTAAAGCAATGTATCTATACGTAACAGGAACAAAATGGTGGAGTATTTGACAGACTGGGTTATGGGAACATCTAATCAAGCAACAGATGAGGATGTGAAATGCTTGACAAGGTAAGAAAGAATATTATTAAACTGTTGTTAGAGTTGCTAACGGTGTTTGGGGGGGGATTTGATACTCACAGGTGAGCTGGCTCCTGTGGGCTTCCTGTAGCAGTAGTAATTTTAAGAAAAAGACAGAAATTGAAACTTGAGTTTTGTTGAGCAACAACAGAATTATATTTAATGTGTAGTCTTAACTAACATGGCTGTTGAGGTGGTTTTTTGTTTCTGTTTTTTTTAAATCTACTGAACTTATTTAATTGCTTTTAATACCTTTTGTGATTTAGCATTAGGATTGAGCGTTTTATTTACTAGAGCTGTATCTTCATATGATGCATTCTGAAAGATAAAATCATCAATCATTCATGCTGAATTTATACTTAACTCATTTTTTCAGTGACAAATTTGGTTTGCAGTTGTTGTCCTTAGTAGATAATCTTGCTTGAACCTGTACCACAGGGTGCAGTAGCTTTTTTCCTGAGGGACAGAACTTTACTAGAATAACTTTTTTTTTTTTTTAAAGATTCTTTTCACCTGCAGTTGGATAAGGAAAAGGGATGTGGTAGTGGATGGGAAGGTTATCAAGGGGAAGGGCAGACTAATTCTGCTGAACTGATTCACAGCTTCTTAAAACTCTTATTTTTCAGAGATTTGGACCAAGCGAGTATGGAAGCAGTGGTCTCCCTTCTTGCTGGGCTTCCACTACAGCCTGAAGAAGGAGATGGTGTTGAGTTGATGGAAGCGAAATCTCAGTTATTCCTTAAGTAAATAGTGACTTTTAACTATTTTTCTATACAATGACTCTTAAGTAAATGCACTGTATGACTTTTACTACAAACTATCGTTTTTCTTTTAGCAGAGATATTTCATTATCCAAACAGAAATTGACTCTTATATATCCCGCTTCACAAATCTCTACTTCCTAGGTTTATGGACACATTTTCTTTTAGAAAAAAATTATAAAATTTGGCTTTGTTTCTGCTTAATGCAGATGTATGCTTAATTCATGGGAGAGACTAGCTTGCTTTGATATTATATTTTTATCCATGAAACTTAAAATCTCTTTCAAGACGTCTGTAAAGGCACACCTGTGCAATTCACTTACGTGGTTTGAGAAAATTTGCATATAAATTTTAGGATGGCGCTTTTTGGTTGTTACAGCACATTTGAATGTTTGGACTATGCTACGAGACAGATTACTTGGGGCAGTTAGGAGATTTTTTTGGGGAGGCTTACTGTCTATTTGCTACGGTGTGCAAATCTGTATCCAAGTCTCTTTCTTTTCCTTTAGATATTTCACACTGTTTATGAACCTTCTAAATGACTGTAGCGAAGTTGAAGACGAAAGTGCACAAACAGGTGGCAGGAAACGTGGAATGTCTCGAAGACTGGCTTCGCTACGGCACTGCACGGTTCTTGCTATGTCAAATTTACTCAATGCAAATGTGGACAGTGGTCTTATGCACTCAATAGGTAAAGTAGTTAGAAATAACTGTGAATAAATGAATACATAATGAAGACATTGGTATTTAATTTATTTTTACATCTTCCTTAGTAGTTCTGGGTTTTTTTAATCAGGCTTGGGCTATCATAAAGACCTCCAAACAAGAGCTACGTTTATGGAAGTCCTCACCAAAATTCTGCAGCAGGGAACAGAATTTGATACGTTAGCAGAAACAGTGCTAGCAGATCGGTTTGAGAGATTGGTGGAGTTGGTTACAATGATGGGTGATCAGGGGGAGCTTCCTATTGCTATGGCTTTAGCCAATGTGGTGCCTTGTTCTCAGTGGGTAAGTTGATTCATGCATTTTATTTCCTACATTTTTGAAAATACTAAGACTTGAAATATAAATTAGTGCAAACATTAAGGGTGTAACAGGAGTCTGCTAAAGAGAGATTAGACCTACTGTTCATGGTCGTTAGCTTTTCCTAGTATATTCTTGAAAAGTGTGCTGAATCTAATTGTCAGAGATCTTGATTATAAACTGCATTTTTATAATAAATTTTTAGCTAATATCTAGGAAAAATTTTATGTACCATTATTTTAATAAATGTATGTTTGGACTGGTTGTTTATTACAGATTGTGTGTGCTGTAATGCAGACAAACGGAACTGTATTTGCTCCTCTAGATTTTGGCAAGATCAATAGGGTGTTGTTATACAGCAGAATAACTGCCAATGTATCTGGACTAACCATTATGGATTCATATGACTGGATATCACAAGGCAGATTTTAGATAAGCAATAGCATAGGAAATATGTAAAGAGAGATTGTGTGTGCTTAACTTGATATTTACATGCAAGACTCCATAGCAAATCTGAAGCATTAGTACAAACTGCTTGGTGGAGGTTTTTTTCATAATTCTTTTTTTTTTGTACTTGCTTAGGCTCACTGCTAGTCAGATTAACGTTTCATTGCTTCTCTTAAGGATGAGCTAGCTCGTGTCCTGGTCACACTCTTTGATTCCCGGCACTTGCTCTACCAGCTGCTCTGGAATATGTTCTCAAAGGAAGTTGAACTAGCAGATTCCATGCAGACGCTTTGCCAGTAAAATAATGACTTTCTGTTTTAAGGTATATTACCTAATCTTTCTCTCTGCTACAGATCACTTCAATAACAGGAAAAGTTTAGCAATATAAAAATACAAAACTACCAGTCTATGGTGTTATGTGCTTGAGTAACTTTATTAGATGAAAACAGTACAGAGTTGCCTGTGGGTCTCAGTTTAAGTTAGTCTCAGCTCTCACATCTGTTAAGTTTTGGGAGATTTGCTTTTAATGTTTTAACGTTTGATGAACTAATTCTTGTAGATCTCTTATGCTCAGGCCCAAGTAAAAAATACAAATCCTCCTGGACTAACTTTTTGCCAGACTTCATTACCCAGCCAGTTAGGCTTAAGTTTACAGTTAGTTCTCTTGAAAATTTCCATGGCAATAAATGTTTCATCTTGCCATATTTTGCATTGTAAAGAAGAAAACTGGTTGCAGTGACAAAAAGGTTTGCAAGATTCGTAGATTTCAGCAGAGATTACTAGTTATTTAGAAAACATAACTTGATTTGATACAAACAGCTAAATATTTGTAAAAGCTTTAGTTACCTTAAAAGTACTTTCCTAAATAATCTTCAGTCGTAGCTGGGCTTTTCAAACTTCTGACTAGTTTAGTTATAGGAGTGATTCTGAGGCCAGTACCAGCTTGAAGACTGTTCCTGGTGTTCTTTTTGTAATGGGCAATTTAAAGATGGGGAGACAAACTCTGAGGTCTTGTTAATGCTTCCACTTCAGTTTAAAAAGCTGTGTAGTACTACACAAACAGAGATGGGGTGTTGAGTCACTGTGCTTTAAGAGAGAATCCCATCTGGTTATTGGGGTTATTGAAGTCATCTATAGTTTTCTCTAAATTGGAAATTAATTAAAATACTTGTAGAAATTGATCACAGATATGTTTCAGAAGTGAGACTACAATATAGAAACACCAATTTTACAGAAACCTGCTTTATGCCGAAACAAATCAAATGTTTTCAGGCTCTTTTAACACTTAGAGAATTTTGGAGTGTTCCTGTGAATTGAATCTGGCCACCCATTCTGATTTTCTTTCTACACAGGTATATGGTGCTACGTATTTGCAGAAGCTTTTGGAACCTTTATTAAGGACTGTAATCACATCGTCTGAATGGCAGCATGTTAGCTTTGAGGTGGATCCAACAAGGTTTGAGATTCAAGGGGGGGAGCAAATGTATTTATTTGTAAATGTGATTGCCAGTCATTGTAAATATAATAGGATTCTTTTTTCCTTGTTGCAAATACTTCTCCACTCCTCACTTTACCGGACACATTAATTGTATCTGCAGTCCTTATACCCGGAGAGGATTGTGCAGAGCTGTCCAGCACAGCGAGATGAGTTTTGCTGCATGTCCTCTAAGCCCTGAGAGAGTAAGGAAGATAGAGAGCTCTTGCAGGACCTCATCTCCTGCTTGCTACTTCATACTTTCACGTAGGCCACTAATGTAGGGATTGCCAGTAGTACCAGAAAGCATCTGCTTTAAGTCATTGAATTAATTACAGAAGTAAGATGGAATTTGTACGTGTTGCCTGTCATTTTTTTGCTTTAATTTCTTTTATATCACTTCAAGACTTGGATTTAGTAGCTGTTGTTCTATAGCTTTGAATTAACTCTTACAAAAACTTTTTCTCTTAAGTAGCTTACCAAAAGCCACTTTTTAATAGTTTAAATCTCAAATATCTGTGTCTACCTCAAACTCCTTTCAGAGAAACAATCAAACTGATAATGCAATTACCAGTTGAGATTATGTGTGCATGTCTTCGTGTGGGATGGTGTGAGAGAAGCCCACTTAAGCTGCCTGTTTATTACTGAGTGTTAAATGACCTTATATTTGTAACTTACATGGTTTACAATATTGACAGAAACTTTAGTGTAAAAGATGATAAATATTTCTGTAAGATTTCTGTTCACCCTGGGAAATAAGGTTACTACCAAAGGTACAAGTACAGCTGGTATCGTTTATTTGATTGCTGGTCATACATTTATGGGTCTGTTTCAGACTGGAGCCTACGGAAAGCCTTGAAGAGAACCAGCGGAGTCTCTTGCAAATGACAGAAAAGTTTTTTCATGCAATCATTAATTCTTCTTCGGAGTTCCCACCACAGCTTCGCAGTGTGTGCCATTGTTTATACCAGGTATGCCTGCAGTGGGTGCCTGCCCCTAAGCTTTGGGGGTTGTTTTTATCATTCTAGCAGTTTGGAGCTTGGTCCAGTAGTGGGTGCGCAGCGGGCATTTCTTAAAGACTGTTTTCAGACATTTGTTAAATAACAGGAATCTAAACATAGGGACTGAATGGTGTTTTAAGTCTTGGGTTAGCAATCAGGAGGTGCCTAAAAATTGGGTTTTTAAGGAGTTGAATTGCAGCTAAGAATTCAGACCTAATAAGCAGCAATAATCTCTGCTTTAGCATCTCTATAGGAGACTAAAGATTAGCTAGGGAGGTAATGGTTATACTTGCTTTTATCAGTCACCATATGAGCCATCTATAGGGAAGGCAGCCAAAAGAGAAAATAAAAAAATCTCTGCTGCCTTGGGAGAATGAAAAATTATGTTTTGAATACAGAAACAGTGTACTTGTTTACTTTTTATACAGGATCAATTAAATCAGAAAAAAATTAATTATTTAAAAGTCTGATGGATCATGCATTTGATAAACTTTAACTTGGGAATAAAATAGCTACTTGTGCAGTTACTGACTCTAGATAGTTGTTCTCTGCATAAAAATAGAGACAATTGCTTAAAGAGCATTTCTCTCTGAAATAAATGTTTCCAAAAGTACATGAAATTTATTATTTAGGTCATTGCTCCAGGAATATTATTTAGTTGTCTGTTATAGGTGGGCGCAATCTTATACTTTCTGCCTGTGATTGAAAAGCAAGTTAAAAAGGGTGTAAGATGCTCATAAGAAAAAACCTGTATGGTCTTCAGTGAGACCACAGTAGTTAGAAGTCCTAAATTTCAGAAACTGTGGATTGAAGCTGAGTATGAAGGAAGGGAATGGATGTATGGAACGCTGTTGGCTGTATCTGGGAGAGAATTGTTTGTGGTTACATTAATTATAATTATAATCCATAAAGAAGATCATTTGCAGGTGAGGTCAAGACACTGCATCATTCAGGCTTTATCCTGGTCACACTCAGTGTTGCGTCTCGTAATCCTGTTCTGAAAGCAGGAGCCTCTAGGTCGCTGTGGTCAGTGTAAGGAAAGCCATTGACTTGGACTGGGAAGGAGGTCCGCTGGCGTTTGATTTGCTAAATAACATTAGCCTTGTAACCGGGATGCTGCAGATGCTCTGTATTTTTGAGGATGATAGGTTCTTGTATTTGAGAGGTAGAACGACAACAGGAATACATTTTGGTTTACGAAGTAAGTATCTCCCATCTGCTACGGGCAGTGCATTCTGATGGAGGCACTGGTGCTGTCAGAGGCCTGGAGTACGTTGTTGTATGCAAAGGGCTGCTGTACTTTGATTAAGCGGCTGACCAAACATTTTGCAAATGCAGACTATTGAGAAATTCAGCAGGTAAATAGGAGGAAGAGAACCTGGAAGAGACATATAAATGTATTTATAGAGTTCTTTTAATGAGGCAAATTATAGACACTGACTTCAATTTGTGTCTAAAACTTCAGTGCTGTCAAACAAACCTTGGAGAGTTACCAAGCTGGGAGCACCCTCTTGCTTGTTTCTGGTATCATTTATAAATGATGCTCAAAGAGAAGAAACCTTCTCGAGTGGTGCACTGTCCTCTGTAGGGTAAGTTCTGTAGTGGAACCCTCCTGGCCGCCTCCCGTTCAAGTACCTGCATTCCCCAGCCTCCATCCCTGACTCCGCGGCTCTGTCCCGTTTCTGCTGCTCGCTGTAGCGGCTCGGCAGCGTGGCTCAGCCCGGCACGCTTATCAGTCTCTCTCTTGCTCTTTGTGTGTTTCTGATGGATTTAGCTGCTGCTAAAAATCCCAGTGGAGGATACTCCTGCTGCCCTTAGGGCTCATAGGAAATGCAGTTTCCGGTCCTGTTGGAGGACTGTCACGGAAGAGCTGTGCATGGCAGAATATTTGAGCTGTGGTCTCAGTTAAGGGGTCTGGACGAGCTATTTCTGGCCTTTCAGCCTTGGAGTCTGTATCTCAGGTCTAAGGTAAATAGATTTCTCTGAGCTGTGCAAACTAATTATGAGTAATAAAAGGTTCTACGCAGTGTAGTGGAGTCATATTTGTACAGCGCATGCTGGAGTGTTAAATGCAACCGCTGTGATTCTCAGAACTTGGAAGTGAGAAACAGTGAATTGTAAGTTGTGACCGTTGTGCACCTTGGGTTGTCACTGCGAGCTGCTGGAAGGGATTAGGTGTGCAAACGATGTGCCTTTGCTTCTGCTATAACCGCTTGTGCTGGTGGCATCTAAAGTCATCCGTTTCTCTTTCCGACAGTGGTTGTATTCAGGTTGGTGGGGAGTGGTTTTCAGTTTGGGGTTTTTTTTTGTTTGGTTTGTTAAATTAGGAAACAAGGGGGGCAAGCTGGTTTCCGTTGGTTTCAAATGGCCACAGTCTCAGAGACATTGACTGGGAGCGTATGCAAGCGCTATTGAAAATGTCACCGCAACCTTGGTCGTTGCTCCCGTTATTTGACGTTACGTTGTCCCACACCTTTCCCCAGGATCGCTGTTACTAGGATGTACCAGATGTATTTCCATCTCAGTGACATGTTGCTAGAAATTATTTCCGTGCAACCCCTTTTTAATTCCTATGTGGAATGGAGTTACTAAAACGTACTCACCAGTGGGCAGTGCCAGAGATTCTTCTATGGAAGCATGTCAAGTCTGTTGGCTTTATTCTTGCCTTTGCATTTTTTTGGTAACATGGGTAATTTGTTCCTGAAAGAGACAATTTACTGGCAAATATACAAGTGGTATTAACTGACACTCATTTACTATTTTAACTGTTTCTAGTAACACATATAGTTGTGCACAGATGTTTGTCACCAATAGTGTAATAATTCATTCTGTATTTTCAAATTCCAGAGAAGAGTCTGCCCTTTACCTGAAAAAAAAATACAGTTGAAATCTGAATATTTTTTTTATTAATCCATTTTTATCATAAGAACCAAATAGGTGATTTTTATAAGGTAACGTCATTTTTATAAGGCGGATGTATTTCATCCCAAGCAATAGTGTGATAGTAAATGAGACTGAATTTTGCAGTGTCTTTTTATGCTTAGAGTTTTAGAGTAAATGCGTGTGCAAAAAATACTCATCAGGTGTGTGCTGTAAATGATTTGTAGCTAATTTTAATCAATGTAGCAACATTATGGGATCGGTGTATTTGGTTGGATATTGGGGTCTATGCTGGCTGGGTTTCTGCTACCAGCACAGAGCCCTGGTAAGTGTTCATCTGGACCCATCACACAGCTGCTTACGGTCACAGATTCACCCCTGCTCATTTTCAGGTAATGTATGTGGTCATGTAAGCCTGATCAAAGTAACTTACACAAATAATTTATGCTGGCGATTTCATAAAAAACACGCAAGCCTACGGGATTTTTCTTAATAGAGATGGACATTTTACTTGCAATAAATGCAGCAGCCTGATGCACAGAGCATGTACGTGACTGCTTCAGGAGCTGACTCTGTAGAAACAACACGAAGTCAGAAATTTGGCAGAGGCATCGTTGGTTAAATATTAACAGGTCCTGCACAAATTTGAACTATTTAAATTTAACTTGGTTAGCAGCATAGCTTTCACGGACCTTTTTTTTTTTTTTTTTTTTGCTTTTTACACTCTCAGTTGTAGAAATTCTCTTCCAGTTCCAGTTTGCTGATGCTCTAAAGATTACTGGAACTGTTGGTGCATGCTTGCTCTCAAACTGCTAAATACTGCTGGCTTTCTGGTGATGCAGCTCCAGGGGCTGCTTGCTGTAGGGCTTCTCGGGGATGCTAATGTCCTGTCACAGCTAATACGGATGGGGTAGGATGCTCTCCAAGGCCAAACTTTGCCTCTCTACAGGGAGCAGTGCACAAGGCTGTCGTACTATAGCTTTGCTCAGCTCCTGGTGGGAAGTACAAATGTGATGCTTCTTGGTGGGTCCCTTTGCA
The DNA here is from genome assembly GCF_000687185.1 of Egretta garzetta. Classification (NCBI taxonomy): domain Eukaryota; kingdom Metazoa; phylum Chordata; class Aves; order Pelecaniformes; family Ardeidae; genus Egretta; species Egretta garzetta. The sequence continues at coordinate 686,486 of NW_009258270.1, read as the reverse complement.
TTTAAATGAAATGCAGAAATAAGCACAATCAAATCGGGTATCTTGATTTGGAAATCTAGAATAAATTCATGGAGACCCGCTAGCTTTTTTCTTCCTCTTTCCACAGAGTGTTTTATGGCAGTGTTTAGCTCTTAAAGTAGTAATAACCATGATGATTCGCAGATCTAACTAAATTGAAGGACACACAGAGAAACATTGGGAAGATTTAAAACTCTAAATTTATTTTAAAAGTAATGTGTATTTCAAAGGTATAACACTTTACTATTTTTGCTATTAAAATTATTTGGGGATGGTGAAATACATTTGAAAGCTGAATATACCATTTAATGCCCAATACTGTATGTCATGAGGACCTTAATGTGGTTTGACTTTTAATCTAGCCAGAAATAGTAGAAATGATTGAAACACAACATTTGCTTGTTTTGTATTTAGCGCTTTGTAAATAAGATGTAATAAAATTGTGGAATAAAAACTCCATCATCAGTCTTTAGTTTATATATTTCATTTTCTGTTGGTTATGTTTGTTACATTTTAATGTGTAATTTATGTACAAGTCAACATTGGTTTTTTGTTGCTGTATGTAGTTGGTGCTGTGACTTGTTTGTGCTCATCTCTGTTCTGTAGGCAACTTGCCACTCTCTACTGAATAAAGCTACCGTAAAAGAAAAAAAGGAAAACAAAAAATCAGTAAGTTTGGAGACCTTTTTATTAGCCATTTCTTTCAAAGCACAACAGAAGTCTTGCTGTTTGTTCAAAACATCTTCACTTCAGTCTTATTTGACCTCACTGTAAAATCATTCTACTAATTCTGGCACAAAATAGCTTTCATTTCAATTAACACTGGAATTAAGTTATATTTAAAATATTCTCTGTGTGCCTATTTGAGTAAACGAAAGACATTTTTAACATTACTGCTTAGTATTTAATACTCTGATTCTTCTACCCTTGCCACCGTCTTCAAGTTAAAAAAAATGTGGAAGAAAAATGTTTTCTTTGCTTTTGGGGAAACTTTGGGTCTGTTCAGTTGTTTTAACACTCTGGTTGATAACTTCAGCTTGCAACCTGGGAGAAGAACAGTTAATATATGTGGGTTCCTGAAAAGAGGAGAGGCTTATAGGACTTTTCTGATACATTTTCTTTTGTTTGCCTTGTGACTAAGCAATAAAATTTAGCACTTGTATTGATTTACTGAGAAAAGCAGATTTCCCATTTTAAGTAACTTGCTGTGTTAAAGAGTTCAGATATGTATATTGTGATAGGGTGGTGTCATTAAAAGTTAAGACTTAATCCTTTTCTTTGACAGTGACCTCAAAATATAAAGTACAAATAAAACAGAGACAGAATGGAAATTTAGACTTTTATTAAATATTCCCTTATTTTTGCTGTAACTGAGCAGAGCAGTAATCATGTTTTAACTGCAAAATCTGTGTGCAAACTAGTACTTTACAAGAAAACACTATCAGTAATTCCGTCACAAGGTAACTGAATGGAGTTGGTACTGAACCAAAGTGATTCCTGATACATTATGTCTGTACTGATGGCTTTATCTGTCTTAAGAAGCATGACTTGAGATTGCACTAGTTACGTTTGGAGGTATTTTAGTAAAGTGGGGTTTGTTTGGGTTTTATTTCTTTTAAATAATATAACTTAAAATATGGAGCTTGCTAATTTTATTCTGTGAAAAGATAGAATCTGACCTGTTTTGGTTAACTGCTGTTACTCCTAAGAAAATATATGTGCCGATACTGAATCTTTATAGAACCACATGTAGCATATTGAAGAACTTATTTTTGTCAGGGAGCTTTAACTTTTCAAAGTCAAATGAAAGATATGTAGAGAATAGACTGTCCTCTTAGTGATACATAGTTGATTTCCTAAAAAGAAAGGAGATTTCTTTTTTCTTACAACATTTTCAGAAATTCTTTTTTTTTTTTCTAGATAGCAAAGAACAATATTTTAAAACTGTAGTTCCTCTAGCAAATTCCTGCTAAGTGATTTTTGGACAGCGTATCTATAGGCAGGGAAGTACACTTGCCGCTCAGCTCTGGCTCAGTCTGTCTTTCCTCCTTTGGCAAATCTGTTGAGATGTGATGGTTCTGAAGAGCATTTCTACAAATATCTTCTTCACACAAATTTAAAATTACTCCTGAAACTTTGCAGCTGAAGTCTTATTGTTGGAGAGGCTCTTGTGATTAATAGTGAGATTGTAAATAAATAAAAGACCACTCATTTAAAAAGAATTACCTGCATGGCAAGGCTGAGGGGAAGACTGTGCACACCTGAGTACGAACATGTGGCATTTGTCGGCTTTCCTGTCGGTGGCAGGGTGCTGGAATTGAGTGGTCAGTACCTCTGAGATAAACCTTCTTATCTTTGCCCAATAGCTAGAGCAGCAATTTCACCCTAGCAAGAAAGTTTGTGCGAAAGCTGAGGTAAAGCTGGGGCCCAACAGCCCCCGCGCCCCTTGCTCGCTTCCCTCTCGTTCCTGATTGTCCTGTGATGCAAGGCCTGTCAAGGCAAGAGGGGCCTTCTCCAATGTGTTGAGTTTGATTGGTTTGGAAAGAATGCTTGAAGTTGGATTACCATACAAGGCTTTTCTCAGCTTGCTTTCCCGTTTCTTTAATGCAAAAATATTCTTTATAATTCTCAACTTCATAGGTTGTTAGTCAGAGATTTCCTCAGAACAGCATTGGAGCAGTTGGAAGTGCGATGTTCCTTCGGTTCATCAATCCTGCGATCGTCTCCCCTTACGAGGCAGGGATTTTAGATAAAAAGCCTCCACCAAGAATTGAAAGGGGATTGAAACTGATGTCAAAGGTGAATCAATAAAAATTTTTATTTGGCCATATTGTATGTTCTGCCTGATTTTAGTTCTGTTCTTTGACCAGGATGAGAAAATTTAGGTAACTGTAGGGTTTTGTAGCAACCATCATGCTTATTTAAAGAGCAGTTTCCATACTGTGTTTATACGTCATAACGCTAATGTTATAGCTCACAGCAATGTAAGTATGGGGAACAGTCTGTATGGAAAAAAGACACTTTGCCAAAGCGGCGTGTAAGGTATCAGAATGCCTTTTGGCTCTTGAGCTTCTAACCTTACTTGAAAACAAAAGACAGACACCAATGTTACTTGGAGCACAGTGAGAATAATGGCAGTCAGGTATTCGTTAAGTTGGTACTAGCACTAAAGAAGTGATTTTTTTTTTCCTGTCTTCAATCTTATTTAGTATTATTCCCTGTAAAAATTAAAAAAAGGTTTAATGTTGGCCTACACATTCTGTGGCCCGTGCATATTATATGTTTTAAACGTGGAGAAATTGTAGTTTTCTTTAGAGAGGCATATGCTCCTGCTTTTACATGGCTGTATGATTTCCAGAGGAAATAGTTAACAGTTAATAAATCGTGATGATTTATTTTCCTGGTCTAAACCCGAATAAAGTTCATAAATAAGGGAAGTTGTTTTCTAGTGTTTAAAAGGATGTGAAAGAAAATATTTTGAAAGCAACCATAATTAGTTGGCTGCTTGGCCTCTTTGTGTCTTGGGGTTGCACAGCAAGTTAAAATGAGTTATTTCTGACAATGAAGTTACACCAACTACCATAACAGTTAATACATTAAACCTTCACGTGTCTTTACCATATTTTTATTATTTAGATACTTCAGAGTATTGCCAACCATGTCCTGTTTACAAAAGAAGAACATATGCGGCCTTTTAATGATTTTGTAAAAAGCAATTTTGATGCAGCACGAAGGTAGGCCCTTTGGGAACTTGCACAAAGAGTCTGTGTCGTGTAAAGAGTAAGCGGAGAACGTTCTTGCAGGCTTTTAATTGAGTCTTACTTGGCAGACTTCCCTTACACACTTACGGTTATTGCTGGTTTTCAATTCCAGGTTTTTCCTTGATATTGCATCCGATTGCCCAGCTAGCGACACTGTCAATCACAGCCTGTCCTTCATCAGTGATGGCAATGTTCTTGCTTTGCACCGGTTGCTGTGGAACAATCAGGAGAAAATTGGCCAGTACCTTTCCAGCAACAGGTAAGACTTCAGAAATGTTATGAAGGGAGTTGCTGATGGGAAACGAATATTTGGAAATGCTTTCAGATGCTTTTGTTATTATTACCAAGACGACTACCATGGCGGAGAAATCTTTGTGTAAAAATTGTTCTACGTGTTACAAACATTTTTATTATTTCTTATTTTAAAAAAGAAAATCCTGCCTGTTCAAGGTAAGGAAGGTAGTGGACAAAAAAATAGGAATTCTGAGTAAAGAAGGACTTTTCTTCTAAGTAATATGCTGTTTCTAGGGACCACAAGGCTGTTGGAAGACGACCTTTTGACAAGATGGCTACTCTTCTTGCCTATCTGGGTCCTCCTGAGCACAAACCTGTGGCAGATACCCATTGGTCCAGTTTAAATCTCACTAGTTCCAAATTTGAAGAATTTATGACAAGGTAATGAGATTATTGTGGAGGGGACACACCTTGTGGGTTACTAGACTTTCGCATGTAAGGCAACTTGAGTTATTAAGGCTCCAGCTTTCGTTTTGAAGGGGAGTTTAAAAAGCTGCGTCTACATGTACATATACCTTTTAGATTTCTGTGTAGATTTTAATTTCAAAAATGAAATTGAGAACTGGAGCTGGCAGTAACCTTTATGATTTAACAAAGGGTCAAGATTGTGCAAACTTAATACTTTTGTTTAAAGATGCAAATGAAGAGGGTTTGGGATGTTTTGGGGTTTTTAATTTTTCTTTTGAAAGGCGTTTATGAAAAGTTGATGTCGATGTACTGCTTTTTAGGCATCAGGTACATGAGAAAGAGGAGTTCAAAGCACTGAAAACACTAAATATTTTCTACCAAGCTGGGACATCAAAAGCTGGCAATCCTGTTTTCTACTACATTGCTCGGCGGTAAGGAATCTTTCACCTTCCCTGTCTGACATAAACATGTAAAATCAAAAGTATCGGTTGTATATAAGAAAGGGACACCAAATTTGTAACAAACAAGAGTCTGAAAATGGCTTATTTGTCAAGTTTTGGTGACAGTATTTTTTAATTGAGATGTTTCCTAAATCAGAACTGTCATAGTTTTTCCACTCAGGAGTATGAGAGTATCTGTAGAAAAATACCCAAAATTTTAAATACATTTTATTAATTTTTCACTTTCTCAAGTAAACTACATCTATACCGTATTACTGTTAGCCCTTTGTCAGTGATCGTCATTTTCTGAGGTGTAAAATGAGTAACAAGCTAAAACATGGGATAAAATTTCTCAGAATGATCCCTGTATCCCATTTTAAAGAGTAATACGAGTATTTAGCAGTTTCACGCATAGTCAAGACCATGGTGTTGCTTCGGTTTCACCGTTGCGTTCTAAGCGACAGTAATACAATGTTGTTGGCGATGATTGAGATCTGTGGCAATATCGCTAAAGTATTAAGAAAAGCAGATGTTGATGTGTGAGCTTTGCAAAAGACTCTGTTTTTCCAATAAGGCAAAACCTTGAAAGTTTTAAGTTTTCCCTACTCTGGCAGATAGTGATTCATAATGACAAGTAACATATGCAGCAGTATTGAAGAATCTGGGAAGAATATCCCAAGATCAGTGTTAGTCAATTTATGGTCAAGTACATCACAATTCTCTCTTTTAAAAAAAAAATAAAAATTAAAAAATTCAATAAACTGGTTTTATTTAAATTAATTTTTGCCATCATAAAGGTGCAACTAGATGAAGAATTCAACTGAAATTTGGTATTTCAATCTAGCTATTAAGTAACTGCAGTATGAAGTCCATGGAGGACAGCATGTTCAAAACAGTTTCTGGAGTAATTACACTCATTGCTCACAGTCAGTCCTTTTAAGAAAAGGAAAATCATTGTGCTCACAACCAAGTGCAACTGAAGACAGAACCGTGAAGATAAGATTAGAGCTGTTGTACTTTGTGCTGTGTTTCTGGTGCCCGTGCTTTTGGTAGTGGTGTTGCTGGTGAGGTGTGGGCTGGCGGCAGTGGGACTGTTGGTTTTGGCCCCGGCGGGGTGCGTGGTGGTGCTGCCAAGGTCCCTGAAGTTCTCACCAGCACTGATGGTGGCAGTGAGTCCTGATGTCAGTGTGGCACTTATGGAGGCTGGCAGATCCTGTATGGGTGCTCATGGTTGGATTATTGCCAACGCATTTTGTGCCAGCGGGGCTCTTGGTTTTGCTTCTGCTGCTATTGCCAATGTGGTTTTTGCTGGTGCTGCTGGTGGTAGCTGAGTTCATGCTGGTGGAGCTGCCTGAGGCGCCAGTGCTGGTAGAGTTCATGTGGTTGCTTTGGCTCTTCCTGGTGCCTCTGCTTCTAGCGGGCTGCTTGTTGGCGATGCCCATGGGGTGGCTGCTGCACCACTGGGGTGCCTGCTCGTTGGTCCCCTTGCTGCTGATGTGCTTATGTGTGGCATGATTAGGAACGGTTGCAGTCCCTGGGGAGCTCTGGCTTGAGCTGCTTCTTGGGGTAAGGCTGGGAAAGAGAGCTCTCGATGGTGGTGCCAGCATTGCTGCCATGGTGCGCTCCTTGCTGGTGGTGGCACTGCCGCTCGTGGTGCCAGTGGTGGAGATGTCATCAGTGGTGAACCTTCTGCAGACCCTTTGAGTTCATGTGAGAACATGAAAATAAGCAGAGGAAAACGCTTCCTTAGCAGTATCTTCTGCTTGTTACCAACAGTTTAAATAAGTAGTCGATACACATTTGCAAACAAGGTATTCTTAAAATTTTCATATTTCTAATGAAAATCATACTCAACACAAATGTAAGGTTTTTTTCAATTAATTTTATTAATTTTCATAGTTGTTAAATGTTTTCAGTAGTGCTTTTTGCTCTGTAGATTGAGTTACAAACGTGACTTTCCTCAAAAATCTGTGCTGTTATACTGGGTGACTTCGTCATTTCCCCTCAGATATTTTCAAGATTTCCAAATTTTCAAATAAGGAACAATTTTAATGATGGGAAGATTTTACTGTTTTACCACTGGATAATAAAAATACGTTATTCCAAATTCAGGTTGGAGGCTAAAATCATGAGCAAGCTTTGAAGAACCTTTCCGAGTGTAACCTCTAACTTGGTTTAAGTAGGGTTTCCTAGCCAGGATGCAGTTAGAGATCCAACAAATGAATGTATCTGTTCACATTTCTTTTATTATGTTTTTGATTTTCAGAGCAACAAACAAACAAAACTTCTGTTCAGTATCAGTGTGGAAGGTAAAATAAATTTCACAACTGTTTCCTTCTTCTGGGACTTTGTATAGGCATGCCAAAGAGGTTTTTCATGCTTTAAAAAAAAAAAAAAAACAAAAAAAAAACCAAAACAAAACCTTTGGTTTCAAGCCGGTAATTAGGGGGGG
>NW_009258270.1:651845-679013 GCF_000687185.1 Egretta garzetta | reverse complement strand
AAAAAAAAAAAAAAAAAAAAACCAACACAAAACACTTGCTTTCAAGCCGGTAATATAGGGAGGAAATGTGAACATTCTCTTGAATTTGTTGCTGTGCCAGTTCTCAAACACTTGCTTTGCTGCTAGCTCTTAGGAAGACTTTATGTGTAAGGCAGTCCAGAGGGTGAAGAAAAAAGAAAGTGTGATGTGGCTGGTACCATGTGGAGATGAGTCGTGTGAACGAGAGTGAAGTGCCCGTGCTTTCTGTCAGTTCTGCACCTAATGAATCCGTAAGCTCATGCTAATCAAAGGAATACTAAATGAGACAAAGAAAGTCTCATTACATAGAAGTAGGTAAGAAAATAAAATTTATCTGAACTTTTTTCCAATGATTTATAGCTCCAAAATAGAATCTGAATGAGAGAACATTTACCTAAGTCAGCCTTTAGCTTTCCTTTCCTTTGCTGGGGAAATTGCCTTCCTTCAACTTGACCCCTTTTCTGCATTCTCAGCACCCTTGACTCTTTGGATGGAGTGGAAGAACACAAGATGAGTAGTACCACTTATCTTCTGTCCTAAGGTCTGACTTCAAAAGACGTACCACGCTTCTCTGCCTGCTCTAAGGTCTTCGAGTCACCTTCGAGCCTATTGTGTTGGCTGAAGTGGGCTTTTATAAAACCTTACACGAAGCTTCAGTTTGCAGTATTAAATGGCCATGACAGTTTCTGAGAGTAATTAACTAGTATTAAATTAGGTTATCATGTGTATCTTTCCCATTTGACAGCAAAAGGGTTGAGAAGAGGGGTGGCTTCTGGAAATTTTCCTTTTGCGATATTAGTGATTGTTGTTGAAACAAAACCAACATAATTTTGTTTTCAGTGAAACGTGTGTCTGTGTATGTAGCATTCTAATGGTGTTTTCTGCTTCTCAGAAAACATTGAAAAGCATGCAGCTTGTAGCGTGACTTTACTGGGATATCTGAATGTTCCATCAAATTCTGTAGTGGGAACAGATTTATTGAATCTTAAGTTTGAGCGTCGCATTTATGCTAGGCAGTAGAAAAAACATCAGTGGTGCTTAAAAGATTCAAGGAGGATGCAGAGTTGGCAGTAAAGTGAGCGTTTACAGTGCAGAAACTGGAATTAGCTTGCCTGTCTTCTCTTAGTTTAGAGTTCATTTTTCCCTCAAGATTCCTAACACTAAATCTGCACGCAAAGTTTCAAACCTTTACCTAAGGACCCATTTTTCAATGCTGTATTGTGTAGGGGACGCTCACTGTGAACACTTAGGATGACCTATCCTTGGATGATGATTTTTGCTAATGTTGATTTCCACATAGGCTTAAAAAAGGATGAGCAGCACGGATGAGCTTAAATAAATGGTTTTTTAAAAAGCATGCTGATGGTTTTAGACCACATAACTTCGTGCAGCTGAATGCCAGTAGACTTTTGAAGAATATATAATGTATTGTGTTCAGACCCCTTCTACGCTAGTGCTGCTGTCACGAAACAAGACTGATCGTGAACATTTGGGAATAAAAATGGATGTGTGGAAACTCAATTTTTCTCCCAGTTGTTGTGTTTATTCACTGTTGTAATGGAGTAAGCTGTAAAAGTTGTCAGACTATTGCAAATTAGAAGGATCACCTGGAGTAATTCTATCTGCTCCCTCCCACCTGCATTTCCCTGCCTCCCCTCAATTCCATCAAAGTAATTTCAGAAACTGTTTTTCTGAGACTCACGTGAGTATTTGATGAGACAAAATACCTTCTCTTTAGGATAAAAAAAAGTTGAATGTATACTTTCAGGAATACTTCAACTTTGTAAGGCACCTCGTCCTTTTCCAAGGCAAACATTGGGGGGGTGTTCCTCCCCCCCATCCTTCTGGAGTTATTCTGAATATACAACAACAAAGTATTAATATATTAATATTAAAAGTGCTGTTGTAACCTTGCATGGTTGATTTTAATACGAGTGAGCCTCTTTAAATGAGATGTCTTCTACCTTTCTTCAGGTGAGATGTGCAGTGGACACCGGTAGGTGTTTGAAGGGAATTTGAATGCTTGATAGCTTGATTTGGGGTAGGAGGGTGGTATTTCGGTGTCTGCTTCGGTAAGCGTGGTATCTTTTGCATGCTCAGTAGAAGGACTTAGTTGCAGTTTAATGAGAAGGGATGTTGATTAGTTCTCTTCAGGAGTGAACTGGTGCTTTTCCCTCCAGTCTGGATTGTTCTCCTATGGGAAAGGATTATTGGAAGCATCTTGTGCTGCAGCGAACGCATGGGCTCTAGGCAAAAGGCATTTGGTGTTGGAGGTGCCGCTGCTCCTGTAGGGAGGATTTTGCTGTAGTTGACATGATGGTACCCACACCCGCAGCTGTAAAAGTTGTCAGACTATTGCAAATTAGAAGGATCACCTGGAGTAATTCTATCTGCTCCCTCCCACCTGCATTTCCCTGCCTCCCCTCAATTCCATCAAAGTAATTTCAGAAACTGTTTTTCTGAGACTCACGTGAGTATTTGATGAGACAAAATACCTTCTCTTTAGGATAAAAAAAAGTTGAATGTATACTTTCAGGAATACTTCAACTTTGTAAGGCACCTCGTCCTTTTCCAAGGCAAACATTGGGGGGGTGTTCCTCCCCCCCCATCCTTCTGGAGTTATTCTGAATATACAACAACAAAGTATTACTATATTAATATTAAAAGTGCTGTTGTAACCTTGCATGGTTGATTTTAATACGAGTGAGCCTCTTTAAATGAGATGTCTTCTACCTTTCTTCAGGTGAGATGTGCAGTGGACACCGGTAGGTGTTTGAAGGGAATTTGAATGCTTGATAGCTTGATTTGGGGTAGGAGGGTGGTATTTCGGTGTCTGCTTCGGTAAGCGTGGTATCTTTTGCATGCTCAGTAGAAGGACTTAGTTGCAGTTTAATGAGAAGGGATGTTGATTAGTTCTCTTCAGGAGTAAACTGGTGCTTTTCCCTCCAGTCTGGATTGTTTTCCTATGGGAAAGGATTATTGGAAGCATCTTGTGCTGCAGCGAACGCATGGGCTCTAGGCAAAAGGCATTTGGCGCTGGAGGTGCCGCTGCTCCTGTAGGGAGGATTTTGCTGTAGTTGACATGATGGTACCCACACCCGCATGCTCCTGCTGGGAGCGGAGCCAACAGCTCAGGACCTGGAGGGCTGACAGAGAGGGGGGTCCTCCAGGGAAGCCCGGGCACCTTTTCTTTTTTTTTTTTTTTTCCTTTTTTTAAAGCAGGATTCCAGATGTTTAAGCCCCTTTCATACACAAATGTAGAAGGGAAGGTAGTCATTTGAATTCTCTTTAAAAAATTCTGTGTTTGCTTGCCACGTTTTTCTCCTCCAGTTTTTTCCATTTTACACTGTCTTGTTTCGTGTCATTCTGTCCTGTTCAGACAAGAAATTAGGCACACAAATGCTGAGAATAGTGATACCCGTTTTGAAAAAGTTCACTGTGTCTGGCAGTGATCCAAGGCATCCTTACGTATTCTGCGAAGACTCGACATGCAGTGGGTTTCCTTCATTTGCAGAGCAAGAAATGGTTATTTCGTTTGTAAAGAAAGAATTTTTGGAAATAAATTGATACACGAGTTTGCAACACGTGCTTGCTAGGCCTCGATCCCTTACCTACCTTCTCTTTAAAAGCAGAAAATGGAAATTATCCACAGCTGGCTAACGATAGCAGTGTGGTATCTGCTAACGGGCACAGTGGTTACGGCTTGCTAACGAGCTCCTGTGGAAGTTTTCTCAGCAGAAATATGATGTTGTTTAAATGCTACAAATTACCTCACTATTTTGAGCTGTGGCCTGCGAACTGTTTGTACATAAACCTGTCATAAATGAAAATGACCGTGTGGGATTTCTTTTTTGCTTGTTTAAGTATTTGAAACCTTGGTATTTTACTGTTAGCTGGTCCCAGGCGCAGCGATGTTTGACGCGTGCTGATAGAGCGCTGGTGAGTAGAAGGGAAGTAAGCGTTGGAGCGAGTTTCTGCAGGCATTTGGAGAGGGATTTCTGATACCTAACGGCCCTGTCTCGCACCTCAGGTTCTGTGCAGCAGAGTACCTGAAAAGGAGGTGGAAGAGATTAAGTAATTGCTCAAAATTCTTGTTTACTGGGGATGAGATAGGTTAAAGTTACCATATCTGTGTAAGATACCTATAAGTATTTCTTGGGACTACATGTAGTTAAGAAATACATATTTCTCACCCAGCCAAACACAGATACCGACAGAAGGGCTGGGGAATTGATGAACCACTCCTTGGGACTTGATTATACACATCCAAGAATCCAAGAACGAAGCTGGTGACTTGTTTACAAAAATACATAATCTGACACTGAAATGGGCTATACAGTATCATTCACTTTTAAGTATAGGTACGACTTACCACTTGTCATGAGTAAAGCACACGGTAAGCTAAAAGAACTGATAATAACTGATCATGACGGGGCTGAATTCTGCAGAATATCTAACCAAGTGCAGGTGAATCTGTTTTTCATAATTGTGCGTAAGGGCTATTGATGAGAATGATGAGACTTTATGACCAATATCTTCATGCCCTTTACTTGCAAATCATTCAACTTTTTCTGCTTGCTTCCTTAGCTGAGAAAGTATATGATCGTTAGCATCATTGCGTGCTGATTGCGATTTGGGTATGCAATAGTCCTTGGAAAGAGGTGCCAGCTCAGTGGGTGACTGTTTGTATACAGGTGCTAGAGAGTAAACCTTTCCAAGTCTGGACAAGCCAGGAATGGGCCCTAATGAAGCTAGTATATAAATAATAAAGGAGGATGCCACTTGTTTATCATGTCAGCAGCTACTCAGTGTAACTATAGTAATGACAGTGGCCTTCTGTTATGGATGTATATTGAAATCTGGTTGTGAAATGTGTCCACGAGGTAACTTGCCTGTTGAGACAAGAGATGCCAGAATTGAAAAAGGAGAGCATTAAATAGAAAGCACTGCAAAGTACTTTCTGATTATCAGCTTACTAGTGGCTGATTGTACAGCGAGACGACACAACTTCAGAAAAAAAGACAAATATTTCATCTTCTGACTGGCCCAAAATGAGTTAGGTCATCGTCATCTTTCTGAGCCTTCTTGTGTTAACTAGCAGCTGTTCAGGCAGCATAGGATTCCTAGAATGGCAACTCTTTAGTTCTGTGTATCTCATTACTATGTGTGCAATTCCATTTACATCACTGTGAAACTTTAAAATACCTCTTCGGCCTGTGAAGCTCCATTTTAAGTCGCCAGAGTAGCATGGAGAACCACGACCTTTTATTTAGCAACTGATGCTTAAGGATCGTTGAATTTGGCAGAAAGGAGATGAGGACTAAAAATAAAGCTTGAGCATCAGGCGATAGTGGAAGTGAATCCTCTTTCGTAACTGGCCACCGAAGGGTATTTGGAGGCACGTGTTCCGGGGTGTGTGCCCCCAGCCGGTGGGTTCCACAGCCAGCAAGCTGCTGCTGCGTTGTGCTCTCGGGGTGAAAAGAGACGATCAATACGAATGAGCTCCAGAACGGCCTCGGCTCTCTTGCAGATCTCTTGTTCTTCTGTCTTAGAAGAATGGAGATGATTTCCCTAGTTCTGTGATATTGAACTCTACAGAAATTCTGAACTTTTAATCATTGACTGAGGTACCTGGCAGCTTGACAACCTGAAAAGTTGTCTTCAGTAAAACAGCTTTATAAGCTGTGTCCCAGGGATTTTTGAATGAGCAGAAACCTCAGTTCCTCAAAGGAAGATGAAAAATCACTGCTAAACCATAGCGCTCACGGTACCAGTCAGATCTGTGCTCCTGCGTTGCAAAAAGGGGTGGTAAGGGGCAGATTTCTGTACATTTTGTCCAGGTACAGGATACTTAATGAAAACATTTTCACACTTTGACATAAGCCTTGCTACTAGGAGGAATATTGCTTGCCTTTACCTCCCTTTTCATTCTTGCTTTCTCCTCAGCAGCTCTGTCCCATGAGGCTGCCTTTCAGACCTGGCGGTGGGGCTTTGCTCCGGAGCGGTGCTCTGCCCCCTTTCCTGCTCACGGGGATGCGGCTGCGCCGAGCTTATTTGGGGTGTTCGCCTTGTGGTTCTGAGCCCAGTGTTGGTTTTTAAGGTGTGAAGCGTGGGAAGTCTGTTCAGATGGGAGCTGACAGGATGCTTGAGGCCTTGCAGTAGGCCAGGGGTTTTTTGGGGTGGGTTGTTGGGTTTTTTTTCCTGGTAGTTTGAGATCTTGTTGCTAGGGCATTGTTGAGTCATTTTACTGATGGATCTGCGTCGGTTTGTACCCTTCTTGTGCTGTGAAATTTAATTCCTTCTGTCATTTTTCTTCACATTTTGTTTCCTGGGCAACAACCTGAGTTCTGAAGCCAGTGCTCTTCTGTTTTTAATCCCTATGCTGTTACTAAAATGATCAATAAATCAATAAATATTGATCCTGAAGCACTGCCATTACATTTTAAAGCTGATCCCAAACTAATTAATAGGAATACAAACCTCTGAGTTACTGCTTCAGACCGCAGCTATCCCTCCAGCAATTTGAACCTTTCAAAAGCAAGCATACCGCTATTACGAGCTGCGCCAGACCTTTTGTGGGTATTTGGAATATGCTAAGTAGTTATTGTGGAAAAAAGAATTTCTCTGAGAATGGATTATTTTATATTTATCCTGGCCTGAATGACCAGCATGTTTAAAACAACACAAACCGGCGCTGTTGTGTTCACATCCCTGCCTGTCGGTTTTATTTCAACTTGACTGCGCTGTTGCCAAGCAACAAGTGCACGACTCCCACATTTGCCTGCCTACTCGCCGCTCCGTTATCACTAATTTGTATTCCAGAAAAATACATGGAAACCTAAATTTCAGTCTGCTTTACTGAAAGCAGTCTGGCAGAGAAGCCCTCTTGCTTGCACCTACCACCGGCCAGGTTTGGGCAGAGAGCGCAGCCCTAGAGCTTGGGAGTCCCCTCTTACTTTCATACCCATCTGCAATTTTTTTGTATCCTACCTTCCCGATCCTGTACGTGTGTTTGGAAAACCCCACAAGCCCAGTTCCACCTGCAGGCTTTTATCAGCAGGCTTAAGTAGTCTGGTAGCCATTTAGTATGGGGACTTGCAATTTGCCTCAAACTTCTGGAAACCAGTGGGTTTTGTTTTTTTTTTTTTTATACAGTTACTGCTCACTGAAGTCTCATTATGGGTGAAGCATCCTCAGAGCATTCAAAGTCGCTTCCATGTAGGTTGTTGGCTTGCAGTAGGACTCGGCGTCCTGCGTTGAGTTGTTCAGCAGACACCTGTAGGATTTCGTGTCATTGCCCAGCTGAGGCGGTTTAGTCGTAGCACCTCATTTTGTGATCCCTGTCCTACCTTGCAAGCTAAGCGGCTTTAAACCGTGTGGGATGAAGCCGAGTGAATGAGCTAATTCTAGGAAATACCTCGTTCTGAACACAAGCAGGTCGATGCTGTTTCATAGTCAGTCGGTGCTTAGCAAATGCGTTGGCTCTCCAAAGAGAGCAGCAGGCAGTGACTTCTTTTTTTAATCCTGATCCTAGCTAGTGGAATTTATCAGTTCACGTCAGATTATTTAATCTGGGGAAAATATATGGAATTTGCGCAAGTGGGCCACTCTTTCTGACTGCTGGTAGCCACTTCATGTAATGAGGCACTTCTGCTGGCCACGGTAGGTACTGTGCACATATTGCTCATGGTCTGGGTTGTCTAAACTTTGGCTTGGCTACCTAGTTCTCATCTGCCTAAAATGTATATGAAATGTCAGTCTTTGATTTGGTTGGAATTTTCCTAAGTTTTCTGTCCTATTAAACATGGAGAGTCTCTTTTTGAGGGGGAGAAATTGCTCCTTTTTCCTAGTGGACAGAGATATGCCCTAGGTGTTTGCAAGCTCTAAAGGGAAGGAAGGGGAAGGGTAGACCCTACGTTACTATTATCTCATCAGCTTCTTAATAAACAATATTAGGGATACATCAGTATCAAAATAATATAATTTGATTTAACCGTCATTTTCCCCATAAGATGTGAAGATTGAGCCAAACATCTGGTTGAAGTAGTTTTGTATAATAAAACATTATCTATTCAGTGACATTACTATGCTCATTTGAAAAGAAGCACTGTCACTAATTCAGTTCAATATAAACGTAACTTTATTTTTACTTAAATGCCAATGAAATAACTGTACAAATTCATTGTGTAACATTTACTGTTAGAAATTAAAACACATTTCTGGTTATAGAAATACTGTTCACAATTGGAAAGTTGTGATTTCTCCGATACCAGTGGTTGTAAATGGTCTACAGCCCTCGTTGACACCTAGGAGAAATAGGTAGAGGACTCCGGTCTCAGTAGTGAGGTTTTCTGGGTTTTGCAGCACCTTCATGCTACAATAACAGGAAATTAAATGGCCTGAAATGAATGGAAAACATTGTATAAAGATTTGTAATATTAAGTGAATAATACTTTTCAATGAACTTGTTCTTCAGTTTTCATTTCATGCTGTTTGCAAAACTTCATCTGGAGTATATCAAGTACCTTTGCCACATAATTTAAATTATTTTCCTAGAGTGGACAGAACCATGCGTGTAACTATTTCTACTCACTGGTGGTGCAGACGCCAAGGAGAATAGCATTCATGCTCACCCTTGTAAAGCAAGGATTCGGGCGTGTTCAATGCCATGGACTGAATTTTTTTTTTTAAGTCACTGCATTCAAGGATTGTTTCAATGACAGCTTGACAACTAATTACTTAATTGATTTGTTACATAACTTGCATTAGAAATTGGCTGGTATTTCACTGATCAGAGAGTAGTAGGCTGAGTTGTGATACTCTTTTAAGCATAATATATTAACATGTCAGATTTTTGGATGTCACTTGAAATAAAGTTAAGGAGTTCCATTTCGTTAATTTGTGTAGATAACTCCTTGTTGTTGGAGAGTGTCATGGCATTGAACATCTTGTGTTTTCCTCTACTTGTACCTTTTTTTTTTTAAAATATGGAGAGTGAGAAATAACTTGCCTGCAGTCTCTAAGTCAAGACATAGCAAAAAGAGAGATCAGCCCCTACCACTGTTCCCATGCTGAAGTTGGACCATGTTGCCTTCTGAGCGTACACCCCCTTAGCAGACGTCATGGCATTGACATATTTAATTCCTAAATTCAAAACTGTTGTTCTTCATATTTAAAATATCCTAGTACATATGAAGCAAACATAGATATACATGCTAGCGATTTTTCTCAGGAATAACTTCTGATTAGTGAAACAGCTATGTTTAGTTCCTTTATTTTTTCCCTCCCTTTTGCATGTTGTCATAACTTACAAAGAATCTGTGCTGCTATATTACAAGAATTGCTCACTGGCAAGTCAAGCGAGACAATGCAGATATGATACAGGCCTTCTGTTTTTTCCAGTTGTTTAATGACAAAATCATACATTAAATCCGTACTTAAAATTCTGATGGTTTATTCTGTGCAAGTAAAATTAAAAATTTAAATACAAAATAAGCACATTTTAAAAAACAAAATCATAGGTTAGTTTTACTCAATTAAGACATATTAAAATAAGTAGCAGCTTAGTATCAAGACATTAGTGTGCACTTCTTTACTGAAGAACTGTTATTTTCTTTAGATCAGAGTCAGAGCTTTGAATTTCTTGTGTTGTGATTCATTACTTGACCTGGATGTCTTAACTCCAGCTATGTGTCACAGGAATAAACTCAACAATTTTCACAAGGGACAAGCCCTTAGCCAATGAACGTTGCCACTGCATTGAGCATTACAACATAAACCAAATACATCTCACAGATACTTGCTTTGGAGGGCACATGAGTATTCAAAACACTCGTAGTGGATTCCTCTCTCCTTAAGGTAGCGGTTGTGCTTTGAGGCATTTTGGAGTAGTTTGTTGGCATTCCACTGGTGATACTCAGAGTCATAGGAGTAGTGGAGGATCCTGTTGAGCGAGCCAGGCTTGAGTTCACCTGGGCTGAATCTTTGATGTAGATTGTGTGGGTGGCTGCTGCTTCTTGAGAACTAACCTTCCTAGTTGTCGGATCTTCTGGATAGAGGAGCAGCGGTCGGTCTGTGCTCGTGAACAATACAGTTTGGCTTAAGGTCGCCAAGGTAGAAACTTCCTTAGCTTTAAGTTGTTTATGCATTTTTGTCATTTGGGTTGGTTCAGTTGCCACTGGAGAAGTAGCTTTGTCCGCTGCCTTCATTCCTTTAATCATGAGGCTAGAGTCTATAACCGTGGGAGCTGCTGAAGTTGGGGTGGCGTTCCTCCAAAGCACAGATTGATTGGCACAGGGAGCCCCTATAACACTGGCAGCTGTTCCCTGCACCCATTTAAGCAAATACAGGATATTTTGTTCATCGCTGCAGGACCAGGGGTTGTTATATAGTGTTACTACTTGCAGCTGAAAGAGCTGGTCAAAAGCTTTGTCAGGAATGTATGTGAACTTGTTGTTGTGCAGGTAGAGGCTTGTAAGGTGTTGTAGTCTCACCAGCGTTCCTGGAAGTATCTGGGACAAGAAGTTACTGGATAGATCCACCGTCTCTATGTTGTAGGGCATATTGGTCGGAACTGTCCAAAGTTTGTTGCTACTGAGATTGAGCAACTTGAGACTGCTCAGTGTGTTGTTGATCAGAACAGCTCTTTCCACCATATTCCTGGAGACATCGAGCACTTTAAGATTCCACTGGTAAGCTGTGTCAAGTTTCTGAAGAACCTTAATGTTGTTGTTTATGGCATATAATTCCCATAAGGACTTGGGCAGATGAGCAGGAACATTCTTGAGCCAATTATTTGAAATATCAAGGGTCCTCAGATTGGTGAATCTCGTTAGCTGATGATCGAGATCTACGAACTGGTTAAAGGACAGATTTAAATATGTGATGTTGTCCTGAAGTCCATGTGGCAGCACAGTTAAGTTTCTGCCTGAACAGTCCACATTCCTGTCATTTCCTGAGCATGTACAGTTAGAGGGGCAGATACCCAAACCAGTGGGTACGAAAACCAGAAGGACCAGCAGACAGGTAGATGCATTCAATATCGGGTATTCCATTGTTGCCTGGAAATAAATAGACCAAAACGACACCCTTTAAATCCATGTAATATATTTTATTTCTTTTTAAGGGTTGTCTTTGCAACGAGCACTTGCAGGAGAAATTAAGTAAAAATATCAATAAACCCCTTTGTGGCATGGTCCTTTTTAGAATTGTTCAAGAGAGACTTTACAAAGCATCCCTTCATAGACTGTCATGTTGTCTGGCAGAATGAGACTTGTTTTTTCATCTCCCTTTCCCCCTCAAGCTCAAATGAGGGCTTTCTTCCGAAAATGCAAGTCTCTTCCAAATGTTATACAATGTCTGCTTCTTGTTTTTAGTGATTTCAAGCCTATATTATGTTTGGGATAATGTGTTCTTTTATACAGGATGAAAAAATGGCTGTCAACTGGATCTGCTTTACAAATCTCTGCAGCAACGTAGCAGTCCCCCCCGTTCATGCATGCTGTTTGCTTAAGTAGAATTGGTTAAAAAACATCGTGAATTGTTAGGAATTTAGTTGGAAACCCAAATTCCATGTTCATGCTTACATGCACATTATTATTTTTCCTTATTATAGTGTTCATTACATTCTCAAAGCTGATAACACATGTTTGAAAGCTGAACGAATGTTAGTAAGAAATCTCTGACACTGCAGCAAATTTCTGGTGCAAGCATCTGTCATCAACTAATAATTCCGTTCTTATTTCTGTCTCTAATTCTGTAGAAGGTTTTTGTGATTAAAAACAAAGAACACAAACTTACCGTAATCTCTTCTGCGATATCAGCACATCATTTCTGTGAAAGCTTTAGGCTTAGAGGTCGTCTTGTTCTAGAGAGTAGCTACAGTTGCTGTCTGTGGATTGTGCTTGCCTCTTCAGCTGCATCGTATTGCTGCGAGCTGGGGCTCTGCAACCACCTGATCTGCACTACATTGGAGGACTGCAGAGCTGTCGTTGGTGCTGACTCAAATTTATTGCAAAGCGAGCATCTTCAACAAAATAGTTGGGTTTTATAACTTCCATCGGTTATCTTCTCCGAATCTATATTTTATGCTGTGTTAGTGCAGCAAAGCCTAACGTGTAGGATTGCCTGCATAAACAGTACCCAGTGAAATTCCTGTAGGCTGCCGTAGCTTAGGCTATGATTCCATTTAAATGCTCCTATTTAAAAAGTCATGTTAACTTGTGTTCTTTTTTTACCTTCGCTTAACCTCTCCTCCTGTAATAAAGGTTAATGTTAATTTAGGCTTCCTATCTTAAGCTTTTTTTAAGCTACGCTGCCAGAATATCTTTTCATCATTTTAAAATGTTCACTTTGCTACTCCTCAGATCGGGCTGTCGCTGTATTGTCAGGTGTAACATAGCTCAGGTTGTAGGATTTTACAGATTTCTGTAGGAAATCTTTATCTGAATTCCTCCAGAAAAATATGGTAAGAGTGGATATAGTTTATGGTGCTGTTAATTTTAACATGGGGTAATGCTACGAGCTGTAAAAAAAAATCTTTGCGTAATTGGAATGCTATTCTTAGGCATACACAACCATACAGCTTATATAAATGGTGAGAAAAAATTGTAAATACCTTCCCGTGTCCATTGTATGCACAGCAGCCTAGAATGGCATTTGCATAACTTAGGACTTCAATTTTTAGTGGTACTTTAAAGATTTTGAAGTTCATTGTTAGAATATGTGCAAACACGTGCTCTGTGCAACATCCACAGATATATCCCTCCCCAAGCAAACTCAAAACTACAAACTCTTTGCCATTTTGCAGAGATGTCATGGAAAGTAGCTTCGGCATCTAGCAGCTTCTTTCTACAAATCGGAATGTTCAATACTGGCAAAAAAAAAAAAAAAAAAAAAAAATTCATTCCCCTCTGAGACCCCCTTCTCCTTCCCACCAGAAGGTTAGCTTATGAAAATGCACGGGTTTAGACAGGACAGTGAGCTTTGCTTGTAGAACACTTAGGGGCCTCGAGTTAAAAGGAATCTGGCATCCACACAACCTTAATTTTTAAAGTTTATATTAATAATAATGTTTGCATTCTGAAAGTACTACGTCAGAGGAGGAAATCGGTGACTGCGCACAGCTATTTCTGCTCATCGTTTGCCTGGGCGTCCTGCAAACTGTTTCTATTTCATCCATAAAAATCAGAAGTATCTAGGTAAAAGAAAGCCTTTTTGTACTTGTTCTTGGGCCTCTGGAGCCGCTCCAGCTGTTGGTGGCCGCTCCGTTAACCCTTTCCTCTCACTCTGCCCTACTTCACTGAGCAGGAGTGGGAAGGGACTGAGGTCTCACCCCAGGAAACTCTTCGGCAATATTTGATCCAAAGGAAATCTCATTGCTGTTAGTGAAGAACCCTGGTGGCGGGTGGGAGGGTTCGGCTCAGACACCTGTAATCCGTCGTTGCCAGGTTCTTACCCAGCAGAAACGGGGCCGTTGTGTCAAAGCCGGTATGTGTGCACGCTGAGGCTTTTGGACTTCATTTGGAATTCAAAGCTTTGTGTCTAAGCAAATACTCAGTTGTGCTTTAAGTGACCGAAACAGCTTTGAATTAGAAACCTTTATTAAAATGAACTTGAATTCATTGCATCCGCTTACACAGCCTAGGAGAACAAACAATTTTTAGAAGCTCTGGGTACCTCTAAAGCTGTTTCTTGAAAGCCCCACGTCTACGCGTATGCTACACGAATGTACATCCCGACACACAAAGTACGCGTACTCTGTTTTCTGCAGTCTCCAAAATCTGGAATCACTGGTGACCGGCAGCTCGTGAGCACAACCCCTATTGCATTTTGAAATGATTTGCTTCAAGCAGAAGCAGGTTGTTCCCTTTTGTGAAAGCTGAAGTTAAGAAACGCTGGGGAAGTGCCCGTGCTGCGGTCTCACTGTTCTTGCCTGCGTCAACTTCTCCTTTTTTCAGTTGTTTGAAGAATACTTCATTTAAAGAAAAAAAAAAAAAAAAAAAAAGTAAAGTGTGCTGGAAATCAATTTTGGCAGTCTACAAGGGGTGTTCTGGCTGGGGCAGCGGGGGCGGTGGTTCGTGCGTCTCTTGATGAAGTAACTCGGGCGGCGGGGGCAGTTGCTCCTCTGTGTCTGGGTGAAACTCCGGGTGCTTGCCGAGACCTGAGCTGTGCTCCTCGGCTGGTTCCGTCAGCCAGGCAGGCGGAGGAGGCAGATCTGGGGATTCGGGGAGAGCCGCGGCGTGAGGACAGGAGTCGCGTGCGCAGTTCTCCGCTTCTGGGGCGGGAGCTGGGGCTGCCTGGGGGCTGGAGGCTGCAGAGCAACCTGCTGCTGGGGGAGGCAGCTGCCTGGTGGCGTTGCTGGTAGTGCAGTTGGATGGTTTCTCCGAAGCAGTGAGCTCACCCTGTAAGTTTGTCTCTTGTTTCAGTTTCCAAGGCAACATAAATAAAACCGATGAACGTTTGGTAGCCTGGTCAGACTCCATAAAGACATCTGGTGTGTCTCCATCTGCAAACGGAGAACGACCTGCCCAATTTGAATCAACTAGAACTGGCCTCCTGCAGCATTTCCACAGAAGAATTATAACGATAGCCATTATCATACTGATCAAAATGATGCCAATTATCAGTGCCGCTATCCAGCTTCCATCGCTAGGTTCTGCGTCTGCTTTGGGGAACTGGGGCGGTGTCGTAACAGTCACTGCTCTTCCAGATTTGTGTAAACTGGGCCCGGTTGCTTGCAGTTGATGTAGAGGAGCTTTGTCTTCTATTGGAGCCCTCATACTGGTGTATGCATTTCTTTTACTCAGGGAAACATCTTGGGGTAGTGCCGTAGAAAGCGATTTCCAGATTCCTCCATAGAAGAGAAACAGTATTGCTTGGTTGCTGGCCATTTTAAATGCCCCCTCCTTTATCAGGAATGAAATGGAACACAGTAACTGGAAAACTGTATTTGTCGTGTACTTAGGCTTTACTGGCACCAGGCCATTTTATGTTAATACTATAGTAGTGAAAATAGTATTAGACTCTATGTTTAAAATGTCATGTCTGTTCCCATCTGTATAATCGGCGGGTTTGTCGCTGACCTCCCAAACGACAGGCAGATCTTCAACGTTGTTGATCGTTCTAATCAAGAGAATGGCTTGGTTATTGTTACCTTTTTTCACCTTACCAGAAAAAGACACCAGCAGAGAAGTCCTAAGAGTGTTTCAAAATAACATTTATCATCATGTAAACGGAACAAAATATGAAGCGCCTGCAGCAGCACTGAGAAACAGGGCTGTCAGGAGCAAAGCAAATTGTCTTGTTTTGATGGAAATAAGCCGAGACCTAAGTAAAAATCTCTTTACAGTTCTCTTAAACTTCTGTTTCCTGTTCTTGCCTCTCCCCAGCACTTAAGGGTAGAGAGTAATCATTTTTAAAAAGTTTGGAAGTACTGATGCTGTAATGGAACGGCGTTCTGATCTTCAACTGTCTTTATAAATAAATTCCTGCATGTGGAATGCTTTTTGTAATGAAGGAGACTGCATTCATTTTAAGTTGTTAGCATAAAACAGATCCCACACACACACACACACTGTTTAGAGTCCAGGTAGCGGAATGTATGAAACAAATCCTAAAATACAGCCCCTGCATGGTGGGTTTATATCTGAAGCTACTTTCATACAGTTTGAGCTGATTTATTCATTACATTCATGCCAGCCATGTGAAGCTGTTCTGGGAAATTAATATGCATAAATCTTTGTGGGTTTACAAATGTGCAAAGTTAAATTTCAGATGCAACAGTGTAAACACCTGTGAGCGGTAAGTTAACGCTTCTGGAGAACATTGTGATCTGAGCTCTGCAAGGTTTGTAACAGGTAAAAACGATACCATTAACTTTCTTCTGCTCCCCTCTGTTCAAAATCTAGTCAAATAATACTTCTATACAGAGTTCATGAGAGTTCGTAGTAACATCAAACAACATGGGTTTGGAACCCAAATGCTTCTGAGATCCAGGCATTCAGCAGGAGCTTTGAGTACACCCTGAAGCTGGGACGTCCCCCGTGCTGTACACAGAGCAGTTCCCTTTCAACCCCAATCATACAAAGCCTTTCCATCCTCAGGTCGGCTCTTACCTGCACATTGATCTTCTCTCAAGCAAACATCGTCTTACTTTTTAGCGTGAAGCCTTAGGAAGACAGCCCGTGTGCTGAAAGTCAGGCAGCTCAAAATGGCTCGGTTCATGTTGAAGTAGGTTTCTGCAGCTGAAGAGGAAGTTTACCAACGCTTGCTGCAGGAAGTGTCAAGAGTAGGGATATTACTAAGAGCCTTATCGGAGCCCGCACGCTGTATGAGCAAACTTTTCAGCTCGGTTGTTTTTGTAAAACTCAAATATTTAAATGTTTGTGGCTTTTGCCCAGTATGTGCCTATTCTGCAGAAGTTCATTAATTCTCCTGTTTGCCTGTCTCTGAAAATACAGTTGCTTCTGTGTGAGTCAAAAATTATGCAAGTTTGGATTGGATTTGAGTCTTGCTGATTTAATTTCGGGGGATGGCTTTGGTGTGCTGTCATGATTATTAGTGGAAAAGCAACCTTAGCTTCATTACCGTGAGTCATCGAAAGCGATCTGGCCATAGCGTGCTGGCTGGCTTACCCATCTTCATCTGTGCAGTTGCATTAAAAGGCAGATAATTCCCGATTTCCCCCTGCTCCTGCACCCAACTCTCCATGTTATTTTTGTGTCTGGGCGACTTTGGTACCTGCTGCTGTCACTGACGGGGGCTGTGCTCTCTGAGCAGCTCTTTTCCCACCATCTGTCTTTATCCATACCATTTAGCGTAACCCAAACTACTTTCTTTTGTCTCCTTGAGCATTTTGCCTAGAAAAGCTGCCTGGCAAAAAGAAACCTGCACAAATAAATCCTCGTGGCGTTTCGCAAGCACATCCTGCCAGTGCCAAGTAGCTGCTGCCAGATCCTTCTGCAGCTTCATCTCCTCCTGCTTTTCCCGATGTGCCCCTCTCCTGATCGCACTAGTTCTCTTTTTCAGACTCTCCCTGCTCCTGCAGCAAACACAAATCCTGATCCCATATTTGCATTATAGCTTCTCGTCCGGTGCCTTCATCTCATCCCCATTCTCTTCAACCCTCATGCTCTCCACCTATCTTTTGCCACAGTTCCCACCTCACTGACAGTTCTTTTTCCTTCCTGTTTTTTCTTCCACTGATATGGTCATGGTTCTTTCCTTTTTTGCCTGCTTTTTTCACGATGATGCCGGTTTGCCCCTTTAATCTGCTGCCTGCTAACAGCTTGCGTGTTCCTGTACGCAGGCTGGCTCGCCCTTACAGATCCAGGCTCCTGGTTCAGTTCTGTTGCCTTCCTAGCTGTGAGCACTTTTACACCAGGTTAGATTCCAATGTTTGCTATGTCAGATTCTTTTTTTAGTACTTGCACAGCCTCTGCTGTTGCCTCATGTGCTCATGGTCATTTTGGGGAAGGAGAAGGTAGCTGCAATGCAGCATCCCCCAACCGTGCCCTTTAGCTCTCTCTCTGTCACCAGCCAGAGATGTTCTCATCTCCTCTAAGTACGAGGTTGCCATCACCGATCTCTCAGTTTGCCCTTATCCTTCTGGCCTTTCTCCTCACGTTTTAGAAATGCCTGACGTAATCCCCTGTCCTCCCATTCTACTTGCGTGTGGCGTTGTGCCTCCTCCCTCTGAGCTCTGAGGTCTGAGCGTGTGGTTTATAGCAGGTTCATTGGCATTTCCCCTGTAGTTTTGGGGTTTTTTTTTCCACCTCCAATGAACTTATTTTCTAATGACTCCCAGTTCTGGGCTAAGCTTGCAAACTCCTTCCAGCGTTATCTTCCCTACTATGCAGGCCCCCTTTGACAAAGGCAGTTGCATTTTTTTGAGATCCTGTGCTCCCCTGGCTTCCATGATGCTGTCGTCTTGCGTCTCTGTCGCTTCTTTACCTGCCCTTTCGGATAAGTTTATGGGTGATGTAATGGAAGGTGGATTTGGGGATTTAGTCTGACATCCTGATTCTTTCAAACTCATACAACCATCTCTCGTGTCAAAAACGTTCATTACAGGTGCACGGGGTGTTTAGAGCTTTGCCGTGCAGTTTTAGCACTGGTAACCATGATACAACAGATCTTTAACCCAAGAAGTAGCCCATGAAAGGCTTCACAAAGCTCCACTGTAGTGAGACCAGACACAGACATCTCCCCAGAAATATGGGAAAATCAGGTCTATACAAGAAGAAACTAAAAGTTGTGGTGGTTCTGAAGAGATTTTTGGCATGTTCTAGGTGGTTGTATTAGGACAAAGTGGAGTGTGTTTCCATGCTGCAAGAAGTCACAGCTAGTCATCGGAGGAGACCTTTACTGACCTTCAACAAATGTTAGAGGAAAATAATATTCAAAAATGCCTGTGTAAGATTTTTTTTTTTTTTTTTTAATATTTTGACGTAGAGAAACAGTATTGCATAAGCCAGGCTATTTGAAAACTGATATTGCTAGTTTATTATAGGTAACAAATGGAAACAGTTCTCATATTCTAACAAATAATACAAACCTTATATTCATAGACAAAGTTGAAACACAATAAATACCATTCAAATCTCAATTGGGTTCAAAAGCAATTAAGCTGGTTTAAGAAGTTCTTGATGGAAAAACCTGAAAGGGTATTTTGAGAGGGACTAGATCCTGATCCACTGACTGCATCAAATTATGGTTTTCTTAAAAAAGCAACTTGGTTACACCTGTACAGCACCTCATGGCATGGCACATTTATTCGACTAACAGTCCTTTCCTTTCCTCCCCCAATGACTTTGAGAATGAGCAGACTTCTGTCCTTTTATTTTACCGTTCAGCTCCTATCACCATGATTTCTGGTCAAAGGAGTAAGGCTGGGGTTGATGGTATTTATGGAAAGCTATTTAACACAATCTTACTCCCTTCTAGACCTACACGTTGCTACAGCATTCCCACTATCGCCAAAGAAAAAACCCTAAAATCTGAATTTAGCTTTCCTGTGTTAAAATTCGTGTTGTTACTTGAAAGCTAAGGTTTTGCCATAATTTAATGATGGAAAAAAAGGCAAAAGATGAGGTTTTACCTGCGTATGAATTAAATTTCAACTACAAAATTGGTTAAAATGGGTTTGTGTGACTTCAGTGGTTCTTTGTTTTCCTGTTCGTTGTCTATTTTCTTAGTGAGTTTCTCAGAAGTTTCATCTTCGGTTTTCCTTTGGATCGCGGGGTCTCTCCCTGATATGAAGTCCTGCATTAACAAGTCGGTTCCAGTTGTCTCCTTGGGCATCCTCTGCCACGTTCCCACTGCAGTGGGCCATAAACTGTTGGTCGCCAGAATATCACCATTGCTTCTGGGCCTACGCTTTCCTTGCTTAGTTTTTTTGAGATAGGACATTTTGTTTGCTATTACGACCGTCGACAGAAACAAGAAGGTGCAGATAAGCACAAGGACTGCTATTACAATGAAGCAAATCAGTATGAGAGACTTACTGTCTTCACATGTTTCTTTTGTCATTGTGCTCTTGGGTTTGCTGGTAGTCCTAGGTCCTCCAGTGGCAGAAACAGCGCTTCTGGTGGGGAAAGATGTTG
Source organism: Egretta garzetta (assembly GCF_000687185.1). NCBI lineage: Eukaryota > Metazoa > Chordata > Aves > Pelecaniformes > Ardeidae > Egretta > Egretta garzetta. The sequence continues at coordinate 659,391 of NW_009258270.1, read as the reverse complement.
AATTTTGGGCCGTTGTTGAAGATAAGGATTGCAGGGTACTTGTCCGCATTTCAAAAGTTGTTGTTTTGCTGTTGAAGTTGATGTTTAGAGGAGGATTTGTATTGGCTTCTGTTATGTTCTGGCTTCCACTTCGGTTCTGGCTGATAGGATTCCAGGTTTCATTTATAACCCTAGGATAGTCGGTATGGTTCGCACTTGTTTGCAAACATAAAGAAAAGATTATCACAACAGGGAAGGCGAAGTGTGGGTTACCATGTCCCTTTGTCTTCATGTTCCTAATTAGTTACCTGCAAAAACAGAAATCGTGGTCTTAGTTTAGCAAATGCTACTTCTTAGAGGTTTGGATTGGACTTCTCGGGAATAGTAGGCAGCAGCCTTTTTGATGAAAAAAATACATAACTTGACCTCATTTTTAGTGGATGTAGGAGGAAGAGTTCAAGTACTTGGGATTCTGAAAGAAAAGGTCATCTCAAACTTGTGACAGTTTGAGGTTTAGAGACAATATATGAAGATTAAAAAAGAACATGAAGCAAAGAGCGAAAGGAAAGTGAAGTCGAGGCAGACTTTGTGGTAGTTCCTCTCTTTAAAGCCGACCGTATCACAGCTTCGGGTTCATCACTTCTGCTTTCAGACAGTGAAAGGAGAAACCCCTGTAGTTTACAGATTACTGCTTCTGACTTTCCTGTTTCCCCTGAATGCGGGGAATGCAACCGTGCTCGTAGAGACGGTCAAGAGAAAAGCTTTAATCTCAAATGTTCCTGTAAGTGACAGCAGCAGCTTCTTTTCACTGGTTGTGTTTCTTGGCACAGCTGTCATTTTGCAAATGCCTAGGAAAACTTCTGTTTGCTGTTTCTTCTGCTTTATTGTATAAAAGGTGATTGATCACAAATGTACTTCTCACAAATTTGTCTTTAAAACGCCTGAGATAATTATGCAAATGATACCATTAGTGTCTTCTGGTTCACATTTCTCTAGCGATCAAACCTGTACCTGCTGCATTTGCCTGGAGGGCAGGAACCGATCTCTCGGTCGGTCTGTTACGAAGGTAATAACCCCAAAACGATAGCGGCGAACCAGGCAAGCAGTGACCACTTCGCTGCCGCTGCTTCGTCCAGTTTGCACGTGAGACACGCGCAGAGTTTAAGGCTTCTTATCCAGTCCAGTGCCTCTGTCACCGGCCTCTGTTAACTGAGCAGAACGTTGCCTCTGAATGTTATGGGCTACATTTGGCTCAAATATAGATATCTAGAGAATGACCAAAAGTAACAGTGCTGTTTTTATAAATGCACTTGTTCTCAAAGCTGTCACTTTAAAGGTGACGAAGTGTATCTGCCTGTTTGTAAGGTTGGGTAGTTTTGAACTATTCCAGACAATGTTTACTTTTATCATAGTCAAAAGTTAGCATGCCTACCAAAAAACTTAACATGTTCACTCCCAAAAATCAGAGGGGTGAACTTGTCTATCTTGCAAAATCCAAGCAGCAGTCGTTCGTGTTGCTGAAGTGATACGCCTGGTACGTAAACAGGGGACAGACTGCGGGTGTCTGTCCTTACGTGACAAAGGAGCAGCTGAAGGTACATGGTCTCTTCCTTTGCAGTTCAGCCATAACACAAAACCAGACTCCGTTCTGAGATGAATCCGTAGTTTGAACTAGAAACCATCTTAGTAATCAACTACAGCTCAGGTAGAACTTTTTATATGGTAAAGGTTGCCTGGAGCACGCCTTGTAGCGTACTTTAAAAAGGAAAAAAGCAACACCAGCAAAGCCTTTTTTTGGGAACTAAAGAACGTTTCACATGAAGTTCCTGCACGATATGCAGAACTGAGATGTGTTTGCTGGTACAGATACGCTCTGACATTTAATGTTGCTGTCCGAGAGCTGCAAGTCTCTGCCTGCTCCCTCCAAGAATACAGTAAGCCCAGTGTTACTTGTAGTGTTCTACACCAGATGTGCTTTTCTTAAAAATAAACAAACTGGTGGTGTTAAGGGCTTCGCTTAAAGTCATGAGAGCAAAGGAACTGATCATTAAAGAGCTTTTTTTTTTTCCAGTTCAGCCCTTTGTGCCTAGGTATTGACAGGGTCTTCTATCGGTACGCAGCATCGGAACAACAGAGCTAAGTAATGGCTGTCACTGTTAGTTCTTCGGAGTCTGCTTATGAATAACCTTTAACAGTACTAAAAATACAGTTATATCAACTTCCTTAATTCAGTTGGAGAGAATATTTTTACAGATTACTCTTGAACTTCTTTAAAAATACATTTGCATACAATTTTCTACAAAATCTAAGAAACTTTGAAGTGGAAGTTAGAATAGGAGAAGGAAAATATGTCCTTACCTTGCCAAGATGTAGTCAAAAGAAAATTGGTGTTTGAGATATTTAGTCCTCTGACAATCAGATTTCTTTGTGCATATGTTTGCTCTTGGGATGCAAGCACCATTAACGTAAAGCACAGAGATTTAGACAATGCTGGTATTTTTTAAGCAAATCTGTAACTGAAATTATACGTCCTTTGCTCTAAGTGGAGAACCAAAACCACAGAGATGACACACTTCCTTTTTGTAACAACTGTACCATGACACGTTGGAGGGGGAAAAACACCAACTTGCCCAAATTAGCTCTCAGAACAACAGGAAGTAACACAGGGGAAAAAAAAAAAGTACCTTTGGCAGACAAATATTCTACGTTCATGAATTTATCTCCTCGGTTATCCTACGCTCAGGTGGTCTACCTCAAATGTTATCAAGAGCAGTGTCCCAACACACAAAGCACATACGTGGTTATGGTATTTATTAGCTCTTTCCATAGGCAGTTGATTTGTCTTGAAAGAGTTGAGTTAATGCGAGCTTGAAACAGTGATGGGCATTGAAAGGTACCTTAGATGTTCATGAGCTACTGTTGAGCTTGATTTTTAATTAATCTGGAGACTTGGTTTAGGCAGATGCACTGTCCAGTCTCATAAAATTCAGAGAATGATTAAACGAGAAGAGAAAGGTTCTTAATATTTATATATTGTCTGAATGTCTTTCTGGAAAGAGTTTTAATTTGGAGGCAAATTTGGAGGACAGACCATTCTGAGAAACGTTCCACCAAGCGTTCGTGTGCTGCAGTGTAGAGCAAATGAAATGAGTTTGAGACCCTCTGAAAAAGTTGGCATGTGGATGCTTAATTAGTCTTAATTATGGCTTCTGAAATAAATTTATTTTTCCACCTATAAAATAGATATAATTTGAATCTCTAGAGAGATTGAAGAGTTAGCTTGAGTGACTTATACTTTACTTTTATTTTTAAAGAAACTCTGAGCTCTTTTCATGCAATCCAGTTCTGATCCAACTGATGCACTGTTGCTCTCCAGCACGGATTTTATTTTTCCTTCTAGTTGAACAAACCTGTCCCTCTGGAGGTTGCTTGGCTGCGGTAGGTTGTGTGGCATTGCAGAAATGAAGCTGAGTTAAATCCTGAGTCAAGCTTCATCATACTGGGCACTAAACCTGGTTGGAGTGTGAGCCGTGACACAGCAGTAACGGATGCCTTGAGGCTGTAGCTGCCAGTCCAGGGCCGTTGCTTTGGATGGATGGAATTTTTAGAACTATGTGAAAGATCGGTCTGGTTTAGTGGATAGTAGTATGTGTAATACGTCGCTGAAATGTTTGTAATGTGGCTCTAAAAAGCAAACCCAGCAATGTCTGTCTTGTTTTCTTACAGATTCAAGACTGGTCAGATCAACGGAGATTTACTGATATACCACGTCCTGCTGACTCTGAAGCCATACTATGCAAAGCCATATGAAATTGTAGTGGACCTCACGCACGCTGGCCCCAGTAATCGCTTTAAAACAGACTTTCTTTCTAAATGGTTTGTAGTTTTTCCAGGCTTTGCTTATGAAAACGTCTCAGCGGTTTTTATTTATAACTGTAACTCTTGGGTCAGAGAATACACCAAATACCATGAAAGGCTCTTGACAGGTTTGAAAGGAAGCAAAAGGCTTATTTTCATAGACTCTCCAGGGAAACTGGCGGAGCACATCGAGCACGACCAGCAGAAACTCCCAGCAGCTACCTTGGCTTTGGAGGAAGACTTGAAAGTGTTTCACAATGCTCTCAAACTGGCTCATAAAGACACCAAAGTTTCTATTAAAGTAAGTCCTTCTAATGCTGCTCCTAGCGAATTCTTGGATTTTTATAAGGTTTTGAGTACAATTTCACTGTCTCTTAATTCTCCTCTCCTGTCTTGAGGAGAAATCACAACTTTTAGTTGTGCCGCTTTAGGGAGTATAAAATTTCATACATTTATCTTTATAAAATTATAAGTGTCAGAGTTTTCTCTCTTTGTGTTGTTGTTAATAGGTGCTGAACCATTTTTCTATTCTTTTTTGAAGGTTGGGTCGACAGCTGTGCAGGTGACGTCAGCAGAACGAACAAGAGTCCTGGGACAAACAGTGTTTTTAAATGACATATACTACGCCTCTGAAATTGAGGAAATATGTCTTGTTGATGAGAACCAGTTTACCTTAACCATTGCCAACCAAGGCACACCACTCACCTTCATGCATCAGGAGTGTGAAGCCATCGTTAGGTCCATCATTCATATACGGACGCGGTGGGAGCTGTCGCAGCCAGACTCCATCCCACAGCATACCAAAATTCGCCCTAAGGATGTCCCTGGAACACTACTGAACATAGCGCTGCTCAACCTGGGAAGCTCAGACCCCAGTTTGCGGTACAGATCTTTTAAATTAATATCAACTTGGGTCAAAAATGTGAATTCTCCCCAAAGTTTTCTTAGCGTTAGCAAATCTCTCTTGAACAAAGCAATTTTTCTTTCACCACAGCTCCATAAAATGTACTTTTTCATATAAAGAAAGATGGGGTTTCCTCTAGGTGAGGAGAGGCGTACATACTTTCGGGGTAACTGAAGGCTCATAGGGAACGATTTCTCTTTATAAGGAGAAATACTTACGCTTTGCAACATGTGTTTATTAGGTGCATTTTATCTACGTGGTGTTGAACTTGTTTAATAACCCGGGAGCTGTACCTCTTGGAGCGGGCTCGTGGGTCTTGTCGGAAAGGACTCGGGGTGGGTGCTGGCTCGGTGGCAGCCTCTGGGGCCCTTGGCAGTCTCTCTCCCAGAAACTCAGGTGCACCTGGAAATATTTAGGATTTCCTGGAACTGAAAGCCGTTCTGAGAAGTCCAGTGCCAAGTCCTTCAAGCATACTCTTTAACCTCATCCGAAATTGTTTAAAGCGAGTGGAGGAGTCATTTCTTTCATTCCTCCAAGGCGAATCTTGTCTCTGAATCTTGGTGCAGGGAAAAAGTTGAGGATTTCAATGTGAACTCTTACATAGCGGCATTGATTGGATTTTTAAGCTGTCAGTACTGTTACTGTGATGCCTTGGTGTAATGTGTATGCTTTAAAATCTACAGGAAAGCTGTTACAAGTCACGTTGCTTGCTTTGTTACAGGTCTGCTGCCTATAATCTTCTATGTGCCTTAACCTGTACCTTTAATTTAAAGATTGAGGGCCAGTTACTGGAAACTTCAGGTCTGTGTATTCCTGCCAACAACACGCTATTTATTGTATCTATTAGTAAGACCCTTGCCGCTAACGAACCACACCTTACCTTAGAGTTCTTGGAAGAGTGTATTTCTGGATTTAGCAAATCTAGTAAGTAACGCTACTGTTCCTTAATGCTAACCATGAATTTTAAAAGATTCAAGCTGGTAGCTGTCTAGCTTAGTCAATTAAGCTTCCTCGTGTTACCAAGTCACAGTAAGTTTAAATTGCAAATGCTTCTTAGAGCTGGTTCAGCTGTTCTCAAGATTATCCATTTATACCCCTTCCCTACTAATCAAGTTGCGTAATACTCGAAAGCCAGGCAGTTTCACAAACTGGAACGGCATCTGCTGGAGCAAACCCATTACTTTTCACATTTGAATGTGCCCTTTCCCTTCTCATGAAGCAAAAAAGGCAACTGCCTTTCAACCTTTGAAATTAATGTTAAAACAAGTTTTACCAGACATCTCATTCGTGTAGAGGAATGCAGAGATCACAATATCAATGATTCCTTTCATACCCCTGTTGGTAGTCTTGCACAGCGGGTACCTCTTTTCGGATTATCTCTCTCCGTTGTAAATCTGGTTCCGTTGCACTACTTTTGTCATCCTTTATTTCCAAGTGTAATACAGCTCCGACGTCGCTGTTGGAAGCTGTTTAGAATACATCTCGAGATTAAAAAGACATTATCGTAAGTAGTCCTGCCTAATACTGACTGTACACATCTTGATGCCGTATCTCTTAAGAAGATACTAAAATGTCAGCAGCTTCTTGCTGGCTTCCTACAGATGCTTCTTGGATGCCATTATCAGAGCATGTTTCTTTCTGAAGCCTGTCTGTTTGCCCAGTATTATTTGGCTCAGCTCTGATAGGAATTATTTTAGACAATAAAACCCAAAGGAAAGCGCTCACAAATAAATTATTTACTGACAAATAGAGACCAGTGCTGATTCCGTGTTACAAAGTGAACTTTTTATTTCAGGTATTGAACTGAAACATCTTTGTCTGGAGTATATGACTCCCTGGCTGTCCAATCTGGTCCGGTTCTGTAAACACAACGACGACGCTAAGCGCCAGCGAGTCACTGCTATTCTCGATAAGCTTATCACAATGACAATAAATGAAAAACAGATGTATCCTTCCATTCAAGCTAAGATATGGGGAAGTCTTGGACAGGTACAAACTCTGCATCATTTATTGCAATTTGTTTTCTATAGATTTTTAAAGAGTTTTTAATCACTCAAATGTTAATTCAGAAAAATAAAATGGATCTTGACATGACCTGAATATCTGAGTTGTGTGGAGAGTAGCGTGCGAGTTCTGCTGAAGCTTCCAGCCTATAAAATACTTGTTAAAATCATTCATGAACTCTGGCTTCCAGGAATGTGTTCCTGGCCCCCACTGAGAATTGAAAATTAAAACTCTGTGGCATTAGTATGAATTATTTCAATTAGTAGTGATTATTTCATCAAAACCCTCGAACGTATGGGTACTGAATGGGAAGAACAAAGTACTAGCATTCAGCGGTGTGTTAGCCACGTGGCATTGAATGAACTCTTTTTCTCTTTTTTTTTTTTTTCTGTTTGAGCTCTTGAAACCAACACATTTTGATTACCATTAATAGAGTATCAATCCTTGTGTTGATCATTAGCTTAACACTAAGCCAAATTCTGTCCTCATCCTCCCCGCAAAGTAAAGAAAATGAAAAAAATAAAAGCTGGCATCACGTGCGCCGTTCATGAAGGGGGTGTCTAGACAAACGAGACCAGCTTTGTGTGTAGCCAGGCTTGCTCACGGGCTGTGTATCAGCTTCCTTGTTGTCATACTATCTTAATTTTTATTTTTTTTTTAATGGTCATGCAAACTGATGCAGCCCAGCACCACAAAACTGCCCTGGAGAATGTGGGAGAGCTGTCAGAGGGATGCATGAGTGCATTTTCTTGCTTGATGCAATTGGCCAAAAACTAAATTTAAAAAAAAAAAAAAAAACAA
>NW_009258270.1:647280-651823 GCF_000687185.1 Egretta garzetta | reverse complement strand
AGCTGTGAAAAGAGCTTGATAAAACACTCCTACCAGGCTGCAAAGCTCTGAATTTAAGAGGCCAATACAGAGAACACTGAATGAACTCTTTTTCTCTTTTTTTTTTTTTTTCTGTTTGAGCTCTTGAAACCAACACATTTTGATTACCATTAATAGAATATCAATCCTTGTGTTGATCATTAGCTTAACACTAAGCCAAATTCTGTCCTCATCCTCCCCGCAAAGTAAAGAAAATGAAAAAAATAAAAGCTGGCATCACGTGCGCTGTTCATGAAGGGGGTGTCTAGACAAACGAGACCAGCTTTGTGTGTAGCCAGGCTTGCTCACGGGCTGTGTATCAGCTTCCTTGTTGTCATACTATCTTAATTTTTATTTTTTTTTTAATGGTCATGCAAACTGATGCAGCCCAGCACCACAAAACTGCCCTGGAGAATGTGGGAGAGCTGTCAGAGGGATGCATGAGTGCATTTTCTTGCTTGATGCAATTGGCCAAAAACTAAATTTAAAAAAAAAAAAAAAAAAAAAAACCCAACCAAACAAAACCCCCAAAATCAACCACCCCAAAAGACCTCAATGGATTTTGAAAGCTTCGATCATATTGAGAGCAATATGAGTGTTATGTCCCCTATGAAAGTCTGTTAGCAGGTAAATATGGAGAACACAAAATTAAAAGATTAAATATTCCACAGCAGTCAGTGGGAATTTTATCACTGACTTGGCTGATCCAGAATTTCAACCAATCTTTGTAATACAATGAGAGATGAATTTGAACCAATATCAAAATAGCCTGCATGGTGCATTTACAGTTCTCTGTGCACTTGGACAGATTTTAGTCTTGCCTGTATATATTTAATATGTCTTTTTTTTTTTTCCTTTGTACATGAGAAGAAACCTGCATGGGTAGTGCTCTAAGCAAAATCTTTGACAGACAGGAGCTTGCTTGTTTTCTTGGAAGTATGTTTTTCCCCCACTTCAAATCCAGTTTCTTCTTACTAGGCTCAGCATTTTATGAATATTTATACTTTAAAATAGAAAATAAAATAAAAATAATACAAAGTAAATTATAGTTTCTCCGCGGTTGTGAAGCACTTTGATCTGGAGTAAAACCTGGTGGAATTAATCTTTATACTTCTAATATTTGTATTAGGCTTTTTTCCAAAAGGGTAACAAATCACTAAAACTGATGCTTCAGTGGATGGTAGTGATGCATCTTCAACTGAAAAATGAATGATTGCGTGTTTAAACGGTGGTTTACTGTGGGAAAATGAAATGAATCTGACTGATAAAAAAGAGGTTTTTATCTCTTAACAGATAACAGATCTCCTCGACGTGGTGCTGGACAGTTTCATCAAAACGAGTGCCACAGGGGGCTTAGGATCCATAAAAGCCGAGGTTATGGCAGACACAGCTGTCGCGCTTGCTTCTGGAAATGTAAAGTTGGTTTCAAGTAAAGTGAGTTCCCTCTTTGCCTTAATTTCCTTTTATATAATAATTTCCACTTAGATAATAATGTGACGATGAGATGCTTTCTGACAGCTCAGTACAGGTAATAATGCAAAAACCATGATAAACCGTGATAAAATAGGTTCCCAGCAATGGAATAATTCCAAGATTAAATGGTAATGTTTTTTACTTAAATTTTGAGCTGTGCTCTTTGTTCGAGCAAAGCAAAATGGTTGCTCTCTTTTCAGGTGATTGGAAGGATGTGTAAAATCATCGACAAGACTTGTCTGTCCCCGACTCCTACGCTGGAGCAGCACCTGATGTGGGATGATATCGCTATTCTGGCGCGTTACATGCTGATGCTCTCCTTCAACAACTCTCTGGATGTGGCAGCGCATCTCCCCTACCTCTTCCATGTAGTTACTTTATTGGTGGCCACTGGTCCCCTTTCTCTCAGAGCTTCCACTCACGGTCTCGTCATCAACATCATTCATTCTCTTTGCACGTGTTCACAGCTTCACTTCAGTGGTAAGTTTTTTTCAGATTTTCAGTTAAGCCGATTGCTTCTTAGTTTATTCAAGAAACATTTGAGTTGTCTTTCTCTCTTTAAACTATTCTGAGAGTTTAAAAATACCGTGATGTAATTCAGCTTGCATACAAATCAGCCTGAGGATATGATCTACAACAAACGAGTATGGAATTAAAAAGCGACTTGTCTGGTTTAGAGCAGGTGCATAATGTAAATGGTCTAACAGGCTTCAGAAAAAGAGAAGAAAGTACCAGTAAGTTCCTGTAACGCAGAGAAAGGAGAAGATACGTCTGTGCTAAAAGCAGCTGATGTGCATCCTTTGAATGGTTGCATAATGTGGTAACAAAAATATCAATTACATAAGGGAATTGTGAAACTATACAGTTAAAACAGGTATTTTGCATATTGCTGGTTTTTAGCAGTCCTAAAATAATCAGTATTAGGAAATACTTAGCTGTCACTTCTTGCCACAGAAGTTCAGTATAAAAACGGTAGATTTTGTGCAGAAAAAATATTAAAAGTTTATGTAATCTTGTCTTTTTTTAAGTATCTGAAAGCTCCCTTTACATCTGTCTGTACTGACAGAGGGGATGTGTGAATACACACACACACGTACATATATATCAAGAAAAGCTTTGCTGTGACGCACGGAGCGAAGGCAAGCTGTCCTGTTTAAACAATGAATTTGAAGGACACGGAAATGAAATGAAAGTTCAGGATTGTAAAAATATTCGGTGCTAGTAGCAGGGCCGTCATTTTCTTCTGATTTAAGTGGTTTTCTTCATTTTGGTGCCAGAGCCAAAAGCAGAGTTCGACTGCAGTTTGAACTTGCAGGACTGTTGGTATTTCAGAGCAGGAGCTCCCCAGGTTTCCGTTTTCTGAACCACTGTGAGGAGAAGTCTCACAGAACCACACCTTTAAACAAGTTTCTCTCTGCCTGTTTTTAGAACACATCTTGCTGGTGACTGGTTTCACCAGACTGTGCAACAGGCCACGGTCTTGTCGCATACTCTGGGAGAAGTAGCAAGGAAAACAGTATTGGAATGCGCAAAGTGGCATACAGGATGATTCCTACTTTTGTATTCATGGGAGGGTGAGCTTGTTGAAAATACAGAGTGGATTTCAGTGGTTTAAATTTAATATGTAAAAATTTTTCAACAGAGGAGACCAAGCAAGTTTTAAGGCTGAGCTTGACTGAGTTCTCTCTGCCCAAATTTTATTTGCTGTTTGGAATCAGCAAAGTGAAATCAGCCGCAGTCATAGCGTTCCGATCCAGCTACCGAGACAGGTCGTTCTCACCTGGTTCCTACGAAAGGGAGACTTTTGCGCTGACTTCGCTGGAAACCGTTACCGAAGCTTTGTTGGAGATCATGGAGGTATGTGGTTCAGAGCAAATTATCCGTAAGGAGAATGGCACTGCTCACGCTTTCTACGGGCAGGCAGTGTAGTGAGATTACCTTCTGCGATGCGGTAATAAATAGTTACGTAGCTGACTTCTGAGAAAGGAAATAACTGCGCGTTCTGAACTTTAAAAAGGCTTTTTCTTAATTTTACATTTATTCAAACGATATCATTCTTTTTAGGCTTGTATGAGGGACATTCCAACGTGCAAGTGGCTGGACCAGTGGACTGAACTAGCTCAAAAGTACGTCTTAGATCTCAAAACGTAACCTCTCCCCACCCGTGTAGTAGATTTAGATTCTGCACTTCTCATTCTGCACCTATTTGGTGTATGTCTGTTTAATATCGTCTACTCTGTTTCTTCGCAGGTTTGCATTCCAGTATAACCCATCCCTGCAGCCACGAGCACTTGTTGTCTTTGGCTGTATAAGTAAACGTGTGTCTCATGGACAAATAAAACAAATAATCCGAATTCTTAGCAAGGTAATAAACCTATAGACCTTAAATCGATTTGGTGGCAATAAGTTTCATCAGCGCTGCGACTTCTAGAGTAACGATGGGTTTCAATATTGAGTTGAAAATTTGAGACACTGAAGTTGATCCAGAAGTCGGTATTTAAATAAACGCGAAATTTTCTGTTAAGGCACTTGGCTGCATGCACATGATTTGTCACTTCTGGTTTTTAGAGAAGTGAATCACCTAATGTGTTATAAGTAAATACAATAAAGAGCAGGGCATTTGTGTAAGAAAACTTTGAAACAGACTGCCTGGCTCGGCAATGACATTCCATATCTTCTAAAGAAGGTTGTGTTCCATAGCAAGTAACCAGTTTGCTAAAGATGTTTTCTTTAAGCATTTTATTGGAGTTTTATGGACATGAAGTATAATTGAACAGCTTCTGAACTGTAAGAGCTGTTCTCTAATTCCTGCACCCTGTCCTGCACCCGTACTTTTTTAATACTCACGGTGCAGTTGCTTTCAGTTTTGCTCCCGGGTAAATCTTGATTTGTGAAAGTCCTTAAGAATTGGTTTAAAATGAGCTCAAGCTTTGTAAACTAATTGAGAGCAACAATTATTGTTTAGAGCTTTGATCTTCTTTTTATAAAGCAAAATCTAATTATGGTTGGGTTTTAATTACTCTTTTTTTTTTTTTTACCATAAAAAAGGGTA
>NW_009258270.1:629878-647224 GCF_000687185.1 Egretta garzetta | reverse complement strand
AAAAGGGACTTGAGAGCTGTTTAAAAGGCCCTGATAATTATAATAGCCAAGTTCTAATAGAAGCTACGGTTATAGCACTCACCAAGCTGCAGCCTCTTCTTAATAAGGTAAACAACTGGCTTTTTAGAGTAAACAGAGAACATGTTTTATAAATGAAAATTATAGTTATGGGTATCATCTCAAAAATATAACCAAGCGTTGTGGTATCTGAAGTTCACACTTCACTGCTATGACTCATGCTCGAAAGTGCTACATATGGGAACTGTCACAGATGTTTGTCTGTGGGACCTGTGCAAAGGCTTCAGAAACGCGTTAGAACGTACTGTTCTGCTTCATCAAACTGGGCCATAGCGGTACAGGCATAGACCGTGCTGCCGGCTGTCTTCAGTTCTTCCCAAAAGCCTTTCAGTCTCAGCTTTCAAGTGTTTGATTGCTGATAGATCGTGGCTTGTTGGTCGTACCTGATTCGGTATTAAGGTAGCCCTCCGTGTGTTACTTTCATGTTCGTTATGTGATCAGCTTACCAATGGGTGTGCTGTTAATGAAGAGCCTCATGTATTTACTGTTAGTAAATAAAACTTGTTCCTAGAAAAATCTGCTGCTTAAGAGACACGGCATCTGTTGAATGCCAATTCTTCCCGCATGCTTTTTTGATTTGGAGAAGAAATTGCCTGGCCAGTTCTATGTACAGAATTGCACTCCATCTTCCGCGTGTGCTCTCAAATTAAGAATGAAAGACCCATTTCTGTCCAGTCTGGTGTAAGGCAATGTGCGTCAGACATTTTTGGGAGCAAGGGAAGGAATATAAGAGAGAAGGAATGGCTTTGGGGGAGGGGAAAGGCTTGAAATTCATTTGCTTTCTACTCTTCACCTGTTAAGTGCATGAAGAGGGCAGGTTCCTGTGTACGGCTGTACTGATGGAATGGATGTGGTTGCGGACAGAACCTGCTGCAGGGAGGATAGCAACGCGTAGAAAAACCACTTGTCGGTCTTATTTGCCTTTGACGTACAGGACCTGACTTGAAAGTGAAATCGTGGGGGTTTCTCTTTCGTTCCAGGACTCCCCTATGCACAAGGCCCTCTTTTGGGTAGCGATGGCGGTACTGCAGCTGGATGAGGTAAACTTGTACTCAGCAGGTACAGCACTACTGGAACAGAATCTGCACACCCTGGACAGCCTTCGAGTCTTCAATGATAAGGTAAGCTGCGGGCAGTCAGCCGTGACTAACCCTTCGTCTGCGTAAGCTGTTAGAGCTGTTCAAAAAGAAAATATTCCGTGTCCTCATGGGCCGTAGTTAAGCAACTAAAACTGAAATTTGTGTTAGGAATTGTTTCACTGCCAACAGTAAAACTCAGGCGTCGAGATGAAGCTGCTCTTCTGTTCTAAAGTGGAACAGAAATGTAGGGATGTGTTCTGACCAAGGGTGTGTTTGCTGTTGTCACGTGAACGCTTACCATTACTGTTCTGTCACTTTAAAAAACCCAAACCAAAACAACAACCTGAGATATGATGAGCAACTTTTGATGATGTATTCCTGTATTTCATTTTTTCTGGGTCAGAGCCCAGAAGAGGTGTTTATGGAGATCAGGAGGCCGCTCGAATGGCACTGCAAGCAGATGGATCATTTTGTTGGGCTGAATTTCAACTCCAACTTCAACTTCGCACTAGTGGGCCACCTCCTGAAAGGTAAGCATACATAATGCTGCTCATTTTAGATGAGCACTCTTAATTCAGAGATAAAAACAAGTCCAAAGATGAAGGGGAAAAAACATGGGTGATGGATTTTGAGTAACTCGGATCGCAGAACAGATTCAGAAATAAATGTGGTTTGACTAAAGGACTTAGCCCCCACGGGCACGTTCTTTCCTACTTCTTCCCAGAATGCTGACTTTGTGTGTTTGCCCGTTTTCAGGCTCACTGTCTCTTTTAGAAGATTGATTTGTGAGATAATAGATACGATATATGTGCAGACATTTGAAATTACGTGATTTGGGGGGGAGGGACAGAAAAAATTCGTCTTGATGGTCCATTTTCTGTTAGCATTGTGCTTCCTTACCCTTTACGTGACGTTTCCTGAGAACATGCTTAAAAATATTCATAAATATTTTCAATATATTAATGCTTCATAAATATGCATTAAAATTAAGTACACTATTTGATTTCTTAACCTCATTTCTTAGGGTACAGGCATCCTTCTCCTACCACGGTAGCAAGAACAGTAAGGATTTTACACACACTACTAGCTCTGGTTAACAAGCATAGGAACTGTGACAAGTTTGAGGTGAACACCCAGAGCGTGGCTTACCTAGCAGGTAAAACTAAACGTACAAACATTCCTTTAAACTTGTGCTAACTGAAAAGGAGTGGACCATTGTGGGAATTGTTATGGGTTTAGGTTGATAAAATTGTACCAGCGTGAAGGGAGCTGTAACTGGAGATGGACAAGAGGCTGGGCTGGGCTGGGGTACGTGAGTTAAAGCTTTTGTGGACGGAAAGCTTGCCAGCGTAGGACCTACTGAGCAACCTGGAAAATATTTCAGGGAGGCTGAAGGTTTCTTGGTTTAAGTGTGTTCCTTAGAACTTTCAAATTTCTAGTGGTCTGGAAGTAGAAATTTTAACCATGTGAGGGCAAATGTTTAAATCATGTCACTGTAACTGGATGGGGAACATAACTCTTTTTAAACGAGCTACTTTTAATCTGTACATTTCAGTAAGGTGTAATTACATCTCAGTGGTGGTCTTTATACTGAGTAAAACAAATAAATTGATGGAATATTGCTTACATTCTTCAATGTGTTCCTGCTGTGGAAAACTCACGTTAGCTTTCTTTGAATTTTTAGCTTTGCTGACAGTATCTGAGGAAGTTCGAAGTCGCTGCAGCCTAAAACATAGGAAGTCTCTCTTGTTGACAGACGTTTCAATGGAAAATGTTCCCATGGATACATATCCCATACATCACAGTGACACTAGCTATAGGTTGGTTGTCTAACTTTTAGATAAGTTATCCAAATTTCAATGTCTGTTTACTTCGGTGTAAGTTATCTAGAGGTAACCTGTGGTATATTGAAAACCGAAACCCATGTTCCTAAAGCCGGTTAAGGTTCTCTTACTGGTTCCAGACCACTATGCTATTGTGATACTGTGATCAAGACTGACAGAGAAATTGGGTATCGGCTTCCTGTAGATTTAATTTTGAGATCTGTAAAGCTATTTCAGAGCTTACCTGCTTTGGAGGTCCTTAAACTCTTTGCTGACCTCTTTCTACAAGACCTAATTTCACCTAATTTTTCATTTATATTGGGGAAGAAAGTTCAGTTCGTCCTTTCAAGAGCTTCAGGGCATGTACTAAGTAATCGCTTGGTCCGTGTCGTTGAAAAATCTTGACACCTTACAGCCTGTCTATAAGCAGCCACAGAGATAAGCACAGAAATCAACCTAGAAGTGACGTGGAAAGCCAGGTTCTCCACAGGGAGCACTTTACTCAGTATCCCTCTTTTTAGCATCCAGTATGGAGTAGCTGATTATTAAATATTTTTCATCTTGCCTCATAGGCTGATTTGCCTGTCGTCTTTTCATTGCTTTATTTTTTCTCTCTTGATCATTATGTTCATATCAGATTGTTAGTTATCACTAGCTCAGACATTTTTGCAAGCAAAGTAATTACTGTTTCTTAATGTGTATTTTGGGGAGATTAACCTGTTAGGAAAGATGGGTTTAATAAAGGATAGTTTGGCTAGTTGAAAAAAAATTATGCCTCTATGTGCACAGTTTAAAAGATTTTCTTAATTTAATTTCTCTGCACTTTCAGGACACTAAAGGAAAATCAACCATGGTCATCACCAAAGGGGTCAGACAGACACCTGGCTGCCAGTTACCCGACAGTGGGACAGATAAGCCCTCGAACACGAAAATCCATGAGTTTGGATATGGGGCAGCCTTCACAAGCGAACACTAAAAAGCTTCTAGGTTATTAAGATAACTAATTTACTAATTTGTCTACAGAATACCTCAGGAAGTGTTACTGGAGAAATATTATACTTGTATTTAAGCTGACTTTAAATGCTTATTCCCGATTCAGAGGAATATGTGCGGTTCCTGCAAAATACAAATTAGGGAACACTGTACGGTTAACGAGGACTAACTCAGTTCTGTTGATCACGGAGGGGGGGGTGCAAGAGTGACACTCAAAATGTGCATGTGGAAGGGGAGAAAAAAGGCAAAATAAGGGGAGGGGGAGAAAAAAAGGTCTTGCAGATACTAAAGAGCCACAGTGTGAATTTTCTGCCACCAGCCCTCTTTCAACAAAACCAAGGAGCTGAGGACCTTAGCTTAGCTGCTATATTGAGTACTCTACCTTATGCTAGAAGAGATGATCCCAAAACATTTTAGATGTTTTGGAAGCAATCTGATTTTTATTCATGGCTTCTCAGTGCATCATGTTTATAAGCCAAGTCTTAATATCAGAGAAACGAGATGAGTTGCTTTGCATAACGTGTGGTTACCCTTTTACGTTACACGGTGTATATGGAAGGAGAGGGACATCTCTTTCATTACAATCCCTTTACTGCTTCCTTTTCAGTAATCACATTTTGGCATGTTTATTTGATGTGATGTGTTGACCAGGAAACCATAGCATGCCCACAGCTTACATATTTGAATATGAATTGCATGATTTTCTCATATGTATCGTGAAGCATTTTGGAAACTGTGATGGAGAGCGGCATGGTGTGATCGTATTTTCTCTGCCATCCCTGAAAATGGTGAAAATGTCCCCAGATTCCTATCAATACACTGTAGATAGGAGAGTAGCTTGGCCAGAAAATCAGGAATAGTTAGAATATGGATTTAGGTTTAATGTTTTTAATTGCCTGATAAATTGTTTTTAGGTACAAGGAAAAGTTTTGACCATTTGATATCGGACACAAAGGCTCCTAAAAGGCAAGACATGGAATCTGGAATCACAACGCCTCCCAAAATGAGGAGAGTAGCCGAAAATGATTATGAAATGGGTGAGAAACAGGACTAACATTTTAAGAATACTAATTATAAACGCTTTGTATATATATACAAAGGATTATTTCTAAATTCAATGTTTATTTGCCTAGGTTACTACAAGGTAAGGGAGAAATATCTTTCTTAACAGTGGCTTCTGGAGAGTACAGCCTTCCATATCACTGGCAACTGAGGTTTGAATTAGAGTTGCTCAGTTTGCAGACACAGAATAAGGGGCAGGTATTAAGTACCGCATACAAGAGTGAAATGAAATAAGTAAAATTTGGCTTCTTATAAGTTAGTAAGTCCTAGCTGCAAATTTCTGCAGGACATGGAACGTGACCTAATGCCTAGAATGCCTCTCTTCATCTTCTCCCACATCTGCTTCCTGTGCCCCCACCCCCAATTGCAATGCAAGACCAGGGTTCTTCTGTTGTATCCGATGTCAGTCTGCTGCCTGACCCCGAATATGGTACTTGCCACCCCTGGGCCTGTATTCCACTGAATAGGAAATTGGGGTTATTGTTTGCCATTTGATAATACATCCCATGTAGTGGTCTAGCGCTGCTAAAAGCATAGTTGTTGCTTTTATACTTTATGAAAAGGCTGGTGAACTCTACAGTTTGCGTATGACTGAACTTGTTGTGCAAGAGCTAACTCTATTTTGGTTTGGGTTGACTTGGCTTTGGATGAGTTGCTCTTTTTTTATCTGGCAGAAACCCAGAGAATATCACCGCAGCAACACCCACATCTTCGAAAAGTTTCTGTTTCTGAGTCAAATGTCCTCCTCGATGAAGAAGTTCTGACTGACCCAAAAATTCAAGCACTGCTGCTTACAGTTCTTGTAAGCCTTCTTTCTGCGCATTGTCTGTTATTTTCTGATTCTCTTTGATCTTCCAAAGAAGCATACGTGTTCCTTGCAGTGTTTCTGAATTCGTATGGATCAGAGTCGCTGTTGTGTGCAAGTCTGTTCCTTTGTTGGCATTCTTCAAACTTTCTAGAAATGTATTTAAATGCTCTTTGAGAGAAAATACTGAATTTTCATTATTCTGCATTGTTTTGTAGAACATGTCCAACACTTGTCCCTTTTTCCTGGCAGATTTTTATCACAAACTAATTTTATATAATAAAAGGATATTAATATATTATACTTAAAAAGTTAAGAAGTGAAAATTGTTGGAATCCTGGCATAATTCAGTTTAAAAGCTATGAGCTAGTAATATAGGAACCGTATGATAATGCTTGCTTCAGATGTGCCAATGCAGTTACCATTGCTGATGTAATTCAGAAAGACTCAGTTGCCTGCTTTTGTCAAAAACCGACCAGCTAAATTTTTTGCCAGGGTAGAAGCTGTTACCAACTGTTTTTATTGTCTCCCACATACACATGAAATAAATTTATGTCCTCTTTGGACATGGAATCAAGTGATCTTTTGTAATGCTGCTTTCTGCTGTTCAGAAATCTTGAAACCTTAAAGCCACAACAACGACAAAAGCCTATAATTACTCAAATCAAATTAGAAGCGTGCTAATTTAATCCTTTCCCTTATGACAGGCAACATTAGTGAAGTACACTACCGATGAGTTTGACCAGCGGATTCTGTATGAGTATTTAGCAGAAGCCAGCGTTGTCTTCCCAAGGGTCTTTCCTGTTGTGTAAGTACCTAAAACTCTGCTTTTAACGACTCTGGACTTGGCCCTTCCTTTGAAAGGTCTCTGGACCAGGCCTAGCATGTGTGAGAACTTACTCACTTGTGGGTCGCTGGCCGCAATCTGTCCACAGCTCGTTGAGGCAAACGTCCATAGCAACGACGTCCATATGTCCTCAGATACCACTGCTACAGATGGTCCTCAAAAGCGCTCCTCAGCGTCAGAATTTCGGGCAGGTTGGCAGAGCGTGGGAGAATTCTGCCGCTGTTGCTAGGGAGCCTGTGCAGCCATCAGCTGCTTCCAAAAGCTGGCAGCATCACTGCTGTCTAGTGACTTACCATGGCTTTATTGCCTATTTGATACTGCGGAGAATCAAATTACATTCTAATATGCTCGTGTTCGGGCTTTGTAAAGTAATGGTCAAAGTACAGACAGGTTCTGTGAGTTATTGAAACCACAGTTGTCAGTAACTGGCTTTTGTATTTAAAAAAAAAAAACAAACCCAACCCAGACACGCCTGAGTTGTGCCAGGGAGCTCAAATGAGACAGCACCCCCCCAATTGTCACAAACTGCTTTGAAATCCCAGCTCTGGCATGAACACAAACCCAGTGAATATTTTCTGTTGCTGAAAATAGTTAAAATACTTGCAATGTAAAGTGCTAGGTAGGTGCTTTAATGGGTCGTATTGTTAGTGCAGGTTTTTGAAAGTATTCCACACCGTAAGAGTCCTCACTGAACCTACATAGGAATTGGTTTGTGCTTCTGAAATGACTGAGATTTTGAAAATCCCACCTTAACTGCTGTTTGCTGATGTCAGTTGGGAACTGCAGATTTACTTTACTTCTCTCTTCTTCAGGCATAATTTATTGGATTCCAAGATCAATACCCTTTTATCGCTGTGCCAGGATCCAAATCTGTTGAATCCAATTCATGGGATTGTTCAGAGTGTTGTCTACCACGAAGAGTCTCCTCCTCAATACCAAACTTCTTATCTCCAGAGTAAGTATTTTTCCATTTTTTTAAAAACTGCTGTATTTTAACTTAGATTTACTCCTGAAAATGTTTCAGAATGATTGCAAGCCTAATAGCAGCATCAGCCTTGTGTGGCATCTCTCCAACTTCATATATTCTAGTAAAAATAAGAGTTTGCATATTAAAAAAAAAACAAAACAAACCCAACCCTACTGACATGAAGATTAAAACTGCTTGCGGCAGTTGCACACCAAGTAGTCAAAGCATCACACCATTGGCGTGAGTAAAAAGAAGTTGAAACTCAGTATTCTATTTCCACCAACGAATTTAAGTAATACAGAACATTAATGGAGGTGATAAATGATGAGTTTTAAGTTAGCCTTGTAACTTAGGGGTTAATTTAATTATTGGTAACTTCCATAGAGTAATGGTTGTATTCCAGTGCCCAAGCTCACTTTCATGTCACACTTGAAAACTAAATATTTTTTTATGGTCCTTAATCAAAAACTTCCCAGGAAGATCCATAAGAAACAGATGACAGCTGAGAAAAACTAAAATGTTGACATAGTTTCTTAAATGAGATGTGTATTTACATACTAAATTTACCATTTAAAATACCATCAAGAATTCCTTGCATGACCCTTCTGAGATGTCGAGAGTTTTACAACTTATGTATTTCATATACAAATTAAAATGCCATAATTTTATCTTATACATGGTTTGGACAGCTTTTAGTATTGCATCTCCAAATCAAAATATTCCATTTCCATGCCTAAGTAAATCCAAGTGATGTACTATGGGTACGTTCTAGTTGTTTCCTGTCAGTCGAGAACCGTGGTTTTGTGGTAACGTTCAATTTGTCGTCGTAGGTTTTGGATTTAATGGGTTATGGAGGTTTGCTGGCCCATTTTCTAAGGTAAGAACAGTACACTGTGCTTGGGTTCATGAGTGCTTTGCCTTCATTTTCTGTATAAAGCATGTTGTTCCTCCAGGAAAGATGCAGATAAATGACAAGTCATAGAATTTATATGAGCAAGTTAGTAATATAAAGCTCACTCCTGTAGCTAGGACAGTTTTCAAGCCTGCATCAGATATTTTGATAGACTCAGTATGGTCAAATTACCAGAGTTGGGTAAAAGCAGTCAGGTGTGAAAATGCACCTTGTTACTGCCCCCAGGTTCACTCAGGGGCCTTGGACGTACAGTGCCACGCAGATTTAGTTTATTACGTGTATCTTACAGTGTAAGGGATTAATTTGGTAAGAATGGTAATTCCATAAGGATAAACTTTACATTACAACAGAACAAACAAATGGGGCACTGGCCCATCTGTACTGGCGTTCGTTCCCTCCAGTCATCGTAACGAGAACTGGCTGAGCAGAGCAGGCAGCGTTCTGGGTGTTAGGCTCTGGGGGCACAGGCGACGCTCTCAGTAAGGTGCTGGGCTCAGGTGGCTGTGGCCGCTCACCTCGCGAAGGAAGCGGCCTCTCTTTTCTGACTCTGTGCTTCCACGCGCTGCTGAAATGACACCGACCGGCGGGCTCTAAGGTGCGCGTGGAGATCAGTCTGGAAAAGACTGCAAATCGGTTTTTACAGATAGTCACATCAAGTGCGTTTTAAAATTTTCAGGCAAAACCAGTGTGATATTAGAGCGAGTTCTGGGGCAAAGCTCGTCTTGACAGAGAAGGAGGAAGAAAAGAACCAATCTTTTTTTTTTTTTTTTTCTCTCCCATCACCCACAGCAAACACAGATCCCAGACTACGCTGAGCTCATAGTGAAGTTTCTTGATGCCTTGATTGACACGTATTTGCCTGGAATTGATGAGGAAACCAGTGAAGAATCCCTCCTGACACCCACGTCTCCCTATCCTCCCGCAGTGCAGAGCCAGCTTAGCATTACTGCTAACCTTAACCTTTCCAATAAAAACCAATTTTTTTTTTTTTTTTTTTTTCTCTCCCATCACCCACAGCAAACACAGATCCCAGACTACGCTGAGCTCATAGTGAAGTTTCTTGATGCCTTGATTGACACGTATTTGCCTGGAATTGATGAGGAAACCAGTGAAGAATCCCTCCTGACACCCACGTCTCCCTATCCTCCCGCAGTGCAGAGCCAGCTTAGCATTACTGCTAACCTTAACCTTTCCAATTCCATGACCTCGCTCGCCACTTCCCAGCACTCCCCAGGTCAGTAGTGGTTCTGGTCCCACATAGGTAAGAGAAATGTATTGAATTTGCTGGGTTTGTAGCCAAACACTCAATCTCGTCTCTTTGGATGTGTTTATGCATCAAACATCATTGCATTGTTGAGTCAAATGAATATTAAACTCTTTACTAAGCTGTTACGCTGGCGTTTCAGATGCTGGGTTTTGTCCAGCGCAAAAGCTGTCTTCCAGGCTGTTGTCCATGAAGGCAATAGCATTGAGTGCATCAGAACAAGTAACGGCTGCACCTTAATACCGAATATGTGCAGCAGTGGAGCCTTGAAAAGTAATTAATGTAAATATATAATCAGAATATTTTGCAAGGATAATAATACCTGTCTGGGCACTACGAAGTAGCACGTACTAGGAAAAATAATCCAGAACCGTGCCATGGAAGAGTGTATCTGGGCTGACTCCGTTTCAGTTGACTACGTGATTTAGGGCCAGTGCTCATATAGGCAGCATCACGCTGAGGTCATACCCTCCCTTGAAGGAAAAACAGTATCCCTGTAGATAGGTGTGGAGTCTTGGGTCAGCTCAGACTGTTGTGTTGCCAGAAACATACTGCTGATAAAAGGAAGGTTTTCAAGAAAAGAACAGTCATTAAAGGCATTAATTGGATAAAACCATTATGTTCCTGCTGGCTTGGGGAGAGGGGAATTACAGGGAGATACGCAGAGGTTAAATTTAACAGCGTGGGTTTTCAGGGTGGAAAATGAAAAAAGAGAGTAAAAATTACTCAGTGTAGCAGATGAAGCATAAGCCAAAGGAAATTAAATATAGGAAGAAAATGGAATCTATGTCAAAGAAATCTGCATGAAGACTCTTTCCGAGGTGATTTTGGATTAGCATCTTGTATGTTGAGGAAATTCTTTACTCTTCTTCATCATAAAAGATGTGTGATATTTCTTCAATGATGATTTAAGTATTGCAGTTCTAGCCACTGCAGCCAATCAACCTTTTATTTCTGCTTTGTTCTAACCTTGACGGAAGGCTGGAAACTACTTGTATTTAGGTGAAATATTTACAGAGGTGTTTGGTGTTTCTCCCTCTCTTGTTGTTCTCTGGTTTCTGCTTGCCCTGAAATAAGCTCAGCTTAGCGGTACTTAGCTCTGTTCCAGAACTCTGGTCTTCCAGGCCATCGGTTCGCTCACGGGTGCTGTGCAGGGGTTTTGCTGCATGTGAGGAGTATTGCAGAGGTGCAACAGTGCTCCGTGTCTGTGTAACTTGGGAATGGTGATTCCTTTGTTTATTTCATGCAGTGAAAAGTGATTGCAGCTTGCCTTTTGCCAGTATGAAAACAGGGAGAAGGATAAAACTAAAGGGAAAAAACCCAGACCTTGCTGTCAGTGTGAAAGTAAGTACGTTAGGGGCAGCATCTTTCCATTTAGGATGTAGAATCAGTAGCAACTCCAACAGTTCCTTGTGCAAGGATGAAGTGATGGTGCAGGGTTAGGCCCTCTACCAGTCAAAAAGGCATTTTGCTGTGTAAGCGTCTTCCTTCCTTCCGCCTCACTTTCTATTCCTTCCTTGTTAACTAAGAGGAAGGAATTAATCCAGCTCTTCAAAAATTTCTTTTGAGTGTTCTACATTCAGATGGCTTTTACCAAATGCTGGTTAAGAGGCCATCTCCACAACTGGAGTTAGGAACTGGAGAACTTGTTCGGTGATTCAGGATACTAGTGAGTCTGTGATGATGCGTTTACAACATCTGTGCATGGTTCGCTTGGAAATTACCTTTTAAAATAAGAAGGCCAGGAGATTACGGGTGGTTTTGTGTAACCAGACTGGAGGCATCTTTGTAAAGAATCAGCCTTAATAGGTGTTTCCAGCTTCATTTGAGCAATTTGAGTACAAAGACCTGAGGCTTGGGCAGGGGATCTCCAGCTCTCTCAAACTGTGGACCAGGTCACAACATGGAGCTCTTCATTTTGCTCCTTCATCCCACGTTTATTACATTGCTCCTCATTAATCAACACACAGTTTCACGAGGCTAAACTGGGACGTTAACCAGCGCAACTGTGCATAAAACATGCTTTGCTTTTTAAGCTATTTAGTTGCATTAAAAAGGCAAGCTCCATAGCTGCGCACATGGATTTTGCATTCCCATGAGCTGTGCCTGGAGGTGAGTGATGGCGTTGTCATTGCTGGGCATGTTTACGCTGTAGAGACAGGGGTGAGGGAGTAAGCAGTGAAAGACCTCATATCCACCAGGATAAAAATCATTGGTGAAAGGATTATAGAATATGAAGGTGGGCCACAGCATTTCTAAAACAGCAAGGGAGCTGTGGGACTAATAAGGGGTCCAGATCTGTCATCCGTTTGCTCTGATTTAAGAACTATGGAACAAGAAACTCAAGTATTTAGCAGCGCCGAGTTACTTCATCACACTGAATTGAAGAAACAGTTTCAGCCGAGTGAGTTGGTTATTATGGTTACGAATACATTAAGTTGCAGACACTTGAAAAATTTTTCTCTTGCATCTGGAACAACCGGGCAAGATGATTGTTTATAAATGTTCTGTCTGTCATCATCTCTTCTCCTTTCCCTTCCCCTTGTCACGGACATTATTCACTTACGTTTTTTCTTTCATTCTGTGTCTGTGAAGCTTCTCTGCCTTGCTCTAAATCTGCAGTTTTCATGCAACTTCCTCATCAAGGTACACTCTACTTTCATCATATTTGCACGAACTGCTGCTTGGTCTGCTTTAGGGTTGGGCTTGGGGCATGAGAAGTGGTTTACTGACCCTTTGGACACGGGAATGGCTTCAGTGTAAGTGCTAAGCTGTTGCTTTTCTTGTGTGATGCTAATAACACCTGATGATAGAGCAGGCGAAGTCCGTCACATCCTGAAGAATAAGATAGCTTTGGTGATAGAGGAATGGATGCTTGGTATGTGAAATTCCTCTGCTGCGGGTATTAAGCTAAAAGGAAGAACCGTTTCACGTGAGCTCTTCAGATTGACGGGAAGTCAGCTTCAACTTCAATTACACACCAGCAGAAAACAGGCTGGAGTTCTCTGGGCTGAACCACGGCAGACACAAGCTCAGTAACATGGGTACCCAACACCATTTGATTTCTGCTTCTATATGGAGAAATAAGAAAAAGCTGCAGAAGAGGTTATTTCGCTCACACCCCTGGGTTGCCTCCTATTCCTCTGGTAGTTAGTGGTTTTGGTAAGCTCACACCCCCACAGGGAGAGGCAGGACGGTGTAGCCTGCAGCCAGCTTCTGGCTGGAGTTTTGAAATTGCCCCTCTACGAGTGTGAAATGTGGAGGGTGTTCCTTGTCCTTGGTAATGCCAGTGAGAATCAGTCCCCTCTAGGAATGAGACATAACTGTGGGAGATGTCACTTAGAATAATGGGATTTTGTTCTAACCTTTTTATTCACTGTCAGACATCCTAATTTTTGCTGCCGATTGTGCTTTTAGCCTCTTGCATAAAAACACGCTCCCTGCTGTCACCCACTCCAGTGCTGCACGTGCACCATACATGGTGAGAGTGTTGCTAAACACATCAAACGTACTCGTTTTGTTGCAGAAATAACGTGACAGCTACACTAAGGTATTGCTCCAGGAATGATTAACTCACAGTAGCGTCAGCACAAAAGTAGTAATTGATTGGAAGCATGTCTGCATCAGAGGTCTCAGCTTCTATATCTCCAGGGTACTGACTGTGTCCAAAGCTGTTAGAGTAACGGCTCGTAACCCAAGGCTCTCATGTGCTGTCATCATGTCGGCATGGAGCTTGCACTAAAGCAGTTCAGTTTTGAGGTTGGTTTGATGTTACTCTTTTAGCAAAACATAATAGAGTTACCTTGTCCTGCGGAGAACATCCAAAGCTTCTCAGAAAAGTGGGTATAAAGCCAAATGCATGTGGGTATAAAGCCTGTCTGGTTTCATCTTCATCTCTGTCAGCCGCCTCCTGCCTGCGGTGGAGCTGAGCTTAGGCCTGCGGTGGAGCTGAGCTTAGGCCTGCAGTGGAGCTGAGCTTAGGCCACAGCAGCTCCCATAAAGATGGCCAGACTCACCTGTTCTGTGTGTGTTTCCTCTTAGAAAACCCTGCTTAGAAAACTGTTTCTTTAGTTGTCCCTGTTAAAAGCTAATTGTTGATATTTTTTTTTTTTTTAAAACTCTCAATTTGCCAGGATTTAAATCATTATAATTGGTGCCTACACTTTGGCACTTAACTCTTTGAGTGAATCCCTGCATCAGTTCTATTTCTGCTGTATGCAGAGCAAGCCAGCTGAGCCTTTCATTCCTCCTGGCAATGAGACAGAGCCCTCCAAACATTGATTTGGTCGTTACGTGTTTTTACTGATCTTTATTTGTGAGCCAAGGTTCAGTGTTAAACTAGCAGCACGTTCAGTCTGCAACTTCAGGGGAGGAGAAGAAGGGGTGATTTGAACGAGCCGTGTTGAAATGTTGTGAGCCGTGTGAGTTGCAGCTGTGGGCTGCGAGGGTGCAGATCTGTGTGAGCAGGCGTCGCACTTGAGCACGTGGAGGTGTTTTATCTGCTCAAAGAACGTGGGGACATACGTCTGATCCTGAAAAAATTATTTTTCATGCTACAGTACTGCAGAGAAATAGCTGTATCAGATTTGTCATTTGTGAGGCACCATCGACAGTAAGGTTGTGTTGCATCTGGCTAAAGTAGCGTTCCGGGCCTGGCGGGGGGGAGTTGATTTTCTTCATGGCCGCTGGCATGGGCCGTGCCTTAGCTCTGTGACCGAGGCGGTGCTGAGCAGTGTCTGCGCAGGGCAGGGCCTGCTCTGGTCCTCGCTCGCCCACGGTCAGTAGCCAGGGGTGGCAGCAGTCTGGGGGGGACCTGGCCGGGCAGGTGACCCCAGCCCACCACAGAGCTGCTCCGCGACGCTCAGCGATGGAAAGGGGAAGGGGGCGCTGGGGAGGGGGAGGCTGAGCCATCTTCCGCCTGGGACCCGGCTGGGCACTGGTCCAGCCATGGGGCCTGCTGAGCGATTGCCTTTGCATCACTCCTCTTGTTTTGCTTTCGTTCTTCTTCCACAAATCCCTCGCTTAACAAGACTTTTAATTTTTATTTTAATCAGAACACCCAAGCTCTCTTGCTTTTACTCTCCCTTTCCTCTCCCCCCGGTCGCGCTGGGGTGGAGGGGAACGAGCGAGCAGCTGGGTGGTGCTTACCTGCCTACTGGGGTTAAGCTACCACAAGTGATGTTTTATTCTTTTGTAAAATACCTCGTGACCAGGTTCTGCAGTGCTTTCCTGGGCAGGCGATGCTGCTGCTGGTTTGTGTTGCCAGACGCTGTTTTGAATGAACCGCCACGTGTCAGCATGGCAGAATTCGGCAGGATTTGGACCACGATGTCCAGACCGTTGACACCAGTGCGGGCGGGTCCCCTGCGGCACCCTGGGGCCGTCACGGTCACCCATGTGCCTGCAGGAAAAGCAGCCCTTGAAGCATTAAGGTACAGGGTGGCCAAAGCGGCGGGGTTAACCTCAGTCCTTGTGTTTCCCCAGGGATCGACAAGGAGAACGTGGAGCTCTCGCCCACCGCCGGACACTCCAACAGTGGGAGGATGCGCCATGGCTCCGCAAGCCAAGTGCAAAAGCAGCGAAGTGCTGGCAGTTTCAAACGTCACAGCATCAAAAAGATTGTGTGACCGTTTATTTTTAATTTTTAGTTTGTTTTTTTTTTTAATTTGGAAACTGACTGACGCACGCGGCCTTCGCAAAGGGCCCTCCACCGGTTGTGATGCTGCACTTAATTTTTAAAGTTCCCATCCTGTCAGCCATGTTGCCAGATGATCAACTCTTGAAACGTTGCCTGAATTGTAATGCCTTCATTTCTTTTCCTCTGTTCTTGATTTAAGCCAGTGTTTCAGAACCGCTCGATAGATCCTGACGGACTTTGCAGCCGAAGGGGGCCTGGAGTTCTTTAACACTGCGGAACCCTGTCTTGTCCGAATACGAAAGCCATTTCCCATCGACAGTTCTACCTTGCTTCTGTTATCTGCCTTGTTTGTTTCTTCTCTAAAGGAAAGTGTTAATCCTTAATCCCATTTGCACACTTTTCAAGGTAGTGGCTTTAGGAGCCGGGGGAAGTCGCTATGATCCTGGTATTAATTCAAACCTGTAAGATTTTTAGCTGTGGACTTTTTTTTACCATACTTAAAAGAAACTTAGATAAGCCGCAGTAGAAGGAGTTTAACCAGAAGTGGTGGGTTAGATGAGATTTCTAGTAATCAGCAATAAATTTGAGAGGCCAAGGAGGCTGGAAGAGCCTCTCTCATTCCCCAAACCATAGCTTCACTCACTTGGACCAGACTGGACAAACTGGCTTTTTTCCAAAGCAGAATCTTTTTTTTTTTTTTTTTTTTTTTTTTTTTCCTGCTGTCCTTTAACTGCACTAAACAAGGTTGTGTGGTTGTGTAGTGGAAAGAAAATCATCAAGGACTGACTATTCCGCTGTCATTGTAGCAGTGTTGAAAACTTATTGCTTCTTTCTTCCATTCAGCATACACTTTAGTTTTGCCCTTCCCGATGCTTTGCGCCTTCGAGAAATTCCTGGCAGACCAACCAGTGGGGTGTGGAGGGGAAGGTTTAACGAATTATCTTCCAGCCCTGGGAGATGGCGTTTGGCAAAGCTGCTTTTGTGCTGCGCGAGCAGCGATGTAAAAACAGCAATGTTTGCTTAAGGTACATGAATTTAAGAATAACTGACACTGTGTCAAATCCAGGTTACGTCTGAACGTCTGCAGTGCAATTCCTGGTATCAGTCCAGGCGCCTGCGGTCAGGCCTGTCTGGCAGAACTTGCGAGGGGGTTTAGTTCGTAAGGGTTCGTACTTGGGGGTTACGCGAAACTGAAATTGCTGTCACTGTGAAAGACTTGTCAGCTGCAGTCGTGCCTCAGCGATGGACGACTGTGAGAACATGCTGCTATGCTGAGGACGCGCGAAGGTGCAGCGCTGGGTGCTGCAGGCGCTGCCTGCGCGGACGGAAACCGCGCAGAGCGTTTGATCCCGGAGGCGAGCAGAAGTTCTGGCAGAAGGGCCCGTCACCGGGTGCTCAGGGGAGGGCTGGGTGCGCCTCCTGCTGAGGAACAGTTGGACTGCCCGGTTCCAGATCCCTGGTGTACGTTAGAAATTAACAATCTGTAAGTGGCTTTAGAGGGGGGAAAAAAAAAAAAGTATATCCACTCTATAAAATAGTGCAATTTCGTTAGTGGCTTTCCGTAAATCAAACTCCACAGCTAAATTATTAGAGAATGGTACAGTTAAGTGTTCAGATTTTATTGATATAGCACATAATTCACATGTATCCACACAGTAACAATGTAACATTTATGTAAATAAAAATACCTTTATTGTATTGATTCATAAAATAACAATTTAATTTCTTTAATTTGTTTACAGTCCTGGAAAAACTATGAACACAAACTTAATATGCAAATAGTTTGCCAAAACGAGAGGAAAACTTGGAATTAGCCGTCTTGAAATAGATGCGTTGGAAAATACCAAGACTCGTGCATTAACCGGATTGTTTTTATT
>NW_009258270.1:621229-629808 GCF_000687185.1 Egretta garzetta | reverse complement strand
TGGTTACTGAACTGATGCAGAACTCTGAAAGGGATCGGGAGGCTAGAACTGATCGTAGGAATAGAGTGGTGGCTCCTGCGTGTCCGAGCTGCTACGCCGTAAAGCTTTGGGAGTCACTCATTTAAAAACCGTTCTCATCTCATACAGCAGTGGCAAAGAGCCGCCTTCAGCATCGCCGCCAGTTTGCACTCGGTTATACCCAACCAATCAAGCTAATCCCAGCCCTTTCCGTTGTGCTGAAGACAATGAATTGTAGGAGCCTGAAGACTTGTAGGTAGGAGGAAAAAATAACCTCTTGGAAAGGTAATTTGCTGTTAGCAAAAGACAGCTCTGAGGTGCTTCTCCTACGAGCAGGTTTTCTTTTAACAGAAGCAGTAATTCCAGATGAACTACCACGCCAGCTTTGTTGGGGCTGGGTGCATTTGAGAGCAACCCTTGCGATATTTTTGCATCGCCTATATAAAAAAAAAAAACCCAAAAACGTCCCTAAGTTAGAATTAATGCATTCTCTGAAATACATATAATGTGAAACCAAAATGGACAGTGATTAAAATCACATTTCACGTGAGAACTAGAACTACTCCAGGCTCTCAGTCCCAGCTGAAAAAAAACTGCTGTCTTCATAAAGTGAGTCAATAAAATTTAATTTATTCTGTTTCCTGGGAGGAGTGGGAGTCATTTGATGTTTTCACTGCGTGGTTCAGTGAGAGGACCTGAACTTCCTTAGAGCAGGAGTGTCAAATGCGTCGGGTAACGGGGGCTGGATTTGGGTGTAATTACAGCCAAGGGCTGGGGTTGAATTCAGGATCCCGTGCGCCTGACGTGCAAGGCAGTCACCTCCCAGCACCGGTGGCTGGGAAGCTTGTGCTGTGATCCAGGGGGAAAATGCAGCTGTTGGTTAGTGATTGAACTCCTATCAGTAAGTAGTTGTTCAGTGCCTTACTGTCACAGTCATCGCTCAGCCTGCCCCTGTAACAGCCATTGCTGTTATTTTGCCTTTTTGTTTTCTTTCTGGCATCCTCTTTTCTTTGTTCTCCTCTTTTGAATATTCCCCATCCCGCTCCGTTGCATTGCCATGCGCACCACGCTCAGTTCCCAGTCCCGCCTGCTTCCGTGCTCTCCCCACCCCGCTGCTCCGTTTGTGCTCCCAGTGACCGGCAGGTAGCTGCTGGTGACGGTGCGGGATTGAAACCCGGCCTGACGAGCGGGAGACGGATCCGAGCGTTCCGACCCTCCAGCGCCTGCCGGGCGGTCGCTCCTGCCTGGGCTGCTGCAGCCGTGGAGTCTGTGTACTTTGAAACGAAAACTTAACGATTCGGAAAAATCCGATTTTAACACATGGACCACCTAACTACATCCCGGGGACTGTATGTCTGACACCCCTGTTTTAGAACACGTTACCCATTACGCACTAACTACAGTTAAGTACTGTAAAGACGATTAACGTTTTGTTTGTGTTTGTATTTTCCCTGACTTAAAAGATAATTCAGTAGTATTTGGATAGTGCATAACCTACCTGTTAATTATGCCAATGTTTCTGCTTTAATGTGCATGAGGTTTCCAAGAACAGGAAACGTTTCAAATCCGTATTGTGGACTGAGCACCTGGGAGCGTTCCAGTGCTCTATTCCTAACTGGGTTGTAGGTTTTAGGGCTTTTTCTGTTTCATTCTAAGGTTAATTTTTTTTTTTCCCAAATGTAATGAAGCACGTCTTATTGTTATGCAACAAACTTACCACAGAAAGTCACTTTTAGTGTTGGTCCCACAATTTTTTTTTAATGCAGTATATTCACCTGTAAATAGTTTTTGTGTAAAATTTGACAGAAAAGTATATTTACTACACTGTAAATACATGTGACAATATATTGTATTATTTTGCTTTTTTTGTAAAGCAGTTAGTTGCTGTATATGTATAACATACAAATTTGATTATTCTAGTGTTAGTAACCGTTAACTACTACTACTCCTTCCTGCTGTTGCGTTACGTCATTTAAAAAAAAAAAATGCTGTGTACTATAAACTTACACCGTGTATGATACCTTACTATTTCCATGTGGGCCTCAACTTTGAAAATGTTTCCTTGCTCCACAATCCTGTCCATATTGTAAGCGAGCGTGCGACAGCTGGCAAGAGCCCTGCTGCTTCAAACGCAGTTGGTAACTGTGGGTAAAAATGGTAGAAACCTGGTTTCAGATAATTGTTGTTCACCCCATTTCCCCCTCATGTATGTACTTTCCCTTTTTTTTTTGAAGTAAAATGTAAATTCAACCCGCTTCAAGTTGTTTGAAGGTCATTCACTTGTGCTGCGGGACGAAGTCGGTGCATTCCAAAATCCTTTCTCTTGTGACGGTGAGATTTGGATGGGTGCTGCGGGCCTGCCCCAGGGCCTCACTGCAGCAGGCGCTGGATCCAGCCCTAGTCCCAGACCCGAAAACCCACTTTCTCTGGGGAAAATTAGAACTGAGTTGAATGCAGTATCTCGGATTTGTCTTTCCAGAATGGTGCTTCTCTGTGTGTGTGATCTTGCACACTTCTAAATAACGGCAAAACTGCTTGCCTGTGGATAACTGAGGACAGAATTTGGACAGAATAAAGCCCATTGTCATGAATTTCATGTCACTTCAGTAAGATTATCATCATTGAATAATAAATCAGAATATTTCTTTTTAAAATGTAAATTTAATATTTTAATAAAACAGCTGCTTGGTCTTTAAAGAACATTTCAGTATAATTTGTCTATTTGAGCTTTTCTAGCTTAGAAGCTTGAAGTTTCAACTGTCAGGCAACTTTTATGACAAATGATTAATCAAATCTATTTTTCTTTTAGGGGAATATATTACTTTCCTATTAAAAATGTATAAGTACTTATATTCTGGCTTTGTGAATCGTAAAAGGATGTAAAAACACATTAAAGCGTAACTGCATTGACTCCTTCTGAGACATCTTATTGTTCCTGCATCCTAACCCTACCGCTAGGCCTGACAGACAGACAGTCAGGCAAATGGACAGGGTGACGCTGCGGTGCCGCTGTTGCCCGTAGGGACTGCACGAGTGGCAGAGCCGCAGTTTCCGAGTTGTTCAATTTCAGGAGCACATTTTCTTTACCTGAGAGGAAATGTTCATTAATCCTAAATCAGAAATAGCAGCGCTGACCGGAGCGCGGAGCCGTACAGGAGGTGTTTCCTGAACACCATGTACTAAATCACTGCTGCTAAACACGTTTTTGAAGTTCCTCATTTGGAGAGTTGAGCTTCCCCGCTACTTGAGATCACACAATACACTGTAACCGCAGCGAGGGAATGAAAGGAGAAAGGATTTTATTTTAGTTACGTCTTTATGCAGTTGGAGAAACTGTATTTAGGGGAAAAATTGCACCCTTGGAGCAAGCAGTTCTGTCTTAGGAAACAGCTTAAAAATCCCTGCCCAGCTGGTGCTGCTAAAATATTTTGCAAAGGAAAAAGAAAAAGCAAAGTAAAAAAATTCAGAACTTTCTCAATGTGGGGGTATAAATTCTGTTCCAGAGTTAAGTAGGGCAAAACTCTACGAGGAAGAGGAGGAAGGAAGTGGCTATTCACAGACAACACGACTGACCCGTAAAGTGAGTGGCTAATTCCTAAAATACTACGCTGTCTCTCTCTGACTGGCATAAATATTTCCAAATGTCCCTGACTTGGAATAACAAGTCTTCACAATATTCATATTTTAGCTATCCCAGAAGTTTCATACTAAATTTGTAATTCCCTTAATAGGAGAATTCCTTAAGCACACTGAAAAAACTGCAGACACACACGCACAACCATGGCCCGGAGCCTTCTGTGAAGGTGATCAATGGCTGTCATGGGGTAACCGCTGCTACAGCTGCACAAACCACCCCCAGGCAGGAGTTGGGGTGAAATCTGGTCCCTCACATCCTACTGTAGGACTGAATTCTACTGCAAGTTTGTCACTTCGTGATTGTCAGATGCTTTTTATTTTTCTGTCCTTCCCCTTAGGCCCATCTGTATAGGAAGGGTGGACAGAGAGCACGTGAACCTACATAGATATAATCTGATCAGTCACTTGGTGTCACAGAACTAAAAGCTACAGCCAAGCTCTTGTAGCGTTGAAGAGCGCAACCGTTCCATTTCAAAGCAACGATGGTCCTTTCCCACTACTGAAGTTCATGATTTATAGGTGCGAATCCTTTGTGCCTTGGAACATTGGTTTCTTCAGTTGATTGCTGCTATGTTTAACAAGCTCTCAAATGAAAATAAATCCCAGGGTTGTGTGGGTGGAGAGCACAGAATAACATCTCCCCTGATGTGACTTGTTAAAACAAGTATGAGTTTGTTCTTCAAAGCCATAATGAAAAAAAAAGTCTGAAGGCTGCATATTCAAACAATAGTCCTACAAATAGCAATGAGTAACTAACTATATGTTCAAGAAAATCCCATTGACCTATTAAATTGCATTTTAATTTTTTTCTCATAACATACTGTCCTTCAGGAAAACTAGCGATATCTGTTCCACTGCTTCTACCCCCCAGTTAGCATACTTAAGAGAACGAGGTCTGCCCAGGAGATCGGGGTGCTCCATAGAACGCACTGCATAAACTGAAGACCTGGCCATCCAGACCTCCTCCATGGCCTGGGAGGACACAGGTAAATGAGATGGCCGGGTCCAGGGAACAGGCCTGACCGTGAGTGAGTTTTCCAAGGTTATTACCTCGGCTTCCAGAGACAATACTTAAGATACAAGCTGCCAGGCTGGGGGGGGCAGCGGGTGCTTCTGCCTCAGCTGTTTGGGGCTCCAGTCCCCTCACCCTCATTTGCTTTCTAGGAAGTTCCTCCACTTGCTGGCTGTGCTCCCCAGCTCCTTGCAGTATCGGCCATGGAGTTTGGAGTTGGGTTTTTTCCCCCTTTTCTTGGCGATTCCCTTTCCCTTTACTAACTGCCCCCTACCCCTCCTGGAGCTCACTGCCCGGCAGCCGGTCTCATTGCTGAGAGGTCTGCAGCACACGTGGTGCCGTACCAGGCAAGTAGCAGAGGTGGCTTGCCGCTCTCCTCGTAGCTCTCCTCCTGGTAGCACGCGCAAACAGGGTGCAATGAAAAGTTCTGCATAGTGTGAGAGACCCACCCAACTGTCTACAAGCAGGCATGACTGAACATGGGCCAGAGACGGCGCAGAAGCAGTGGCTCTGAGCCAAAGAAGAGGTTCAGAGCAACGCAAAGCATAGGAAGGGCAGAAGTACAAACACGAGTGAGGCCACTGGGGCGGCTGAGGCAGCACAACAAAACATGGGAAGGAAGGCCTGCCCTTGCCCCGAACACTTAGCGTCTAACTCTCCATGCAGTAGGGATCGAACAGCAAAGGCTGCCTCTGTGCTGCTGAATCCCACTGCTGAATCACTCACGTGAAGAGAAGCGGAGAGGGGCAAAGAGGCCATCACCGCTTCATGTGCTCTGTCCTTCCGAAGGTTGCACTGGAGCTTGTTCTGCAGGGCTGATTCTCCTCTGCTCTCCCTCCAGCCAGGCCCGTCCTTATTTTTAACTCCCGGTCTCCTGCAGTTTCTGAAAGAGGAAAAAAATGACTGTTACTCCCTCCATTGGCTGCAGTGCAAACAGAGCCGCGCTGCCCCGCGGAAGTCCCGCGCGGAGGCAGACATGGTGCCTGCAGGTCAGCCAGCCTCTCGCCCGCGGCAGTGCTCTGCCGAGGCGGCAGAGTGGGACGCGGGAAGCACCCCAGCGCCTGGCACAAGGACGCAGCCCTCGCTGCTGACAAAAGCGACAGAAGAGAACAGCTACAGATAGAGCCAGGCTTGCGCTGCATGCCAGGAACCTGCTGCAGCACTGCGAGGACTGGATCAAACACCCTGCAAAGCAGTTCAGCAAGTACCTCTGTTGGCCTTAATTTTCCAGTTCTGTTTGAGATGTTAATGGGCGTACCTGTAATTTACAATGAAGGCGCAGATTAAAAGGCAAAAATAAATTGGCCTTGAGGATGCTGACATGCTTTACCTGTTCCTTTCTCATTTTCAGTAATCCTTTTACTTTGTATGGTGCAAATTTTTCTTGCTGGGAACATTTGTTTGCTTTTTAAATCATCGTGAAAAATTGAACTAGCAGGATAGAAAACTGTTTCCCACTCATGAAAAATTCAGAGACGTGAACTGTTTCTGTGAGAAGAACATGACCTGTCAGATGTGGAAGCAGTTAATCATTCTGCTTGCAGTGTTTGTTTTATTTGACATCAGAATAATTTTATTATTACTTGATAGAATGTATTTTTCTTTTCACTATAGTAAAGCTTATGGACTGAGACTGCTGTAAGAGCTCAGCTATGCACTGCACACAGAGCAAGGCACCAGTTTTGTCCCGAGAGCTTAAAGTGTTTATGGTGTCACCCTCCGTGTCTGAGTCGGGCTGCCTTTGTGACCTTGGACAAATCTCTTTGCATCTTACAATCAGGCATCATAAACGCCGGAATTGCCCAACTGTAACAGTCAAGAACGGCCGCAGTTGGTGGAATTCTTAACAGGCAAACTTTGGAGGTCTTCAGACTGAAGACATTAAAAGGGCAAAGTCTTATTAGCATTGTTGTATTTTTTCCGCTTCATGTGTGGTGCCATTTGTAGTCTTTAAGCAGATATTTATTATTAATTTCTGACTGCTCTACACAAAAAGACTGAGGCAAATCGGGAACTTTTCACAGAAAAGTACTTACAGCAATTAGCAATTTAGGAAGGGCAATCCTGCTCAAACACAACTCTGTGATTTTTCTGAGTTACTCATTTACACTCTCTAATGTACTAACTGCTTGCTGCACACACGTGTAAATAAACAACCGAGCAGGTTTAACTCCAGCCAGCCTGCTTAGTTAGGCCAATAAAACTACCCCGGTGTCCCGCTGCTAAGGTGTTTACAACAGAAGATTTCCTGCATGATTACACAGCACAGATCATGCTGTCCACAGCCAGGCAAGCTCACAGGAACAGAAAAGGCTCTGCCAATTTAAGACTCGGTTACTGGAAGAAGGAAGGAGCGATCTATTACTTCTAGATGAAAAGGAAGGCCAGGCTTTCACAGGTACGCAGGCTGTAAGGAGACTGATGCCTTCCTGCACTACTGCAGCTCCCGCGGGTTACCACCAGGAGTTACTCTGGTGTATAGTCTCACTTCTCCTTGCTCTGCTCTTCCCTGCTACCTCTTCTTGCCCCAAAGCACGCTTGCATGAGCCGTCTCTCCCTGGCCTATTTCTTCCCTCCGAGTTTCCAAAAGATAAAAAATGAGCCTAAGTTGTTCCGTTGGGAAATCCAGAACCACCTCTGTTACCACAAAGACAGGTCCAGTGACAAACCAAGAACAGTTTCCTCTCCATTGCACACAACGCAGAACCAAATCCTGAAAAAGCGGAGGTGCCCAGTGCCCCAGATGCAGCGGGTGCCCTCTGATTTGTGGCAGAAGCGAATACAGTGCCAGGCTGCACAGGAAGGAGAAGCACCCAGAAAATGCTGACTCCTGTGACTCTCTGCCTTTCCCATGCTTTTCCATGCAACCACGCTGGATTATTTGGAGAGTGCATACGCTGCTCCCGAACTGCCCTTCCCAGGCAGAGCCAGCATGGAGGCCAAACTCCCCTCCTGGCTGTTACAGTGTTATTAACACAGAAATTAGCAATGATCCCCCATGAAGTTCAGCCCAGAACTTGTCCCAAGGCACGGCTGCTTCTCAGATGGCTCCAACCACACCCCATATCCTTTTCCTCTTGCATACCAGTCTGCCGTGCAAACTCCCAAGCTCCTTAGGATAACTACGGCCATTTCCCACAGTCTCCGCCAACTGCCTCGCCCAGAGCTGCCCTGAAAGCTACTGTCAAACCAGCCCCGATGCCCCAAAGAGCGCTCCAGTGCCAGCAACGAGCAGTCACACTTTTCTACGGTATATCCCCCGCCAAAGCCTCAGAGATTCCTCGGGACACAGACCCCCTATTTTCTTTAAGGATGAAAAACGCTTGAGGGGCAAACGTCACAAGTATTTGATAACAGAAGCCTCCCTTAATTCCAATTTTGTGCTACTGCAGCTAAGCAGTAACCTTGCCCGAACACCGATTTTAATTTCTCACTCCGGCTCAGCCTTGGCAGACAGCAGCTCCAAGCCAATGCTGCTGTAGCTGCTCGCTAAATACGTTTGCTCACTGTTTAATATTTCATCACCAGCTACGCGTTTGCAGCCTTTGCCTAAACTTTGTATAAAGCACAGATTCACCTCTGTTCACTTGTCTGAGCGGCACGGTGGAAGCTGGCAGCGCCTGGCTGCGTTAGGAGACACTCGAGAGCTTTGGCGCCGGGGCTGAGATGAGCCCGACGATCCCGGCAGGGAACAGGGTCGAGCAGCTGGAGCGGGTGGGGGTGCTCAGATGCAGCCTTTAAGGACTATGAGAGGGAAGAGGCGCAAAGAGCCACCCCTGGCCCTTTGAAGCGGTGACTCAGATCCCCGAGGGCTGGCCGAGGCAGAAGGCGCAGCAGGTCCTGCCAGGCGGGGAGGAGGCAGCCCGACACCTGGCAGGAGCCGCGGGGTAAAGCGCCGGGCCGGGCCGGGCGG
>NW_009258270.1:606684-620240 GCF_000687185.1 Egretta garzetta | reverse complement strand
CTCGCGTGTCTGGTATGGCGAGGCTGGCTTATGTTGCGGTAATAGCCGATAAAAGCTGTTATTAGCAACCTCTTCATGTACCGCAGTGACTCCTATTTGTTTGTAAGCCAGTGCGGAATACAGTCAGGAGCAAAGGAATTAAACTATATTGCTCCTGAGGAGATAATGTCAGTAGCCTTGCTTTCCTGGAGGAATCCTTGTTGCTTGACTTCCTTTTTTTCTTCTTTTTCCCTCTCCTTGAAGCACATAAGATCAAAGCGACTCACGTTCCAGGAGCGGGCAACTTGATCTATGTCTGGCTGAGTTCTTTATCGCAGCCTAGTAAGTTATACCGGGAAGCAGGGAGCACGCGATGAACAGGCATGGCAGTAAGGGCATCCTTTTCGTGCACGTTATCTCTAATAGTAGGAAATGGCAACAAAAGCTGCATTTGACCCCGGTCCGTCTGTTACGGAGAAGTAAGGGGCTGCAGAACGGGGGTACCTCTGACTTTCTGTTTCCAGGGTCACGTGCTGCCTCGGTCAGGTCGGCGGTTGTGCTAGCACCTCCTGAGTGTTATCAGGGCCTCCGTGGACTTTGTCTCAGGTGAAAGGAAACGGCTTGTTGCTGGGGAAAGTTGTAGCAGGAGATGGTAACTTTACTTTTCTCCCGTTTGCTTTGCGCCTGTGAATGATCTACCGAGCTACAGCCCCGCGTGTGCGCGCGGTACGGCCAAGGAAGAGCACGCGGCGTGCTGGAGTGCGGCACAACTGCTCGTGAGGGAGGTATGGCTTTTCCTTGGTAGCGCATGGACCAGAGCTGTCGGAGCGACCGAGCTGAGCTTGCTCCTCTGCCGGGGGTCACTGTGTGACCCAGTTCAAGTCACTTAACCTCCTCATTCTCTAATGAGCTTCCTCTGCGAAGGGTGCAGTGCTGTGCAGGCATCTGCTGCGCTACTCCACCTGTCGTCTCGTAATCTCAGTGTACCTGTGATTCTGAAAGAGGATAGTACAGCTTTCCTGCGTCTGTCTTGATAGCACGGTTCAGTTCTTGGTTAGTTGGTTTGCTTGCACGTGCTGCCTAGCGCGCCGAAGGAAATGACAACCTTCTAGTAAGTCAGAAGGAGCAGGAAGCCTCTAGAACTTCAGTTGTCCTTGAACTTTGCTAGAATCCACCTTCTTACTGCATCGCTTGCTGTCCTGGTGTTACTTACTGGACAGTCCCTCAGCTTCTGTTTCAGTGCTTCATTGAGCTCATGAAGGGCTTCTAAAAGCTCTCATGGGACACCAGTGTTTGGAGATTTGGGCAGGTGAATCTCACCATGATCATTACAATATCTTGTACAACAGGGTTACAGGCTGTCTGCGCTCAGACGTGGAGTAAATTATATTGTTCGGTTTGGAGGGTGTGCATGGACAGTGCTGTGGGAGCCCAGTTGTGTGTTCTGGTAGCTGCTTCTTACTTAGGTGTGCTCTCCTCAGTCACACCGAGTTTAGATACCTGTGCTAGGAACCAGATTCCTTTCTTGAAGATCTCTGGAGGTGCTTTGAGATACTCGGACTGAAAATCATCAACTGCCTGGAAAGCCTTGGCTTTAACCTAGGCATTCCATGGTGCCTGAAAATAGACAACAGGAATTCCCCTCGCCACCCAGGGTGTGAGGTGAAGGCACCTGCAGTTCAGATCCACCACGCTGCGTAGGTTTGCAGTTCTTGCAGATTCTCTTGGGAGTTAACTGTGACAGGAGTTTGAGGATTGCAGCCAAAGCTGTTCAGAGCCAGAAGCAGCTGATTTGCTCCTTTCAGACTCTTGCGTTCGTTTTGAAAACATTGCAGGCTGACTTCAGGGGTATTAGAGAGCAAGTTGTTCTTTGGCAGTAGTAGAGTTATCTGAAGAGCATAATGCTTTAAAAGCAAGATACCCCACTTATCTATGGCTCTCATCTGTTGTGTGCACTTAACTGATGTGAAAAAATTATTTAAGGTATTGCTAGTGTCCAGGGAGACTGTAATAAGATCAGGGCTGGTATCCCCAGTGTCCTTAGCAACATCTAGAAGTAATAAAAAACATTAATTAAAACATGAATGGCTTTTAATTGTCTGATATTTTGTATCTAATGACCAGCCTTTTTTAAATCCTGAGTTCTAACTACAGTGCTTCTATGGAACTCTTAATGCAAATGGCTCGTTAAACTTCATGAAGTGCTGATTAACTTTGGGCAGCCACTTTCAGATACTTGGAAGATGCTATTCTATTCAGAAGGCGCTTAATATTTCCTGGAAATTAAGGCTGCTGAGTTTGCTTCTCATGGGGATTGCTGAAGGTGATGTGTTTGTCACTCGCTGCTTTCGCAAATGATCTGTCTTCAACTCTTTTGCTGTGTGGTTTTTGTTTTGTTTTGTTTTTTATTGTCCACTGCATGGATTCTGTTTAACGTTGCTGC
The DNA here is from genome assembly GCF_000687185.1 of Egretta garzetta. Classification (NCBI taxonomy): domain Eukaryota; kingdom Metazoa; phylum Chordata; class Aves; order Pelecaniformes; family Ardeidae; genus Egretta; species Egretta garzetta. The sequence continues at coordinate 617,818 of NW_009258270.1, read as the reverse complement.
TTCTGCATTTTGTACTGGCTGGAAGCTGACTCTGAATTTATGGGCCTGTACATTACTATTAGAGTTGTATGTTTCATAAAAGGTCATTTAAAATCATTTTTCAGCAAGCAAATCACTGCTCGGAGACCTGGAGAGGTCCCGATTGCCTTTGACCTCTGCTGCCACCTGGCAATGAGGATGAGAAACTTGCCATGTGCTAGGGCTGCTTTTACCTCCCTGGGTATAAATAGCAGCAGTTCCTGGCAAAAGCTCATGATCCGCATGTGCCTCTTGTATCGGGGGCATCAGCTTTGCGCAGGGATAAATATGTGAACTGAAAACTTGAAGGAACAAGGATTGGAGCATGTATGCCCAGAAACCTTAGGGCTGTGACCCTACAGTTTCCCCTTCCTTAAAGAACTTCTTTTGTTATGAGCTTGGGCTTGTATTCCATTTCTTCTTGAAATGCAGGGTTAGGAAGATTTTTTTTTTTTTTTTTGGTCTTCAGGGGTGCAGGAAAGAAATTTGCACATCGTTTCCCTAAAATATTTCAAGTTGAATGGAGCGTAGTGTTCTGTTTGCTGCCTGGTAAAGAGAACGGGCTCGCACTGGAGTACCGGTTTTCTGTTCCTTGTGTTTCTTCCAACTCGGTGTGACTGTAGGAAGGTCACTTCTGTGTCTTGGCTTTGCTTTTTAAATAAGGACTGCCAAAGCTGAGGCAAGGACGCAGCCTGCAGTCTTTGGGGGAAGCCTTTCTGCGTAGAACAGCCCCTAGCGTAATTCGGGCGAGGGCTCGCAGGTGCTACTGTAATAAGGATCAAAGCAAAGCATGTCTCTCCGGTTGGGGCTCAAGTGTGTTGTGTAACTTCTCCTAGCAAGCTGGTTAATGCATACACGTTCTTTTCCTGCTCGTTCAGGCTAAATGGCTCTTAGTGAAACCCTTGCTGTTGTAGTGTAGATGAATACAGAGAGTGCCTTTTCCACAAATGTTTGGTATTCTTCCTCTCTGTGCACTTCTGCCACTTATTTGCAGCAAAGCCAAGCCCTGGGCACAAGGCTTCCAACTGAGCAACACCGCTTTTTGCTTTCCTGTTGAAGTCTAGTCCAGCTTTTGTTTTGAGAAGCTCTTTATCAAGGTCCTGTTGCTGTGCTCAGTAAACCTCCTAGCAAGCCGGTCTTGATGCTCTTCTCCAGATACCTGTTTGGTCTCAGCGCTGCCTCTTTTCTCGCCATCTCTTACAGCGGTATCAGTGTGTTGTGATGTAAACTTCACTGTTCTGTCGCCTTGAAAATTCACGTCTGGTTTTTGTCTTGTGTGCGGAGCACATTGGAAGCCTTTGGTTAGTTTAGCTCTTGAGTGTTGTGCATGCCTATTTTGTGAAAATCAATACAGATGCCAGGCATTTGACTCACCTGGTTGCTTTTAAATTTTAATTTATAAGCTGCACCTGTAGTGGACTCTATGCTATGTTGCCCATAGTGAGGGCTGCATTAGCTTCCTTGGAGTGGAAGCAAACACAAAATGCGAAGTATTGGATGTATTTTTTCTGAAATTCTGGAAAATAATTTGTTCTAGTCTCCAACCTGGATAAGGATGCAGAAAGAATGAAAGATGATAAAATCTGGTTTTGGGGAAAACTTGAGGTGTGTTGGTAGGTTATAAAGGTAATAAAAGCTGCTTTGCCTGTACTGTGGAGGTCTGATGCCCCTAAGTCTTCGTGTAGGTGTGTCGAGGAGGTAGCTGTGCAGGAAGAATCCCAACATCTGATGCCCTAGCCTCTTGGCTGTGAAAGTGGTGTTCATTCCCCGGTCAGGGATACCTGTGCGCAGAGTGGGTTAGGCTGAGCCAGAGGACTTTCTCTGCAGTTAAAGCCGGGTGATAATAGAAAGGTCGTGTGGCCTCTGGCTTATGTGCTAAACTCTTTTGGCTAGCTTGAAGAAGCAGAACATTTGGTCTGGCTCTGTTTCTGGAGCAGACTCCAAAACTGGCAAAAAAACCCTCCACCAAATTTTGAGGAACAGCCAAGAAAGCTGAAGGTGGTATTGGTAAAGTGGTGCCTCGGGTCTGTTTCTGTGTCGGAGACCTTTCTGGCAAAGCAGTGAAAAACTGATCTCTCCTTCCTTTGTAATGGGATTCACAGGGAGACGCTAGCTTGGTTGAGGGAACTATAAATAATGAAACGATTGGAGCAGGATGGTAATAAGATATAAAGTGCAGTAAGGAGCTTGATAATCTGATAGGGTTAATGTTAATTACCAAGTGTAACCTGTGGCTTAGCGCATAGCAGGAGTGATCGGCTCGGGGCCTTGCAGTAATGCATTAGGCAGGGCAGGCGGTGAGGGCTGCTGGGGGCCACTGCGTGCAGATAGGTGAGCTGCTTGGTCATTTCCAAAACCTCTGTTAAAAACACCCTACAGCCTGCGGAGGATGATGCTTTTATTGTAAACCTCTGCTTCCGAGTGTGTAAATAGAAAGCGTTCCGAGTCCCGCTTCGGCGTAGTGGCGATGCCGCTGGAGCTGCGGAGCTGTGCCGGGCCGCTGCTCGGCTCCTGAGTGGGAGCAAATACACAGAAGCAGCAACTGTAAAATGAAATATTAATAAAGCCTGGGCCATCAGCGTGGCAGCTTCAGCCACAGAGGAGGGGAGTGAGCTGTTGTAGGAACATCAGTGAAGCTGATTGCACTGAAAGCAGGTTTTTATCTTGGAGGTAAAAGACAGCCTGGTGCTGGTGGTGTTTCTTGTTCCAGAGCTCTAGTTTAGCTCTATACAGCAGCCCACTTTTTCAGCTTTTCACTTACGTCGTAACTTATCCCTCTGCAAATAGGACTGTTGGGCCTTAAATATCTTAAGGTGGTGGAGTGGCTTCCTTGGCCCTTTTCATTCAGAGGAGGCTGTTTCTTGAGCTCTGTAGCCCAGCTTAGCTGGGCTGTGAAAAGGTGGCATTGCTTAGGGGGTATCTCTGGCTGTTCTGGTCTTTCAGTCCTGGGGTTTGAAGCAGAAATGGCTGCAGAGAGCTTCCCTTTAATTATTTAAGTATAGAGAAACTTACCTGCTCACTTCTTTTTCAAAGTGCCATCCAGTTGGAGATCTTGCTCGCCTGGCTCCTCCCTGTCTCTGGATGTTTGTAGCTGCGGCGGCGTGGCTCCTGAGCTCTCCCCTGGGGGTGATGTTGGTTTTGAGGGTGGTACCCCAGGCTGGCCTGGCAGGGGTGTGGGAAAGGCTGCGAAGCCTGGTGGCCGGTTGACACCCTAGTGATCCGGAGCCTGGTGACACAAGGGCTTGCAGCCTGGTGACATGGCAGGCTGCCGTGACCTTACGGGACGGACCTGCGATGCCAACCTCTGCAGGTAGAAAACCTCTTCACTCTCCAGTTGGAATCACATTGCAGAGAGGCTTCCTGCTGGAAGAAGCAGGCGGTCTCTCCGTTGTGGACCGCTGTCTCCTTTATCTCTGTATGAAAAGCAAAGGAGCTGCAGTTTAGGTATTGCTATGCCGTATGCAATTTGGCTTTCACTTAAAATACACCTTATGCAAAGGGTCGGTCAAGCAAGTCTTTCTGTCCAGTAGTTTCTCTTTATTTTCATCTTAATGGTAGGGCCTCCAGTTCTTTAAATTTTTGTCAACTCCTGTTCTTATGCCTCCTATAAGGCAGAGCATGTGCTACTCGTTATTTTTAGCATGGAAAATTTTAAGAGCGCACGTGGTCCCATTTAGTTTTAACCGTGCCAGCCTCGTCCAGTTCTCTTTCACCCAGATAGTATTTATTTCCTGAGTGCTGTATCGCTAACTATAGGGTTTGTCGGGAGGCAGCCTGGCCTTGCTGTGGAAGCTACATGTCTAATTTAGCTGCCTGCTTGTTTGCTCTGTGATCATTCAGGACAGTCTTTAATTCCAGCCTTGACTTCCACTGCTTTTGGGATCTGGATGCGTAACCTCTCAAGTGCTGGGGCTGGAGGGCAGCGGAGGCGGCAGGGGCTGGCAGCACTGTTGGGTACATCCCTGCAGAGCATGGGGGCTCAGACACTCAGGAGTTTTCCTTGTCTCTTCTTGCAGAGACTTGAAGCAGCCTTGTGTGCCCCCCCCTCCCCGAACAGACCTTCTTGTGCATAGAAAGCCCTGAAAATCGAGAACGAGTGCTTGCTGGACTTCCCTCTCGGACCTTGAGGATGAATTCTCAAGCCTCCCGGCACACCTCGTGCTGCAGCATTTCTAACCTTATAAGGATGCACATACGGAAGGGTTGTTTGTCCTGGCTAGAGAAGCACGGTGGCTTAAAACCGCTCTGGGACCCTAATGCGAACAAGGAGAATAAGTCGATTGTCCTTGGCTTTAGGTAGGCGAGTGCATGTGTTTGTTCTCGTCCTCATCTCCCTGGTCTTTCCCAGGAGTTTTCCATAAATCAAGTCAGGATACAGATTTGGAGAGCTGACTGACCCCTACTCTCTCCCCTTGGTGTCTTAATCCCATCCTGACCTACTGTGGGGATTATTTAGCAAGTTGGAAAAGTCTCCTGTCCTAGCTGCAGCGCTCTGGCCGCCCCTTGATGTAAGGTGTGACATTTAGAGCGGATTCCTGGAGTGCCAGAAGGCAGCGGCCGGTGGCACGGGGCGAGCGGGTGCAGTGTGCGAGCTCTGCGCTGGCTCGGCTCTATTTTTGGTGCAGGATTGCACGGGGCCCTGCGTGCTGGGAAGCAGCACCGGGGCAGCCAGCGCTGCACGCTGGTTCTGCCTTTTGCAAGCTGCTAGTCTCCGGTCCAAAGCCTCTGGAGCTGCTGCGCTTCCCCCGCTGGCTCCTCCTGCCTGGGGAGTGCACGGGCTGTCGGGCCAGGCTCCCTCCAGTTTGGCAGCGTTTAAAGCCATGTGATTTGACAAGTTGCCATTTTCTGCTCTGCTGCTGGCAGGAAAATCCCAGGCTTTCTTCCCCCCATGAGTTTAAATGATCCCATTGCCCCTGCAGTCCTGAACTGGCTGTCAAACTGGTGGTGGGGAGAGGGTTTTGTCACTCTTAAATGTGCTGGAAAACGTGTGTGGGCTTTAGGAGCAATCCTGTGGAGGAAACGACAGAGAAGTACGTGCTGCATCTTACAGCCGGTTGGCTGAGCAGTTAAAAATCAGCGATTTTCGAGGCATCGCATGAAAAGCGATGTTGCAACCAGCATATCAAAATCAGGCCGCTGAATCCTTCCCATCATGTTCATGCAAGGAGATGCTTGCTGGTGTTAGCCCTCCCCTAGCCAAGCCAGTGCTTTAGGATGTCTGCTGGCATCCTGTGCACAGCCACTGCCTGTTATCCCTCATTAGTTGATGGAAGGATGGGGAATTCCCATTTAACACCATCACCAAAAGTATAACGCAGCTCTTGCTAAAACTAGTCAAATTAAAACCATGAAACTACATGGGCTTCGCAAGGAGGAGTCAGCTAATCCACCAGTCCCCGCCCATCTAAATATCACAGAAGGGTGAAAAGATCTTGATCTTAAATGATATTAATGTTTAAAATGGCCCTTAGAAGTGTTTTGTCTGCCAGGCTTTGGGACAGGCCTGTCCCCCGTGGGGCACCCTGCTACTGTCCTCCTGCGCTGCCGAATTGTGTGGGACTATTGTTCGTACGGTTGGTGCAGCTTCCTAGGGAATCGGGTAATAATAGGGCTGTCTGTTTAATCAGGAAGGCTTCCCGGGAATGGACTTGTGTGAGCTCCTTTAATTTGAGTTCGTGGTACGCCTGCGAGACAGCTTGTCGGGTGGTTCTGCATTAATTATCAGAACTTCAGCGGACAGCAGATGAGCACTGGCGGTGGCTCAGTGTGCCGTTGTGCTGTGGAGTGTGAACGTGAGCCTTTTGTCTTCGGAATGTACAGGCTTACCCATTCCATTCAAGTTCCAAACCCCGCAGATCCGAATTACTGCATTGGTTTTTAATTCTAGACCTCAGATGTTGCTGTTAACCCGAAGTTCATCCTTCGCAGTGAGCCCTGCTACCTGACAGTACAAAGCCAGCTGGAAGTTACTTGGATTTAGAAGATATCAGATATGAATGTCCGGGGAACACGGACTCGAGTTTCCTGTGTAGAACTACGTAAATACCTCATTCATGATATACTGGAGGTGTTACTGAATTTCTTGAATCCTGTCTGCAGCTGACCTTTGGTTTGGGATTGAGCAAGAAGTTTTCTAGTCCCTGTTTTTGCCATGCATTTATTTACTTGCCTCAGTTGTTGGGGCTCTGCGATAAAGAGCAAGGCTGGTGTCCGAGCGAGCTTTGATAAGGCTGTGTGGGGTGGGAGGGTGTGGCTGGGGGAGGTGAGAAATCTGGGGTAAATACTGAACTATCTGAGGCTCGGGTGCTCGGTTTGAGCCCGAGGGAGGTATGGTTTTGTCCCCCAGCTAGAATGTAATCAGCTCTGCGTGAAAGTCGGGGCCCAAAGAAGAGCTGTGCTTGGAAGCCGTGGCAGAATGCTCGCTCTGATAACGAAAGCTTTTTCCGGTTGGGACAGACTAAGCACCGTCGACAGACTGACGCATTTGTCCTTTCTTGTCTCAGAAATATTGTGCTTCTGAAGAGGAATTAGACCGTACTCTTTTCCAGTGGGTGGTTCCCATTTCTAGGACTTTGCTATCTCCTGAAAACAATATTTTTGCTGCTCATTGGCAGAAGTCTTGAGGCTTGTTTGGAGAAAAGTCTGCGATATGTAAGCATCATCAGAAGTGTAGGGGTTTGCTTTAATTCCTGCTCAGTGAAAACATAAACGTGTGCGTGCTTTGCAGCAAGGCTGTCTGGGGGATGGGGGTAGCTGTTTAGCTTTGCGTTCCAGCTGCAGACTTCCCTTCGGGAAAAGGAAAGGCATGTCAGCCCTGCCTCGTATACCCAGGTGAGGCTTGTACGCGCCGGAGCCTGCCTGGGGCAGGAGTCTCAGCGGTGTCCGGGTGGGGAAGGCTCCTCACACGTTCTAGAGCAAGAAGCTGCTTTCAGCTCTCGAGGAGCAGAGGCTGTCAATGGAGTCAATTTAGATGCAGAACAAACTTTGGAGCTGGGTTCCTAAGAAGTAGTGTCTCTATCCAGGCTGCTTTTGCTAGATAAATGCTGCTATTATATGGGTATTATAGCATATTTCCCATCTTCCCTACTGCAAAATCTTTTAGAGGGACTAGTGTTTATTGGGAGACCCTTTCTGTAGTTGCCCTTTGTTCAGGAACTCCTATGCTCTGCCTGTAAAAGCAAACGGAGGAGCTGCGTGTTGCTGCTTCGCTGCAGACCTCAGTCGTGGGGCTGCACGCCAGCCCCTTGCCGTGCTGGGGATGGGAGGGTGTGCGGAGCCCTTTGCCCCCAGGGAGGGGTTGGGTTTCAGGGAAGCGTGTGTTGTCAGCCTGGGGAAGTCTGGGGAACGCGGTGCCGCGGAGAAGTGGGGAGACCCGCAGTGTTACCAGGTCTGTGGCTTGGGATGCTCTGGTACAGCTGTGCCATCAGCCCGGCCCGATGCGGGAGAAACTGGCAGTGCGGGATGCTGTCCTTGTGCGACCTGCAAAGCTGAGACGGGAGGAAGGAGGTGAAATTGGTTGAAGTGTAAAGGTGAGGTGAGGTGAAATGGATGAGTCTAATGGTGAGACACGTCCAGATATCCCTAGTAAGGATCCTGTCCTGTGGTCTGCCGGTGGAGCAGAGGCACGAATTTAAAGAGCAGCTGGAAGAAAAGCTTGTTCATGCTCCATAGAAATGCCTCAAGGCGTTTATGAAACTTTAACCTTCCAGTTACATTCCCTGTGACTATTCTAACATTGTTTCTGTTTCTCCTTCTAGATATAACTGCTTAGGCTCTGTAAAATGGCTTTACGCTTCCGCAGTTTCATCCCATATGCCATACCTGGAGTGCTGGCACTTCTCGGCTGCTGGTGGATCTATTCCCGTAGAAAAAAGCACGCAAGCTATCATGGCAAACAAGCAATAGCCATTGAAGAAGAGCAGCAGAAAAAAGTGCCAGAGAATGATTCCTCACCCAAAACAGAAGCACTTGTTCCTCAAAGACTGCCTCTCTCCTCGGAAGAGGAATGCTCCGAGAATGAAACCGCGACCTCGCTGCTGTCAGCAGAGTCGACGACGCCCTCTCTTCTGTGTCAAACTCAGGAGAGGCCAGATCTCCCACAGGACCTTCCAGACCTGTCGGTAACGACAATTCAGCCCAGCACCCCCAAGGACGACAGTGAAAAGCTAGAAACAATGGGATCTCAAGATGAAAGCAGTGTTCCTGCTTGTGCTTCTCTCCCTCTGACCTCAAGGAGCACAGAGCGTCACAGCAGCGCTGCGGCGAGCCTCGTACAGGATTCAAGCTCCAGTGCAAACCAAGATCAGTGGCCATCAGTGACACCGATGCAAATGTCCGTGGGAATTACGGAGATCAGCAATGCAGAGCAGTCAGATGATTCTTCGTTTAAGCCCCCTAAGGAAAGCCAGGTGCCAGAAATTCTGCTATCGGATGCTGGCTCCGTGACAGCCCATGGCTTGGGATTGGAAAAGGAAGCCAATACCCCACCAGCCTTTCTCAATAATGAAGGTGAAGCTGTATCAAGTCACAAGGATTCTGCAGCGAGCACGTTACCGGATAGTCTGGACTCTGCCTGTTTGGAGCAGTCCAGGGAAGAAGAGATTTCCGAGTCAATTGCCAGTACTGTACCTGTGTGTCAGCGGGAGGACACACAGCCCAAAGGGGATGAATTGGAGAGAGAGAAGATTGGAGGAGTGAGTTTGGACAAGGAAGAAGTTGAGAAAATTGAGCAGGTAGCAATACAGATCATTTCCAAGGTCATTTTGGCAGCAACTGAGGAAGTGCTGTCTGGTTCTGCAAGCACTGTGACCACTCAGATCTGCCAGGCTGCTGCCAGCCGAGTTGAGAGACCTCTGGAGACGGCAAGTGTTGTTTCATCGGATCAGATGCTTGCGGAGCAGGCTACGGGAGTGGAGGAGAACCTTGCTGCAAAGAGTGATGCTGCGGTACTGACATCCCTGCAGATGGAGGAACGGGATCAGAATGGGATAGATTCCAGCTGTTTAACACATGGCTGTTTATCTGGCCCTGTTCGGGGAGGCACTAAAGACTGTGGGAGGAAGAACCGTGTGTGCAGTCAGTCCCAAGGAGTTGATTGCACTCCTGTGGAAAACCATGGAGGGTCACTGGAAAAGTCACCTTTGGTTATGGAGGACTCTGGGTACAGCACATACACATCTGAAGGTGGAACAAGTGCGGAGGACTCGCTGCAGAACACGATGCTGTCTGTCGCATCAGGCCAGCATTTGGACTCGCTGAGCATATCTGCAACCCAAGACACATCTGCTGAGCAGAGCTCAGCAGCAAGCGAAAAACCTCCTACTCTGAAGCTATCTGGAGACAGCAAAGTGCCGTGCAGTAATGGGATCCTGAAAGAGGGTGGTCCAGACTCACATGATGAGTGTAGCAGGGCAGCAGGGATGGATGGAGATCACTTGGGAGGTAAGGGGTTTGAAAATCCTCCTACAAAAACGTGGTGAACAAGCATTTTATGTGCAGTAACCCTTCTGCTCCAGAACAGGTTCAGATAAATCCTCTTCATGTTTAACTTCTCCAGTAGATAAGTACTTAGCCTTCATGTACATTTGCTCTCACAATTCCCATCTCTGTAGGATCCAGTGGGTGATCTTCAGGGTGCGCAAAGCTTCTTGTCTAAAGCTAAGCCTGTGCTTGAGTAGCCCAGGGAAATGGGCCGTGCCTGGAGGTAGGCCAGGCTGTTGAACACCTTGCTGGTTTGAGACCTGTTAATACAAATGGTTTCTGCTTCCGTTCAGGCAGCCTGGAGTAAGCGCTGGGTTCTTATCTCTGTTTATGGGCTGCTGCTGAAAGGAAGCAGTAAGGCAGGTTTCTGAAGTGCTGCTGGATGAACAAGGGAAGTGCTCTGATGAATGGTGATAAAATCAGTTGGTTGCAGACCAATTACCCTGAAGCCTTTTTGCTTGGAAGGGTAGGTGCATGCCAAGAGATCCCAACAGGGAATGATGTTCAAGGAGTTCCTCCATCTGTCTTTGTGTTGCTTTTGCCTTCTAGATCCTGGGTGGTGTGTGCCTGGCAGAATACAAAGCTGTCTGAGCAAATATTAACCCTTGTGACCTTGGGGATGGATGTTAAAATCCTTTACAGGACCCTGTGGTGCCAACAGCCCTTAATGACAGGATGGCTTTTGCAATTGCTACAAAGCAGTTGGAATGCTGCTTGTTGCAAGACGTGGGGGTTGTTTGCCAACAACTAAGGATTAAACCCACAAAACATTTTCACTAGCGAGAGTAACCATAGGAAGAAAACTGTTTTGCCTTGTTGTGAATGCTGGTGTGACAAGAAGGTACAAGGGTGGTGTGGAGCCTGGTCATGAGAAGGGCTTGAAAGCTTTGCCCAGAGAGGGACAGCTGAAGGGTGGGGAGAGGGGATATAGCAGGTAAAGCTGATAATGTGTCTGTGTTGGATAAGAGGTCCTACAGCTGACCTTCACACCCAGGCTGTGAGACTTAAAGCCTCATCCTTGCCTGGGCAGTCTATGGCAAAGCGCTGCACTGTGTGCTTTTGACTTTCGAGGCATCTGTGCTCTGTTCCTAGTTAAGATGTGGCAACTGAAGCAGCTGCTGGGTTTATCTTTTTCTTTGGTTTTGCCCTGGGTGGTCTGAATACTTGCGAGCAAGTGAGGATCTTCATGCTGCTGCTTGTTAATCTGGAGGAAGGATCAGCCTTGCGTTACGCTGACTGTAGCTGGGATCTGATCAGGAGGAAGCTGTTTGAGTTTGTCTCCTTCCCAAGGAGAATTGTTCCTGGTGTTGGCTGATGGTTTGGGACCGAAACAGAGCTCCACTCTGGCACCTTGTTTCTTCAAGCATATGACACATCTGGGCAAGAGGCAATCCCCTAGCACAGCTAGTAGGCACGCAGGTCACTGTGCAAGCTCTGTTGGGGCAGGAGCGTAATGTCCCCGCAAAGAGCAGAGGAATAAGTTGCACGTTCCTCCCTGCATGCTGAGACTCCCTGGGAAGAGCCCTGCTTAAGCCACAGGGGAAATGCAGAACTCTATGCTGCAGCAGCAGCTCAGTGTTACTGCGAGCACAGCTCTCGTTCAGCTGGTGCCTTTGGCTTTTAGTGTCTTGCTTCT
>NW_009258270.1:598331-606635 GCF_000687185.1 Egretta garzetta | reverse complement strand
CACCTCCTGTTGTATTCCCAGGCGTGCAGGTTTTCCTGCAGGAATAAAAGTAAACTCTCAGTAGGCAATGTGTGACAGGACTTTACCCCTTTGGAAATATTGGAGAACCTGATACAGGAACATCCCAACCGAATGCCTAGGAAGGGCTCAATATTACCTCTCTATGAAATGGTGTATTTTCATGGCCTTGTGTCTGGTAGCTGGATGGTGTGGGCTGTCTGAACGCTGACACGTGTGCCTGTCTTGCAGGTTCGGATGTAAATGGCATGGGTTTTGTGGACAGTGGCTGTGCCATGAGGAAGACGGTGACTCGCCAGAACTCTCAACTAGGAGGAGAATCCAGCAAGTCCGACTTTGTTATCTGGGAAATAGAGGTCCCAAAGGTAACCAGCCGCTGGCCTGCTCATGCGCCCTACCCTGTCCTACATAGCCACTTTCTGGTTCTTCCAGCCTGGTACTGGCTCAGCGCCATCCCGGGGAGATCCACAACAAATCAACGAGGCTTTAAGCATTTAGCTCCCGTTAGGACTCAACAGGAGTGAAGACCCAGTGCACAACTGTAAACGAGAGGCGTGTCAGGGCTGCACCCGGGGCAACTGGGCTGGTGGTTGGCCTCATTAGTCCCCATTATCTTCCACCCCAATCTCTTAGTCTGATGCTTTGAAAGCATTCAGAAGGTATGGAGGATACACAATTATTAAGAGCAGGTGATGAATTTTTTTTTTCCTTTCCGCTGCGTAGGAGGGTTACGTTTCAACTGCCCATCCAAACCCTTCCTCACAAGCTGAATGCTCATCTGAGCTGTTCTGAGGAGCTGCTGCATCTGTCTTTATAGTGAGCTTTCTTTTGGGTTGAGAGAGAGAGAGACTGTGGTGGTTAGGACTGTGTTCATATGTAACATGCATTGTAATGGATCAGTAAAACACAGGCTAAGGAAGCAGTTCTACAGCAGAAAAATAGGTTTCAGTGGTTAGTGAAGACTGGCTGTCGCTTCTCTTAGAGTTGCTCACTTTACATTGTATAGGATTATCCATACTTACTCAGGCCCAACACTTCTGCTCTGCTCTCTGACAGTAAGTCGTGGCAGATGCCAGTGGAAGAGTAGAGGTGACAGGGCTTGCACAGACATCTCCTCGTCACCTGCACAGCCGTCCAGGGACTCTGTGGTCTAACAGGCCTGATAGCTCCTGTGAATTTGTCTACTCCGTTTCAAATCTAATTAGCTGGTTTAAAAATTGCTAAAACTTGCATTTTTCATTCAGATATGAAATACTATGTGGCATGCTTTTAAAAAAAAAAAAAAAGTGGTGGAAGATCAGGAGCGGGTGACTTTTCTTGCCTGTAGGAACATGGTAGCCTTTACCGGGCTTGGTTTTGTCCCATTGTGTCTTTGTGGTGTTCTACAAGATGCGAAGATGGATCTATCCAAATGAGCTGTGCTTACTGATCTGTATCACTGACCAGCTGAGGTGCGCACTGGGCCAGCGTTGCCTTGCATTTACCCTGCCTGGCCCTACATTACAGGAACTGGGTGAAATTAGCCACAGAGAACAGTGTTGTTTGATCTGCATTTCTCTTCCTGACTGTTGCCTTCTTGTCTCTTTTTATAAAGGAATTAGTTGGCCGCTTGATTGGCAAACAAGGAAAATACATGAGCTTCTTGAGGCAAGCGTCTGGTGCCAAAATTTATGTCTCAACACTACCTTATTTCCATGACTCCCAAGTCTGTCACATCGAAGGTAAGTGGAATGTCTCTTTGTTCATGGTCTAATATGTAGCTTGGGGCCTTAATGAGATGGGCAAGGAATTCAAACAGATTCAGTGGCTTCATGAGTGCGGTGCTTTACAGAACTTTTCTGCTCAGTGCTGTTACAGTAGAGGAAATGCCAAGTCGCCTCTGCCTTGGCACGTGAGCCCTCTCTCCTAGAGGTGAGAAGGCATTCTAACATCTTTGGCTGCTGTAGTTTAACCAACACCTTTTCCAGGATCACTTCAGCCTTGAAGGAGGAGCTATGGGATGTGTATCAGCAAGTGCAGTCTTGACTGTGAAGGATATTAGATTAATTGTGGCTGAAAAATACCTGCCAGTGAATTGGGTTCATACTGGAGGCTAAAGATGTTTAAACTGGGGCCTGGCAGTTTGAGTTGTTCATGTTGGTCTGATACCAGGTTACATGGCTGATCTATGAAAATTTAAGTTGTTGATGCAGTGCAGAAGGCTTCTGGGAGCTACATTGCTTCACATGGCAGGGGTGTCCTCAGCGTATCCATGCTACAGACTTTTCTGCGGGATTTTTGTCTTCCAGGCTCCCAGCATCAAGTAGAAAAAGTACTGAGCCTGATTGGCAAGAAGTTCAAAGAGTTGTGTCTCACCAACATTTACGGTCTACCTCCACCAACACCACTGACGCTCCATTCCCTCCTTATGACTGCCTGGGTAAGTCCCAGCTTGCTGGCGATGCTGATGGCAGGGTGGAAGGCTGTTGTTGGTCACTGCCATGGCAGTACGCTATACCCATGTGGCTCATTCACAGGTGCCCTCAAAAGCAGTTTAGGTTTGTGTGGCGACCTGTTGTCCAGCTCGTTACAGATCAGATTTATCTACCTGTTCTTCCACTACTGTTTCCATTCTGCCTGAGCTGTGAAATGTAGAATCATAGAATTGTTTAGGTTGGAAAAGACCTTTAAGACTATCGAATCCAATCATAAAACTAACACAGCCAAGTCCACCACTAAAACCTATCCCTCAGCACCTTGTCTGCCCAGCTCTTCATTAACCCCAGGGATGGGGGCTCGACCCCTTCCCTGGGCAGCCCCTTCCAGTGCCTGACAGCCCCAAGGGGAAGGAATTGTTCCCCATGGCCAACCTCACCCTGCCCTGGCACAACTTGAGGCTGCTGCCCCTCGTCCCATCGCCCCTTCCCTGGGAGCAGAGCCCGACCCCCCCGGCTCCCCCCTCCTCTCAGGCAGTTGTAGGGAGCGATGAGGGCTCCAGGGGCGGCCCCCCCAGTGCCCAGCACAGGGGCACGGTCCCTGCCCTGCTCCTGCTGGCCACACCACTCCTGAGACAAGCCAGGATGCCGCTGGCCCTCTTGGCCACCTGGGCACCCTGCTGGCTCCTATCCAGCCCCCTGGCGACCAACCCCCCCAGGGCCTTTTCTGCTGGGCAGCTTTCCAGCCCCTCTGCCTCATGCCTGTAGCACTGCATGGGGTTGTTGTGACCCCAGGGCAGGGCTCTGCACTGAACCCTGCTAACTCCTGTGCAAAAATCCTTTTCCCCCTTTGAGATGGGTGTACCCTGTCTGTCACCAGCAGGCCTGGTGTTGTGTAGAGTGACCCATGATAAAAAAACCCCAAAGTTCTGCTGGTGACACCAGCCCTGGAGCCAGGTATTGATCTGCTGGCTCTTCCCATGTCTTCCCTCCTTGTTCCCTGCAACTGGAAGGACAGAGGTGAACACTTCTGGTGTTCCTCATCCCTTAACCAGCTGTCCCAAGGCCCTGAAGTCTCTGTGGGTTGCCCTCAGACCGCAGCAGAATGTTTCACCAGGCTCTGGGTCATCTCACAGAGTTGCACATCTGGCCTGGTAGGCTTTTGCCTCCTAAGGAAATAACACTGTGGTCTGGTCAGGGTTATTGATGGCCCCCTCTGCTTAAGGGCCACTTGATGTGAGGTCAAAATGCCACGCAGGTCTGTTGCCATTACTGGTATTGTCCCTAAATCCTGAAGCTGGTCTTCTCCAAATTTTTTACTTCTGTGTGGTATTTAATTACCTTCAAAGGAGGTTTTTGTGTCAGTGTTTCCTAGAACAGTTTTCATGATGCTCTTGCTATATGGGTACTTAAAAACATTTCTTTGCTTACACTGATCATCTTGAATCTATAAAGTAACTGTGCTCATAACTGTCTCTGTGGAGGCGAAGACAGGCTTTGTTCCAGAGAAGTGAATTTATGCTGGGAAATGGAAGGCATTTTAGATGTATTCTGAGCACAGTAATGCTCGGAAGCTGCCCAACACAACGGCTCTCTAGCAGCCAGGACAGATTACTTTGAAAATGAGACCTCTGTGACAAATCTTGGGCAATCCCTGCACAGATTACCTTGATGTTTAAAAACCCCGTGGGCAGGGAGCCCTTGTGCATTGCCCTGTGTTGATAGTGCAGTGTGGCTTGCCCTGCACCATTTCTGATCTCTTGGGTAAATAAGTCTTGCAGCTGCTCTGTGCCGATAGTCTCTTTGTGTACGAGATGGGCCCCACCCCAGGTTGGATTTCCTTTACAACAGCATGGAGTAACAGTGAGGAGCTTTCTGTTCCTGATCCAAAGCAGCCTTTGGAAGGGGAATACCAGAGTGCCAGGGCTTTTCCACCCATGGCTGTAAGCCTCGGGCGTTGCTGGTGGAGCTGCTGCGAAGGAAGCTTGTGTTGCAATGAACACTCATGAGCATTTCTTTCCTCCATGACAGCTGTTCCTCCCTGATGGAGTCACTGTAGAGGTGGTTGTGGCAAACCAAGTTGATGCAGGGCACATGTTTCTACAACAGCATACGCACCCCACTTTCCATGTCCTGCGTAGCCTGGACCAGCAGATGTATGCCTGCTATTCTCAGCCTGAAATTCCAACCCTGCCAACCCCGGTAGAAGGCAAGTAACTTGATTGCACACAAATGGTTCAGTTGAGAAACTTCTTCCAGGGTCATGCAGCCCCTGAGTCAGGCTTGGGAAGCTTCCCAGTGGATGAGAGTGTGATAGTTCACTTGTCATGTAATCTTTTTTTTGTTAAGCTGCTGCCAGAGTACAGATGTTGCTCTACTCTTCCTTACTCCACTCATCCCTGGGGGACTTCCCCAGCCACTTAGTTGCAATTCAGAATGAGATGAAGTCCATCTCAGGTTATTTCTAACCAACTTGGCATCTGGTGTGTTTTTGCTGACAAAGTGTGGATCTTTGTAGCATCACTGTCTGCACGTGGTGTTAAGTGGAGGGTGCATCAGATGGAAGGGGTTATTAGTGCTTGCTTTCCTTTTTGGAGACAGACCTCACCGTTAGTGACCAAAGGCTGGGAGGGAACTGGGTACCTGGGTGGGACAGCGTGGCAGTGGCAGGCAGAGCCTTGTGAGTAAAACCCCCCTCTCCTGCGTCCCAGCTGCAGGCCTTGCCTGGTGGTGGTATGGGTGGTGTTGAAAGAAGGGGGAAGCAGCCTAAGAAATGCTCTTGGTTCTCAGTAGATCACTGTGCAGCACTACTACTGCCTGAAGCACGGATTTCTGGAAATCCACTTACACGGGGCCTTTTTTTCTCTGTACTCTTGTGTTTTGCAGTTGGTATCATATGCGCGGCTCCAGGCCTGGATGGGGCATGGTTACGGGCTCAAGTTATCAGCTACTTTGAAGAGACCGGTGAAGTGGAGCTCAGATACGTGGACTATGGAGGATATGACAGAGTGAAGATCGACACACTCAGACAGATCAGGTTTCTAGCTCCTCTTCCATGGCCCGAGGCCACATCTGTCCTGAATTTGCATCAGAGCATCCCTATTGTTTGAATTGTTTATAGGTTTTTCCACAGCTGAAGTGGGAAATGGTAGAAAGGTTTGTCTCAGCAGTGGGTGTGGGTTCCTTGGGAGCACAGCAAGCTCTTGCAAGGCTGTTCTGCAGAGGAGGGGAGAGGAAATTGCAACTTCTGCTACTTCAGCATGGAAGCTGAGCAAACGGATGCCTTCAGGAGGCCCCACTGCATAGTTAATTGATGAGCTGGGAGTAAGATTCAAAATCTCTGTGTCCCAGCCCATTGGCTGGGAGAGGCGTATTGGCTGGGGGTTTTCTTACACAAGCCCATTAAATGCTCGATTGTGCCCCAGAGGTGGGAGAAAAGCAGTCCAGCCTCCATTATGGAGGTGTTTTTTTCTTGGAGCCCCATCCAGCCTGGCGTGCTAATCAGACAATGTATAGCTGCTGCTTAGATGGCTGGGAGAATAGTCTTTTGACTGTCATCAATTTTAAACTGAATTCCTGTTAGAGCAACTGATAATCAATGTCACCGTAAAGAATACAAGAGTAACTTACAGCCATGTTCTTACTCTGATTCTCTTTTCTTTAAGGTCTGACTTCTTATCACTACCTTTCCAAGGAGCAGAAGTTTTACTAGACAACGTGGTGCCACTTCCAGGTAATGGAGCTCTCCAGAGGTACCGTTGGTGCTCCTCCTGCAGGTTTAAGTGGACGCCAGCTGTGTACAAGCGATGATTCTATCTAAACTTTCACCCTCCTATCGCAAGCGCAGCCTCTGATGTGGCTAGAGCAAGGATTGGAAAAACTGTATTTTATTCTTCTAAATGTGCCAGCATAGCATAACCTGTCAGGCTCCAGGGGAAGGATGATAAATGTCCAGGCTTTTTCCTGCATGGAGGAACGAATGAATTACTTTCCTAAATGGCAAGTTGGCAGGACTGGCAGGGTAGAGGTAAAGGAGCTGTAACTCCTCTGCTGCCTTCTGTCACAGAATAGCTGTAAACGCTAACTTAGTTTTTAATCTGCTAGACAAATATCTGACATTTTCCTACTAAAATGACTGATGTGTACAGTTCTGCGTTCAAAAGACTGCCCTCCAGGCACCGGAAGAATGTCAGTCACTGCCTAGAAATGCTTCTGATTTGCTTGGGTGTTTTTTGTTTTTTTTCCCTCCCTTTTCTAGTGGTGTTAGAGCTGCGTGCGGTATTGGTGCCTCAAGAGCTGCCCCTCTGGGTGCGGAAGGGGGGGCTGTAGGATCTGGGGTCAGGCCAGGCTTCACCGCTGGGGTCTGTGGCTGGCAGGACTCCAGGGGGTGCAGAGCCTGCCAAGGCTGTAGATGGATGGCAAGGTTTAAGCAGCTTCTAGCAGAAGTCAGTGTTTTGTGTGTTCCTGAGGTAATCGACCTCCTTCAGTATTTGCGGGGTTCACTGGCTGCTGGGGATGGTCTCAGGGTGGGGAGCACGAAGGAGAAACTCTGTTTTGCAGCAGTTTGGTAGGAAATGAGCAACTCTCTTCCAAAATGAAAACACTTCTGTCAGTCTACAGTGTGGATGGCCACTGTATTGCCTGGGACCCAAGGCTCTCCTGCTGCATTGCAGGGGGGTTAGCAATGGTGCCCACGTGAGCTGTGCAGGTGGAGGGCTTGGAGCTGCCCCTGCAGCCTGCGGTGCAAATGCCCACCAGTTCCCTCTGCAGCACGGCACTCTGGGCAGGGTCAGCAATTCCTGAGGCCCCTGAGCTTAGTTTATTAAGGATCAAAATACCAGCGGCAGCTCACAGGTACTGCAGGAGTGTACTTGTCTGTCTTTCAAGCCTCCCAATTCATCAGCCACTTAGGTTCACAGTAACTTAGCTGATGGCTGTAGAAAGCACTTCACCCTTCCCGTCAGCGATACAGCAGGCATAATGCTTGTGGCACCTCCAGCTTAATAGGCTGGTTTCAGCAAATGCCTACAGCAAGTACAGGTGAGGGTTCTCCAGCCTAACTCATGTAGGAGGTCAGACAAGACTAGCTCAGTTGTCCCTTCTGGCCTTTAAAGCCTGTGAATCTCTCATTTGTTTTCTCCTGCTCTTTTCTTCCCAAAGACGAGGATCACTTCTCATCCGAAGCCGATGCCGCTGTTAGCGAGATGACCAGCGGTGCAGTCCTAGTGGCACAGGTACATGGGAGCTGTCTGGAAAAGTCTTGTTGCTGGTTTGACTGCTGCTGTTTTCCTCTTGGCCCCCTCACATACTGTGTGTGTTAAAACCCAAGCCAGAGCCTGTAAGCCCGGCTGCTGGGCAGGGCTCTTGTGGAGAAATCTGGGTGCCGAGAACTTCCTTGTGCAGCATGGGCACCGCTCAGGGCTGTGTGGCTGGGATTGGAGGAGCATTCCCTCTGGTTCCTGATGTGGGCAGGGAGGGAGGGCACCTGGATGGGTCTGCAGAGCACAAAGTGGCCCCTTGTCCAGCGGATCAAGCATCCACCTGGGTCTGCGCTGCTTTGCCAGTCTCCGCTGTCTTTGCAACCCTGATATCTGGGATCTGGCCTCTGGCTATCCAGAGGGAGAAGGAAGGCTTCTGGCCGTGTCCCGTAGGCTTCTGCATGCAGTGCCTGCTCCCAGAGAGGAGGCGCTTACCACTTTTGGAGCACTTCCAATTGTGGCTGTAGCTTGCCGTGTATGTTATTTGGGACAAGTGGGAAGTGGATAGCGTTTCACAGAATCCCAGCATGGCAAGGGAAGGGCCCTCGGGAGCTCACCCAGTGCCACCCCCCTGCCCAAGCAGGCTCACCCAGAGCAGGGGGCACAGGACAGCG
>NW_009258270.1:588574-589236 GCF_000687185.1 Egretta garzetta | reverse complement strand
CCCGCTGGGGTCTGTGGCTGGCAGGACTCCAGGGGGTGCAGAGCCTGCCAAGGCTGTAGATGGATGGCAAGGTTTAAGCAGCTTCTAGCAGAAGTCAGTGTTTTGTGTGTTCCTGAGGTAATCGACCTCCTTCAGTATTTGCGGGGTTCACTGGCTGCTGGGGATGGTCTCAGGGTGGGGAGCACGAAGGAGAAACTCTGTTTTGCAGCAGTTTGGTAGGAAATGAGCAACTCTCTTCCAAAATGAAAACACTTCTGTCAGTCTACAGTGTGGATGGCCACTGTATTGCCTGGGACCCAAGGCTCTCCTGCTGCATTGCAGGGGGGTTAGCAATGGTGCCCACGTGAGCTGTGCAGGTGGAGGGCTTGGAGCTGCCCCTGCAGCCTGCGGTGCAAATGCCCACCAGTTCCCTCTGCAGCACGGCACTCTGGGCAGGGTCAGCAATTCCTGAGGCCCCTGAGCTTAGTTTATTAAGGATCAAAATACCAGCGGCAGCTCACAGGTACTGCAGGAGTGTACTTGTCTGTCTTTCAAGCCTCCCAATTCATCAGCCACTTAGGTTCACAGTAACTTAGCTGATGGCTGTAGAAAGCACTTCACCCTTCCCGTCAGCGATACAGCAGGCATAATGCTTGTGGCCCCTCCAGCTTAATAGGGTCGGC
>NW_009258270.1:578488-588414 GCF_000687185.1 Egretta garzetta | reverse complement strand
GCAGAAGCCGATGCCGCTGTTAGCGAGATGACCAGCGGTGCAGTCCTAGTGGCACAGGTACATGGGAGCTGTCTGGAAAAGTCTTGTTGCTGGTTTGACTGCTGCTGTTTTCCTCTTGGCCCCCTCACATACTGTGTGTGTTAAAACCCAAGCCAGAGCCTGTAAGCCCGGCTGCTGGGCAGGGCTCTTGTGGAGAAATCTGGGTGCCGAGAACTTCCTTGTGCAGCATGGGCACCGCTCAGGGCTGTGTGGCTGGGATTGGAGGAGCATTCCCTCTGGTTCCTGATGTGGGCAGGGAGGGAGGGCACCTGGATGGGTCTGCAGAGCACAAAGTGACCCCTTGTCCAGCGGATCAAGCATCCACCTGGGTCTGCGCTGCTTTGCCAGTCTCCGCTGTCTTTGCAACCCTGATATCTGGGATCTGGCCTCTGGCTATCCAGAGGGAGAAGGAAGGCTTCTGGCCGTGTCCCGTAGGCTTCTGCATGCAGTGCCTGCTCCCAGAGAGGAGGCGCTTACCACTTTTGGAGCACTTCCAATTGTGGCTGTAGCTTGCCGTGTATGTTATTTGGGACAAGTGGGAAGTGGATAGCGTTTCACAGAATCCCAGCATGGCAAGGGAAGGGCCCTCGGGAGCTCACCCAGTGCCACCCCCCTGCCCAAGCAGGCTCACCCAGAGCAGGGGGCACAGGACAGCGGCCAGGCGGGGGTTGAAGATCTCCAGAGAAGGAGACTCCACAGCCCCCCTGGGCAGCCTGGGCCAGGGCTCGGGCACCCTCACAGTCAAAAAGTTCTTCCTCCCGTTCAACTGGAACCTCTTCTCATGGCTTCCTTTGGGTTGAATGCAGTGCTCAAATGCATCGCTAATTCTAGCAAGGGCATGGATGTGACTGGAGGGGACTGGGCAGCAGGGGGGCCCAGCTGCCTGGGGGCAGTAGCCACATTCCCTCTGGCCTATGCATCAGTCTGAGTAACTGCTGTGCAGGGAGTGCTGCGAGCCTTGCGTCCTCCGTGGCTCGTACCAGAACCGCTGGACACTGATGGTTTTCTGTGTTTCCAGGTGACAAATTACGACAGCGCAACAGGTCTGCCACTGATACAGCTGTGGAACTTGATGGGAGATGAGGTGAGTATGCTGACACACCTATTTTTTTCAACGCTGTTAAGAGTTTATGATTATGCAGACTTTTTATTGTTGATTAGGAACTTGCTGACGTTTCTTGCTAGTGGTTTGTTCACCTTTCTATTTTATTTTTTTTTTCCCCCACCTCCCTTTAGGTGGTGTCCATAAACAGGACGCTGGTGGAAAGAGGATTTGCTCAGTGGCTTGACTACTAGCAATGTCCTGGATGCCTCGACAGCTCTTTCTGCAGAGAAAAAACAAAAGAAGAAATCTTGTTTTGCATTGTTACAATTTGGTTTGGCAACCTCTGACGAGAAGATGTGTTTACACCTGCGTGCGGAGTCTTGTGGTCCATTGAAACTGGTTTTGCTCAACTGTTACCATTTCACGAGAAACGCATACCTCATCTCGGTGAAAGGCGGGGTGTTAAAAGCCATAATGACAGATACTGTAGCTTTAAAGCAAAAAATCCTCCCTGGCCTCTACTCAAAAGTTGAATGGAAAAAAAAAAAAAAACAAAAAAAAAAAACCTTAAAACCTGGGGGCGTGCCTGAAGCTAGCAAATGCCCCTGAGATGCCCCGTTAACTGTGGTTGCATTTTGTTCAAGCTGTGTAATGCCCCATGAACTCAGTGTCTGCTTTTCCTAAAGGTTACGTGGGCTGTCCTTTTTTAACAGGCTCTGCCTATGAAATTAATGAATGTTATTAAGGAATTTAATGTTCGGTTATGGATTTTTCTATATTGTGCCACTAACCTGCGCAAACAACATTCGTCTTGTGCCTTCCTTATGCCAGGAGGTAGATGAATTGCACTCGTTGCACTTGCTGTGGCTGGCGTCTCGCTGCAGGCACGGTTTTTAGGCTGGATAGGCTTAAGGAAGAAGCGGCTCTGTGCAAGATGCTTGAAGTGCAGGGTGTGTTACCACTACAATTTTTGCTCTGTAATGTCATGTATTTAAAGAAAAGAACTGATTGCCAAGCCCAATTGTAGTTTATATTTTTCTAGCTGTGCAAGTCTGTAAATATATATAAAAAATTGTAATATTTTGTACAAGAAAAAACACTGGAATCAAAGGGAACTTTACAGAAACTTTTTCACACCAAAATGTCCGATGTAGGTAGAACTGGTTTGGAGTGCATTAGGGTAGCCGACATATTTGGAGCATCTGAATGTTGGGAGTGTTTCAGCTCTGCTGTATACAGGATTAGTGTGTCCTTAGATCGCTGTCTGGTTTGGGTTGTGATCACTGCATTCTTTGCTATGTTGCTGTACAGATCTGTTTAAAAAAAAAAAAGTAACATCTTGGCATTAATATTGCAGTGGTGTTATCTCTCAATTTTTTTTTTGCTCCTTTTTAGATTTCTATTACATGTTTAAAGTTTTGCTCAAGTAATTTAAGCTGACTTTATTAATACTCTTAAACATGTGCCCTCTAATGTATATCATTTTAGATATGTATTGAGCTGGGATTTATTGCTGGCAGGGCAGGTGCTTGCCAGGAAAATGTTGATGTAGTCAGTCCTCGGAAGCTTTTTCAGGTGGATTCAAGGATGTCCCTGCATTGATGAGCTAACGTGTCAGTGCATCGCCCACTTGGATAGTTGCCTACAAAAGCATTTGGTCCAATCTCTTTTGATATGGTATGGGTATAGCCTTTTTTTGAGTTCTCTCCTATTCGGCACTTAAGATTTAATGTTCATGTTTGCAATAACATCCAATGGAAGCTAAATTTGGTAACTATGTTCAATCTATAGAACATATATCCTCTTGGAATGTTTCTTTCCATTTCAATTAAAGCTCAAATTTTAAGCCGTCTTAATCAAACTGTGATGACTAAGAGCCTTCATTTCCTGACCTCTTGCAACACCGGGTTGGGAAGGAGGGGGCTCAGTGGGACAAGGAG
Organism: Egretta garzetta; assembly: GCF_000687185.1. Lineage (NCBI taxonomy): Eukaryota > Metazoa > Chordata > Aves > Pelecaniformes > Ardeidae > Egretta > Egretta garzetta. The sequence goes on along the minus strand of NW_009258270.1, from coordinate 585,390 downwards.
GCGAGATAAGATCCTGATGGCTTTTCAACAGCCACAGAAAAGCCAAGCTTCAAATCTCCTGGGGTCCCCTTTGCTGCCAGCTGAAAACTGGGTTTATTTTTATGATGAATTACTTATTAGAAAGCCTTAGTCTGAGCAACGGTTCTCAAGGCTGTTGAAGGTGTTACATATTTGTGCAATTAATTCAGTCTGGCGTCAGGGTGTCCCTTTTGTCACACTTGTGTGTCGAAAAGTGAAACTTGGGAGTCTGTTTCTGTTGTGCAGGCTGTAAAATCCCCGCTTTAAAATGCTGACAGGTTTCTTGAACAAGCCAAGTGGTGCCAGGATGTGAACTGGTGTCCCGGTGAAGTTTGTCCTTGCCCCCTGCTACTGGAGCACCTTGCAGCTGGGAAAGTCTGCTCTTGCAGTAGGATGTATCCATGGAAAAGCAGTGAAGGCTTGGGCTGGCCTGACAGCTTGGGCTGCACAGAGCAAGGTGTGGTGAACTCCAAGTCCTGCCTTGGTGCTCTGTAGGTGTGTACTCGTGCGCATGCTGCTGCTGAGGGTTCCGGCTGTCGGCCTGCCTGATCCTGAGGATCAAAACTGGTCCTTTGGGTTCATGCAGAACATGGACACAACCTGTGGATGCTCTGGACTACGACTCAGTGCTGCTCAGGCAAGTGATACGTGAAGAATAAAATATTGGGATTTTTGGTGAGGGAGCAGTGGAGGTGGGAGTTAGCAAGGTTTGACAACGACCTTGCTTCTCACCCTAGGAAGAGGGTTTCACTTCACAGGGCTTCTGAATCTTGCTAGCCTCCAGTATCTGCTGGGGGATGGCTTTTGCCATCAGGCATGATCTCCTGGGTAGAAACTTGGTAGCTGGCTTCTTGCACTGTGGGTGCTTCATATGTTATTGATATCCTGAGCGTGGTGCGTGCACAGCCACTCTCGCAGGCAGTCCGCATGGCTTTGCTGTTCCAAATCACCTGCCAGTTGTGTCTTCCCCTGGACAGAATTTCTGGCTAAGGGGAGGAGAAAGCTGGGGTGCAGATAGGGAGGAGGTTGTCTGTCCTTCAGCCCTGTAACTTGAGCGGCTCAGCAGCTCCGCGATGCCTTACCGGGCGCCTTCCCTGCTAGGTGAGGTCTGCCCTGATTGAACCCGTCCTGTTGGGCAGGAGCCAGCCTCTCGCAGAGGGTTTGCGCTTCAGCCTTGAGGCAGCGGCCTTGCAGCTCGCTCCTGCCCGTGCCTGGCGTGGTGGACGGGCTGGAGATGAAGGGTCAAGAGCAAATGAAGAACCCTGCGCTCCGGTGCCAGCCTGATGCAGGTGCGTGCAGTGCCCACTTATTCACTTGTGTTTCTTCTGAATTTATCTCCAGGGCTTTTTGTTTGCTCAGGGAAGCTTTTTCCCCCTGGGGCTGGATTCACACGGGGACGGAGAACTGCGAACTGTCAGTGGCCGTGCGAGGAGGAGAGAGTTGTTGCTGCTTTCTCGAGCTGCAGCCTTGCCGGAACGGGGGGTATAAAATAAAAGAAGCAGGGCAGGGGCCGGGCTGGGGCTGTGCAGCTCCAGGGGAGGGGGGCAATGCTGCCCGCTCTCTTGCAAGGGGCTGTCACCTTCCCGAGCGTGGCGCTGTGCGGGAACCGGCTTCACCCGTCCCCATCTCACACCGGTGCTCTCCTGGCTTGCTGTGAAAGGGCTTTTTTTTTTTTTTTTTTTCTCTGAAGCTGGTCCCAGTGCTGGAGTCTTGTGGAGCTGGGGAAATGGAGCTGGTGCCATCTCCATGGGACGTAGGAGCAGGGGGGGGCTGCGATCCAGGAGGCTTTGCTGTCCAAATGGCAAAGTAGAAGAGGAAGAAGGTCATTCCGGACAGTCCTGAGGTGGTAGCGCCATCCCAAGGGAATGCAAACGCTGCGATTTTAGGGTTTGGAAGCAAACGGGTCTCGCTCGGCTCTGTTCCCCTGTCCCAGAGAGCTTCCCGAGGCACAGTCCGTGCTCATCAGCTTCAAGCAAGTGCAGGTCAGTTTGGAAGTGGTGGGGGTTCTCCCATAGGAGCTTAGAGTAGCCCTGGATCTCCGTAGTCTCTGTCCACGGGGGCGAATGTGTTACTTCTTGTTAATGACGGAGTTAAACTCAGCCTAGCGTTGGTTTTCCCTCGCTGTGTGGGATGTGCCGAAGCCAGGAATCTGCAGCAGCTGCTGGCAGCGGGTGTGGGGAGCTCGCCCGGTGTCTGCTCAGTCTCCCCGGTTTTCCTCTGGCTGTGCAATATGGAAAACCATCCGTTCCCTAGTTGTGCCGTAAGCTGCCTGGCTTTTTCAGCCTCAGTAAGCAGAACATCGTGGGGGGAGATTAACCAAAATAAGGAGGTGCTGGCAAGGAACAAATAGGCATCCCTTCTTTATTTAAAATAAAGAAATCTCAGATAGATACATTAATAGCTTCAGTAGTACCCCAGGGGTGTGGGTGGGGTTGGTTTGGGTTTTGGTTTGGGGTTTTTTGTTTTTGTTTTTTTTACATTGTGGGCAAGGGTGAGTGGCTACGCCGAGATGGGGAGAGGTGAATATGGACTGCTTGGAAATGGCAGGGGTCAAAAAAGGAACGGGGGAGGTTGAAAGGGGCTAGCTGTGTTTGCCTCTTCCTTCCCGAGACGCAGTGGTGGCGCTTGGTGCTCGTCAGGCCTCGGGAGCGTGGCCGGGGGGGGGGGTTGAAGGGGTCATGTTGCTCGTAATCCCATCCGCGCCCCCGGAGCAGCTCTGTAATTCTTGGCTGCAAACCTGAGGCTGAGCATACGTGCATCCGAGCTAAGCTGTCCCGGGGGCTTAGTTTGGCTGGAGCCATTCAAAGGGGCTTTCCCCTTTGAAAAGTGGTAATTTTATTACGGGTAAAATGAATGAGGTCTCTGGAGATGCCTAATTTATAACTTCTGCCTGGAGAGCTTCCTGCCGGCCACGAGGCACGCTCCGGTGTTCCCCCCCCCCGCCACGAGCAGCCCCTGGAAGCCCAGACGCCCCCCCTCTTCGGGCTCTTTCCCAGGATGAGGGGGGCTTCCTATGGGGCTTCCTCGCCCCACAGCCCCTGCCCCGGGCAGCTGAGCAGGAGCTTGTCCCTGTGCGAGCGGCACCGTCCTGCCGGAGCCTCCTGAGCACCAGGGCCAGACCCTGGACAAAACCCCAAGATGATTTTCCTTCGGCTCCCTGGCTCTGGAGGGAGGAGCGAAGAGAGGGGGTTTGGAGCAGATGGAGAGGAACGGTGCCCCTGTCTGACCCTGGCACTTGGAGCGGCGCAGCTCCGTGCCGCTCACAGCCACGTATGCAGCCCGCTCACAGCACGGCCCGTGGGGAGCCTGGCTTTGCGGTTCCACCGTGGAAACTTCATTGGCAGCGGGTTTTTCCTAAAAAGAAAAAAAAAAAAAACCAAACCAGATGCAAACTTTATTTTTGCTTTCATTCTGCTGCGTCACACGACACTGTCAGGTCCTGTCTCAGTGCTGTCCCTAGGAGGCCTGCGTGTCGGAGGCTGCTGTGCTAGAATTAAAGAAAATGTGTCTTGTGTTTAGTTTATTGCCTCGGGGGCTGTGTTTTGGCTTCAGTCACCTCTGCTTCCTCCCCCCTTCCTTCCCCACCCCTTTCAAAACCAGCAGCACTGCAAGGCAGGAGGGAAAAGTTCTGGCTGCGCTGGGCAACAGCGGGGATGGTGGCACCTGGGGGAGAGCCTGGGGCTCGGGCTTTGTGCAGGGGAAATGCGGACGGTTCCTGTAAGAGAGCAGTGCGGGTGCTGGGGCTCTGCCGCGTGAGACCGGTCATTGCAGCCAACGGGGCCGCAGGTCCGCCCGGCCCCCACCCACGCTGGCGTTCCAGGTAACGGGCAAAAGGTGCGGAAGATGGTTTTGCTCCCACATGCTCCCAGTTGCCAGCTGTGAGCAAGGCAGGGACTTGGAGCCAAATGCTGGACGCGGCGTTGCGCTTCGTGGCCGCCTCTGAAGCGGCGAATTTGTGCAATGGCGCTTTCAGTCTGTTTGTCCTCCTGACCTTCACAACATCCTGTGGCAATGTGTCCCACAACTTAATTATGTGGGAGTGAAAAAAGTGCTTCCTGTTTGCTTTCAGGATTGCCTGAAAGCATCCCTGGCTAATCCATCATCCTGATACCGCGGAAAGGTGAGTAATGGCCCCTGCTTTGGCTTGTCTATACTGCCTGCGAGTTATAGACTTCTCTTCTGTCGCCTCTTGCTGTTCCAGGCCGAAGCGTCCGAGGTCTGTTCAGCTCCTTAGGTGGGGGCTGGTGGGTACCACGCGTCCCCCTGACGCCCAGCCCCGCACCTTGGCTGGCCCCATGGTGCCTTTTCTGAGGTGGACGCGTGCCAGAAGCTTCCCTCCTTTTGCTGAAACAAGAACATAGAAGAGCTGCTGCAGACTCCCAGGTGTGTGTTTGGTGCCTAAAAACAGGGTTGGATGTTTATGGCTCTTTTTTCCATCCCCGCAGATGGCAGGGGGGGACGGGGGGGGGTGTTTGTGCTGCAGCCGTGACTGCGCCGAGGCTTCAGCCTCCCCCTGGGAGAGGGGAGATGGGATCCAAGGGGCTCGCTGGTTTGTGCAGTTGATGTCTCAGCTCCAAAGGTCTGTCTGGTGTGTGTGCGATGTTCTTTTTTTGTACTTGAACTCTGCAGCTTGGATTCAAGAATGCCGATGCGATGTTTCATGCTGTTTCAAGTGAGGTGCCCTCATTTCTGGAAAACAGCACTTAGAAAGTAATTTGTGGCTCTGGGTTTCTCTCCTGTGTGTCGCCTGGGTCTGGAGTGTCTATGTCTCTCTCCAAATACACCTCAAGAAATGCTCTTTTGTTTGTAGCTGCAGATGGCACCGTAAGCATCTCCTGATTGTATCGCGTTCCCCTACGCAGCGCTGCATAGGACCGCAGGAGCAGCTGCTTTGCTACAGACACCCGGGCGCTTGTGGGAAGCCTCGTCCCCGCAGAAGGTGACAAAACCCCACTGGGAACCATGTCAGATCCTGCCCCCCTTTCCCACGTGCTCCTGCCACCCCAGAGCAGGTCCCCACGCACGGGCAGAGGCTCGCGGCCGAGGCTGAGCTCAGGCCAGGCGCCTCCTGCGCCCGCGGAGCCCTCTCCAGGCGCCGCTTTGCTCTCTGCCTGCTGCCTTCCTTCGCCCAACGCGGCCGTGCAGCCCTCGCCAGGCAGCACGGGCTCTGCCGGCATCCAGAGCTCCGCTGCCTTGCAGCCCCTGCAAGCGACCCAGGCACTGCCCCCCTTTCCCTGCCCGAAGGCGGCACATGGAGCAAAACCATGGGTGGGTGAGAGGGATGTTATCATTCGCAGGAGAGCAGCCAGGGGTCCCTCGGCTGCCCCACGAGCTCCCAACGTGCCTGCTGGTGCTGCCTGCTGCCCCCCATCCGCATTGCAGCCTCCCCTTCTTCCTCCACTTTTCTGTCCCTGGTGTGGAGGGGACGCTCAGGAGGGACATGGGGGAACCCAGCCCCTCCTCGAGACATGGGTTCTCCCCTGGAAGGATTGTGTTGTCGGAGCAGGAAAGAAATGTTTGGCTGCTTCATCAAGCCCATTCCAATTCTTTTACTACGTTTCTAGAGGCTAAAGTGGGATCGCTCTCCTGCCGGGGCAAGAGACGTGGCTCTGGTTCTGTGGCGTGCACCGGGGTGTCGTATGCAGGTGCGTGGTGACGAAGCACTGCGGGTGTTCGGTCCTGCCCCAGATGCTTGCTGAGGCCACAAAAAACACCACAAATGGGTATAGTGGGGAAAAGTTTGTTTGGGTTGTTTTGGGGTTTTTTTGGACCTGCCCTGTCCCCTTTACACATGCCCCAGGTCCCGTTCCTTCCCTAGAAGACCACCAGCAGCTGGTGCTGATGTCAAGGATGAAAACAGGGACGGCGCAGGGCTGGGGTGAGCGAAGCTGTCGCCCGGTCCCATCCCATCTCGAGGCGCTGGGGGCGAGGGGAGAGCAGCAGATGGCACTCGAGCATCGGCTGAGCACCGCGCCGCCGACAGCCCGTCAGCACGGCTGAATTATTCTCGCCCGAACAGCGCGGATAGAAGCGTAGCTATTCAGGCTCTCAGTCCTTGAAGGAAGACGTATAATCTTGAGCCATAAGATGTGTCTATAGGCCCTTGATTTACATGCTTTGGATGTTCCTCTCGGCTCGCAGGTCCCGATGGTATCGCTGCTTGCGCAGATTTGTCCTTACACAGTGTCTGGGCTTGAGATGATAAACAAGAAGTGTTGGTTTGCACTCGCAGAGACTGACCCCTCGTTTGCTTTCGTTTTCTCCCGTGCTCACGGCACACCTTTCCGCACAGAGCTGCCCCAGTGCACCCGAGCAAGGTGGTGGTTGGGTTTTTTTTTTCCAAATCAGATAATTTTTTTTTTTTCCCCTTAGCCAAAATGAAGAGAGCGCATTGTGCTCACGCTAAAAAATGGACTCATATGTGTGGGTGCCGATGAACATTGGTCAGTGGGCTTTATACAAAGAGGCAACAGCTGGGCAAGTACGAATGAGTCAGGAAAAAATGGTCCTGTTGAGATGCTGCAAAGATAGTGCATGACGGTGTTTTAATTCTGTTTGATTAGCAATAAATTCAAACCTTATTTTCATATTTCCAAGCCCATTTGTTTTTAGGGACAGACCACAACCTGAACGTGTACCGTTACCCTGACGTGGACAAACCCGGCATTTTCAGGCGCCTTTTTGTAGGTGAGTGATGCCGTATATCGTGACTGTATTCTTACTTTGGTTTTTTGAGAGCCAACAAAAATAACTCAAACCAGTTCTCATCACCGAGGGAGAAGGAAGCGAGGCCCCGCAGCAGCCCCGTTCTGCCTCTCCCAGATTTTCTGAGGAGCCCTGTGCTCAGGCACCGGGGGCCAGGTGGGGCTGCCCCACGTCAGCAG
>NW_009258270.1:573651-578158 GCF_000687185.1 Egretta garzetta | reverse complement strand
AGCGGCGCGGGGCTGGCTCGTCCTGGCTGCTGCCTCTGCCCGGCGTTTCAGTGCAGGTTGGCCGTAACTGGTCACTTGTCTATCTGGAAGGATATCCTGGCACCTGATAAGAGCAGTGCGATCCCGGGGCCCTCTCCTTTTCCTTTTCCTCCTCTTCCTCCCGAAGGCAGCGAGTGCCCTGTACGCCTGCCCGGCCAGACCTTGGGGGGGCTCTGTGTTAACAGGCGCAGTGTGGCAAACCAGAGGATAAGCTGCCTCGCAAAAGAAGCGTTCTGGCCCCTGCGTGGATCTGGGTCGGAACCTGGGAGCCTGCTCATGCAGCTCTGATTTCTAATTTTCCTCCCTTTGTTGCCTTTGCTTAATGTAAACTTGTGTTCCCAGCGATGCTTTCGAAGCCTCCTTCCTGGGGGCTCACGGTGTGTGCTGGCCACGGCCAGAGGTGCCCCCGCTTGAAGAGCTTTGGCTCCTCTCGGCCTCACAGGGGACGGTCCCCTCGGTGTCCCAGTGCCGCTGCTGCCGCTTGCAGGGTGTCACTGCGCTGGAGGGCTGGCTGTTTGCGAGGACAGCTGAACTTTCAAGCACACAAGCCCCAGATCCAGGTCATCCTCATCCTCCCCTGGACCCTTGGGTCTTGCCAGCGGCACCTGGGATGGGACCAGACCCCCCACCCCCAAGGCGTGCGGACCCCGGCAGCCACACTCTGCTCCTGGCTCTGCTGCCCGCTTGGGTTTTGACCTTGGGCAGGACACCCCGGGATGGGGTTGCCCCTTTGTCTGCTGGACAGCCCGGCCTCAGGCTTCAGTGCCTGGACTCCCCCCTCATTGAGAATCGGGAGGAAAACCTAATTCTGAGCCCCCAGCTCTATCGTGTGAGACCCCTGTATAAATGCATGGATTTTTGTTAGCAGCTTGACCTCTCGGGCAGCGTTCTTGCTCCGCAGTGAAGAGGTGCCCTCTCCCTTGCGGCTGCCTGCCTCCTGTGTAATGGAAGGGCTAAATGCTTATTACTTCTCGGGAGCTTTGCCAGTTGCCAATCAAACGTGTCTGGTTTGGGGGAGGTTTGGTTTCTTTGTCGCTGTGACTATGCAGGATGCTCCATCTCGCTGTAATTACGGTTCCATCATTGTCTTGGCATGAAAACATCTGCTGTCTCCCTGCGATCTCCACTTCTCCCATTTCTTTGGAGAATTTCATGGATCACGATGACCTTCTATTTTCCATAACATCTCATGCATCTCGGTGTACACAGCTGTTTCCCTTGCATTCCCCTGTCTCTCCATCTACCTCTTTTTTTTTTTTTTCCCCCTATCAGCATCTCCAATGCATTCAGAATTTCAGCTCATCTGCTTATCGAATCAATATCTCACTTGCCATCTCTTCCGCGTCGCAACCGCTGTAAACACAGCACCTTTGCACCTAACCGCCCGGCTGCTTTCTCCTCTGAGCACAATTCGTCTTCCAGCCTGTGCCTGAAGCCTTTGTTCTTCTCATTCAACGTTTTAAAGTTAATGTCCTCAGCCCTTTTGTTTTGTTTAGGTTGTGCTGTCGGGGTTTGCGGGCCATCCGTGCCGCTGCTGGTGCTGCTCGGCAGAGGCAGTGACGGGGCTGGAGAAATACGGGTTCGAGTACCGGTTTAGTGTGACCTTGTTTAAGGAGCGTGGGGTCCGTGAGTATGAGGAACAGAGATACTTCAGGTTTTATTCCATTCTGGCACCTTTTATTGCGAGGACTTTACCGGTATGACTATCCTCTTAAAAAATATTAATAAAAAAAATCAGTCCTATATCTGCTGCAGATGGACTAATAAAACTCTCAAGTATGACAGGACCTTAAATCTTTCTGCTTTGTTCCCGACCGTAAAACGTGCATCCCGGTTCTCCACCTCCCGCTCCCGTGCCTTGCCTGTCCCCCGGCCGTGCCCCGCCAGCGGGACCCCCCATCCCGCTGCCCCTCCGTACGGCTCCCGGCACCGCCCAGGGCACACCAAGGGGCTGCAGCAAAACTAATCCTGAGAATATTACAAGTGCATTTTTATTTTATTTTATTCACCCTCAGCTCATGGTCTTCCTACATCTGAGCTGGCAATGTCCTGTTCCTGAAAGGCTTTGCAGAAGTTGGGCACCTGGGAGGTGTGACTGAGCAACGGCTCCTTATACATTGGCAGAGGAGAGGGGTGTTGGCAGAGAGCAGAAAGTGGGGTGGAGATTAAGGAATCCTGCAATAACTTCTTAGATGGACGGGAATAACCCATATAACACATCATAGTTTTTCCTCTTTCGGGAGTACAGCTGTTTGTGCCGGGGGGGCTGGCATCCTTTTTTATACAGCTCTGTGTTATATGTGGGTACTCGTACATAAGTAAGGCTGTAAAATCATAGCTTAAGGGCTCTATTCATCCAGAAAGAGGGATGTGGCTGTCAGAGCGCACGATGACGACCTGAGTCGGAGGAAAAAACGCTCCTAGGAGGAGGCAAAGTGACGTGTTTGGGAAGGATTCAGCATTCCGCGTCCTTGCCCAGGCAAAGCTGCCAGAGCGTTACTGCCGGCCTTGGAAAGCCCTGGCAAACCCCACCGGCTGCTCGCGGGAAGGTGCGTGTTGGGGGCAGTTACACCCTTGGAGGGTGGGATTTGGGTGGCCGACCCAAACGCTGCGAGGGCAATTTAACCAACTGTCCGACTCCTGCAGGAGTCTTTGCTCCGATCCCTGATGCAAGACACTGGGTTAAGGCGCAGGCAGTAGGCACAGGCAGGACAAGTCCTGCAAACCCCAAATTCACCTGGGCTCCAGGTTAACCCGTGCGCTATCCAATGCTTCACCCTACCTTCGGTTTTGCTCTCGAACTGTCCACCTGTGGGAGCGGCCGCCCGCCCGGAGCCGGCTGGAATTGCCTGTAAGGAGACAGAGCCGCCACCGCCCGTGCGGGGAGGGGGGCAGCAGGGCGGGCGGCACCTCGGGAGGCGAACGCCAGCCAGCGTGTGACGTGGGACGCTGGTCGGCTGGCTGGCAAAACCAGGCATCTTCCACAAAGAAACTGGTGGGGCTGGCTTCTGCCCTCGCCTCCTCCGCTCAGGCAAACTGCCGAACCGCTCCGTGCCCCCGTTCCATGGGCGCAGTGACAGCGGGCACCTTCTGCTGGTGCTTTTGTCTCTGCAAAGGAAAAAAACACCGCAGAAAAGCACGGCAGCAGCCTCGCTCCTAGGTGTTGGGCCAGGCGTTGGTCTGGCATGGGCCAAAGCAGAGCAAAACAAATGCAAATGGAATAGGGAATGAACATTATAGGAAATAATCCCCATCGCCTCGTGTACGCCAATGACTTTGAACTAATTGGCCGTTTCCTGGGCACAGCCAGTGTTCTCCCTGTTCCCTTTCGTATGCTTGCTATCTTTCGGAGCCCTGACTGTCCACTTCTTCCTTCCCCAAATTTCTACTGGAGTTTGTATTTTTCCCCCAACAACGTCTCAGAAGAATCACGGATGTGTAATGTGTGTCCCAACGCTTGTATTTTAATAGCGTGAAGCAAACCACATCAGCACAGGCAATTTCACATTCAACACATTATTGCTATTTAAAGCGCAGAGGTATAAAAATGATTGGCAATCCAGCTCTCCCAGAAATCGCAGGCTGCTGCGGGCTGCCAGATTGTGATTTTTTAATATTGGCTGCTCTGTGCAGTCGTTCCGTCACCTTTGACTTGCAGATTTCCCGACGTTGAAATAGCAAAATCGTTTTCGGTTGTAACAGGCGCATTGCTTGCTGTTGAAAAGAAGTAATTATCATTAAATATATCCATGTGGGTCCGTGCGCAGCGGTGGCCACGTGCGTGGTCCTGAGCTGGTCAGTTCTTCCCGCTGAGCAACCTTTTGCGTTTCCCCGGCTTTGCAAAGAGGTTTTACCCGAGCTTCTGGGTTTGAGGGGCGCGTGGGGTGGATGGGCAGGCAGAGAGGGGTTTGTCTCTCTGTTCTCGTGATGGAAGAGGGCAGGGCAAGTGGGCTTCATCCCAGAGGTGGTGATATATGAGGGCTCATGATTTTCTTTTTCTCAGGGCTGTAATAGAGATCTCTGAGCCGAAAGGTGTTGGTTGTGTCAGTGCTGTTTACATAAATACGTTGCTCTGGGTTAATGTACGTGTGATGAAAGACCGGACCCCTATGAATTTCTGTTTCAGACAGCCTTAGCCTGGTTGCATTAAGTATGAAGTGACAAAAAAATGGCTGTTCTTACATGAAAATGAGACTTGGTCTTTCCTGGAAGTAATGGCCCTGGAGGGTTTTTTATATATGCTATATAAAATCTAGTGAATGCAGCATAGGTGGGCAAGGTTTTTCCTGATGTTGCTTTCTGAGGTCTCTACTCCGTGCCCTGCCGCAGGGCATCCTGGAGCCGGCTGGATGGAGGAAGGCAGGGACGGCCTCATCCTCGCCTCTGCTCAAGGAGCTTTTGCAGTCGGCTGGGGCGGGCAGCGGCGCTCTTGGGGCACCCTCTCTGCCTTGCCCTGCTCATGGTGGGT
>NW_009258270.1:573026-573559 GCF_000687185.1 Egretta garzetta | reverse complement strand
AGCCGTGCCGCTGGCAGGGACGGGTCTGCCAGGTCGGCTCTGCTGGGGTCTGGCATGGGAATGACGGGGCTTCTGCCTCCCTTTCCATCGCAGCAGCGCCAAACCTCTGCCCTTCACTGGGAAGCTTTGCCTGCAGGGTGGTGTTGCTCCCGTCCCGGGGTGCCCGTGGAGGGGAGTCCCTGCCTCCCACGAGCGGTTTGCTCGCAGCAGCCGTGCTCGCTGCCCGCCGGGGGTGTCTGCCGCCGGCGGAGCTGGAACAGAGCTGACTCGCTCAGCACAGTGACATTAAACAGCGGCCTTTCTCTTTGCTAAAAATACCTTTTCCCTCTTGATCCCCACAAGCAGCGGAGGAGCCAGCATGCTGAATCCCCTGGCTCCAGTGGGGATTTACTCACCGGCTGCCAAAGCCCGGTCCCTGCCCGCGGCTCTCGGTTCCCAACCACCGCGCTGTCCCTCTCGGCGCTGGGCCACGCTTGCTGGAGCCATTCCCGCTGTGGTCACCAGCACGGGGACACGCGAGTGGCTCCTGCCCC
>NW_009258270.1:566706-572989 GCF_000687185.1 Egretta garzetta | reverse complement strand
GGTCTCGGGGCGTCCCGGCCGGGGCCGGTGCGGCAGGCAGGGTGTGCGGCTGGGGCTTGCTGGCGAGGGCTGCGGGGAGAGCTGCAAGCTCCCGTCGGCTTCTGGGCCGGGTAAGGGGAAATCTTTTGGGCAAACTTGGAGAAATCTTGGTATCTTGGAAAGCTGCGGACTGTGCAAAGCCCTAGCAAAAGGCTGCCTTTGCAGCCAGGGCACCGGTGGCAGCACTTTGTCACCATATTTACACTTCTACTGGCCCAACGTGAAGCATTTGGCTCTCCTCCGCTTGCGGAAGGGATTAGCTACTTCATAACATCCAGACAAGATAATCTGTCCAATTTTGCCTGGAAGAAGTCCCTGACAAAGAGCAGCAAAGCTACAATAATGCCAGATGAAACAGTAATTGAGTTTGCCTTCTTGTTACTTTCTCGGCTAAGTTTGTGTTGGTTTTAATTTTATTTTTTTGTGGTTGTTGATATGGAACAACTAAATGCTGTCCCCCTATTGATCCAAACCAGCAGCATTACGGCAAACCACAGCGACACAAGGTAAGCAAAACGGGCAGGGAGGAGTCACTGCAAAAAAGCTTTTAAAACTTCCCTGCATTTTTAAAAACCGAAAAGACTTTGGGGAGATAAAGCTCTGATTGCTGTTGCTGCCCATCGCCCGCTCCTTCGAGCGGCTGGTATTAACGTGGGACTGTGACCGCACTTGTGTCAAACAGACCCGCGGGGCTGTCCCGTGGGGGTGCTGAAGCGGGAAGGGACCCCCCGTGGTCCCCGTGCAGACGGCCGATGCCACCCAGAGCCCCTCGGCTGCAAGGCGAGGGGTCACCCCCGTGCAGGAAACTGGAGGGACAACGCTCGGGACGGGAAGGGAGGGCGTCAGCGAGGTAGAATGTGACTTCCCTGACGTCTCTCAACACTTAAAAGGCAGCGCCTGAAATGGAATTGAGGACTTCAGCCCCTAGACTACGGGTCCTCTCCTTCACGTGATGTTTCCAGGATTTTCTTCTCCATCCCTGATGTGACAATACAGTAAATCTGGATGGAAAGTGCTCAGATACAAACTCATCATCCTGATCCACCAGGTATTCAAAATATTTTGAAGGGTCTATTATGTATCAGGTGGTTTTCTGTTTTATGTCAGGCTGGGCACCATCCATCCCTGTGCCGCTGTAGCTCTGTGCATGGTGTGCTCCGACCACGGGAAAATTGATGTGAAGAGAAATGGATTGGCACAGACATGCCAAAATCCCTCCTCCTCTTTTTCAGCCTCCAGTAACTCGCTGGGCTGGAAATTCAGAGGAGGCTGGGAAACCCTCAGGGGAAAGACAGATACATGGGCAGTTGCAACCAGGGTTAAACAAAGGCAAAGACCTGAAAGAGAAATGAGCCCTAAGGCTTCAGGGCTTTCTCCCCTAAGGCCAGGAATTCCGTTGTGTCCGCTGGTTCTCCCCCACGAAGGACAGCGAGCCGTGCAGAGCCGTGTCCCCACCTGCGGTGGCAGCTCCTGCGTTTCCCTCTGGTCCATCCCCCTGTGTGATGGGGGGCATGGTCTGCAACGGGTCTGAGACACGCGCTGTGCTCAAATGAAAGCAAAATGGATTAAAAAAATCAAAGAACTTGGGAAACGACTCTCGCTCCAGCTTTTGGAGACATTTAGTCCTGCTGTATTTATCCCTCTGGCCACCAAGGAGGTGACTCCAACGCGGTTAAGCCACCCCTCGCTTTCATGGCAAAAAGCTTCGTGTGCTTTGCTGATCCGATAGCGATACACGTTGCGGGAGGGGGGCGTTTGAGGGGAAAGGTTCAGAAAGTTGTCTCCAAAATAGTGCGATGGGCTGCTGTGACTAAGCTTTCAAGTCAGATTTCTTCATCAGATTATATTTAAAGCAGTCTGCTGAGAAGCTTTGTTGTTGCCTGCTTACCTGGCTGATGCTTTTATGAGCGATCCCACAGACGCCTGGAAGCGTGCAGAGAGCCCTCGGCGGTTGCGCTGCTTCCTCGCACAGGCGAGGAAGACGTTTCCCGTGAGACAGAGTCACGCCGGGGTTTGCTCCCAGAGACCAGCAGCAGGGACGGGGGCTGTCCTCTGCAGTTTGTGTTTATTTGGTGTCTTTCGAAGCAGATGCAGAAGAGAGAGCAGCACCTCCAGGCTGTCCCGGGACCAGCCCCACCACCGCTTGGTGTGCGCTCCAGCGACGGCTCTGCACTAGGGGTAGAGGGGAGAGGAGCAAAGCCCTGGCAAGGAGGGGGCCCTGGGGTGATGCTCGCCCTGCCCAGCCGCAGTGTCCCCCCTGCCCATGCTGCCTGCTTAGGGCCGAGGTTTGGGCTGGGTGGGTGTCATCGGCGGGGAGCTCCCACGCCGGGGCAGACCTGCTGATGTGGAAGGAGGTGAAGGTCAGACACGATGCTGTTTGCTCTTGTTTCTCTGTCCTATACACACAGGCAGGCGTGAGCTTAAGCATCCCACGGTATCCGAGCTCAGGCTGCTGGGTTAGTCCAGATAACAACGTTGGGAATCTTGAGCGAAGCTGGCTTAAACATGGAAACCGAGGCACGTGGGCTTTGACGATGCAAACTGAACTCTTCCTCGGTCCTGTGAGCACGGCTTTTCCCACCAGCTAAGTACCACCGGAGGCTTTGAGATGGCCCATGGTAAACACGGCACAAGGGGGTTGGTGTCTGGATGGGGAATCGGGGTATGGGTTAACCCTAGGCTTGTATGTTTTTCTAAATCTTGGCTTCAACCTACTCTTGGCAGCTGGGGGGGCGGGTGTCTGAGGATGTTTGTGGGGCTGCAATCCCTGCAATACTGCCTCTTTGCGTAAACTGCAGATGTAACTCGTCTGGGCTGCCAGCATACACGATGTAAAGTGTGGAGAAACCCTAGGGGGCTTCCATTGGCTTCAGCCTGTTCCTAAAATCGTTTTCACCTTCTAAGTAGTGTGGCACGGTAAAGCCGGTGGGGTATTCTCCGGGGATGGCAGCTGCTCTCTGGAGACCTGAAAACGGTACCGCCGGTCCCAGCTGGGTACCCAAAAAGGAAACAAAACCGGGTTTCAAAACAAATGGTGCAAAGTTTCCAAAAGTTTTTGAAAATAATAAATTAAAATGTACTGGCTGTCCTGAACGTGTTCTTGCTGGTGGACGTTCCGGTGGCGAGAGGCTGACGTTATGTGACGAATAATGCATCACTAGAGCAACGCTGCTCCGATGATGCATTACACCAATACATCACGGGAGCGACAGGGCTTTAACGATGTATTGCTGCAAAATGGCCTCAGCCGGGAAGAACGCGTCCAGGAGACTCTGTCCACCCCAGCTCAGTATTGCACAAATGTTCCGAGATTTTTTCTTTTCCTTGAAAGAGCGTCCTGATGAGAAATAGCGTGAAGAGTAGCTGCTGAGGATCCTGGTGGGCCTGCAGGCGCGGTTCCCAAATGGTGCAGAGATTTTTGATTAGGAAAGGTGAAGCTGAAATGCTCTCAGGTGCCCGCTAAGCAAATGTCACCTTCTGGAGTGCCGCCGCGCATTTAGCCTCAGCCTCCTCGAGCAACCTTGCACCAGCTCGGCTGGAAACGCTGGTGCCTCGGGTCCGTGCACGGCTGCTGGCTCAGCCCAGCGAGCCCTGAACCCAGGCAGCGCCCGGTCCTGCAAAATCAGGCAGGCAATGTCGCATACAGGAGACGTTTGCCGGTCCCATGTTACCCCACCAATGTTTTAAGGATAACGCATGAGCCTGCTGTCAGCCCTGCTCTCCAGGCAAAGCGTGTCCTCCTTATTTCCTTTCTCTGCTTGCAAAGTAATAGGCTCGTATATTTTTAAAGGGATTGTCCTTTCGATTCTTTTTATTTGTCATCTAGTATCAAAGCTCTAAAGGTCACATTTTTCAAGTTCTTCCCTTAGAGCTTCAAAGACTACACATTTACTTTAAACAAAAAGAAAAGAAAAAAAACCCCAGCAATTTTAGAAAACCACTCCACACCCAGGGACTCGGGAAAGCTCTAAATATCACCACCAAAGCTCGATGCTCCCAGCTCAGCTTAGGAGCAGTTTGATTTTGCTTACCTATAACCAGCTTATAAATCGCACAGCTGTAGTTGTGCCTGTTCAAAACTGAGTTTCCAAAGCAAGTGTCAAATCCCTAGTTCTTATTTCAGTAAGTTAAATGTACCACCAAACCTGCGCCAGCCAGGTTTAAACTAAGTCAGAAAAGCTTGCATATAAAATCCCATGGTCGACCTGGCTCTGGATCACTCTTGCTTCAGTAAAGGCGACTCTGCAGACCTGGCCCGAGGCCGATCCTGCCGCTCCTCACGCGGGTCTGCGTGCCGCCGGGCTGGCAGACGGGACGGACGTGATCTGCGGCGGGGTAAACGCACGGTCCTGTTTCGGCTGAATTAGTTAGGGTCTGCGTTAATCATGCCCAGGCTGGGGAAAAAAAAAGGTCGCACCCAATCTGGCATGAGGTCTGCCGAGACGGAGTCGTGCGTACGCACACAGTGCTTTAGCTGGGCAGAGTGGGCTTCGTATGGGTTTGGGTTTTTGAGATCTGGGGCTGCAGCGTTTCTGATCCAGCACTGGGAGCACCCAACCTGGCTCCCGCAATTGTAGCTGAACTGAATGAAGGTAGGTTTTCAAAAATCTGCCTCTCTGGGGGCGCGGTAGCCGGGTCCCGTCTCGCCCCAGCTCCAGGCCCGCATCAGCGCGCCGTACCGCAGACGCTGCGGGCAGGACGGAGGGACATCATCCCAGGCGCGCAGCCATTTTTTGCCGGGAGCCTTCAGCGTGAAATTAAGCCGTCGAAGTAATCTGAACACGTCTGAAGCGGCGGGGTGACTTTATTACAGGATAGTGTTCCACGTGTGAGCGCAGCCTTGCTGGATTTGGTATCTGGAGTCCGAAAACCAGGTTTGCTGTGTTGTCAGCTGTGGCTTGCACAGGCTTTCACGTATGTTTAAGTGTGAATATTGAGCTGCCATGTGGCAGGGGGATGATAAAGGAGGAGAAATAAAAGACCCAAAGATCGGGATCCGGCTCAGAAGGACCAAGGGGAGCATTGTTATAGATCTTATCACCCCAAATCTCTTTTGGTTCTTACTTTCTTGACGAAGCTTGTTCACATTATTTGCTTAGCTTGATCTTACCATCGGTGAAAACTCCAGCTGAACCTTGGCCAAGAAGGGACGGGTATGTCAGGACCAGTTGCTTAATTATGTTTACAGATTGCTGCAGTAGATCTTTGCTTCCTTGAAAGTGATTTTCCTCTCCTCTTTAATTTCATAGAACAATATGAAAGACATGAATCTTCATGAAACTACTCTCCTCATGCAGCAGGGACTCCACACTGTTTGCAGCCTTTGCTTTTTATCACAAGAAGTCCCAGGGGAGGTTCAAGGTAGGATCCTTGCCATCCCGGCTCAGCAATCACGGAAAGCCAAATAAATAAAGCAGGAAGTCAGCAAAGCCCTGATTCAGCAAAGGCACAAGCACAAGTTCAGCATTAACCTCTGCTTAAGACGGTTTGGAACAAAAGAGTTAATCTCATGGCTGCCCAAAAGTCAGACCAGGAATCCAGGGCCTTGGCAGTCGGTGCATCAGTGCTTTAAATCTAAGGGGAGAGGATGCCTTAAGACAAGGAATTTCTTAAGTATGGGACCAGAACGCTCCCTGGTAGGAGGATATTTCTTAGTAATAACTCAGAGGTTGGGTTTTGGTCCATGGCCAGATGCAGTGGGCTGGCATGATGTTGGCCAAGGCACTGATGCCCTGAGGGAGGGGACAGTATTTGGGCAGCAGCGTGTGTGGGTGGATGAGCCCAGAGGAGGCTGCCACGGGGGCCCAGTGACTCCTCCTCACCCGCATCCCCTCGCCAGGCTCGGGGCTGGGCTGCTGGAGGTCCCCGGGCAGCGGGGTGAAGGGCTGGAGAGCGTGGGCTCAGCGGTGGCTGCCGGAGCTCCCCCTGCTCGGCGGGCACTGCCGTCACCCGCCCCGGCACGAGCGCGCTGACGAAGCCTTGCGGGTGTGAGAAGGACTGCGTGTGACGGGCACAGGTCCGTGTGGAGCAAAACACCCTCCCAGGTGAGGGGTGCGGAGATCCGCCCGCCCTGGGTGCAGGGCTTTCGCCGGGCAGCAGGTCGGAGCGGAGGATGCCTTCTGCAGAGGTGGGTTTGCAGTTTAAATGCACGCGAGGTCCCACGAGGAGGGAGCGTGATGCTCTCCATGCCCAAATCTGCTCGATCGGGCGGGTGCGCCGGCGCGCGGGGCTGGGGTCGGCGCGG
>NW_009258270.1:565145-566640 GCF_000687185.1 Egretta garzetta | reverse complement strand
TTCTCCTCTCCTGAGCTCTTCGTGCTTATCTGATCTGCGCCTCCGTAATGATGTGGTTAGAATTAAATTATGGTGTTTTAATGTAGTTACGGCTACATTTACCAGGCACATTTCTTCCTGACGTACAATGCTGGAATTTAAGATATGGCCAGAGGCTGCATATTTCTTCTTGTCTCCCAGGCTTGTCGCAGCCTTCCCACGTGCTACGCCAGGCCCCGGCCAGAGAGGCAAACTTGGGAATCCAATTCACATCTGCTGCTGGGAAGCCAGTAAATTACATTAAAAGTAAATTTAGGATGGAGGGGCCAAGGAGCCTTGGTAATAGCCACTGCGGTCGGTGAGCGAGGCTCCTGCCTGCGCCGCTGCGCTGCCATGACGCTGCGACAGGGCCACGCGTAGCCAGAATCCAGCCCCTTGCCTGGAGGGGTCTGCACAGGCGATCTGGGGCCATTTTATCCTCGATTTTCAGCTGCAGGAAAATACCTTCGAAGGCAGGGGCACGAATGGGCGGTCGTTAGCCAACACACATTGCTCGTGCAACGCCGATGATCTCGTACCCACTGCAGGTCTGGGCTGAGAGAGTCTAAAGCTTCACGGAAACTTTCTCGCTCGCATCGCCTTTGATACGAGCTTGATGGTAATGGAAGTTGCTGTATCAGCAGTAAGAATTATCTGATTAACTGGAGAGAAGTGAGTAAACTAGTTAGCAATCTAAGATCAGACAGGACACACCAGAGAGGGGTGGGTTTGCCATTTCCAGTGTTTTTATGCCAAAACTTCGAAATGTGACCGTTTCAGACAGCTCGAACAGCTGAAGGGACAAAATGCTCTGGATGGAGAGTAGCAGCCACTGCGGTGCCTCTCCCCAGGCCAGGGGACGTGGTGGGACGGCTGCTCCCTGCGGTCCCCACAGCCAGGCAGATCTGAAGCATCCTTCGTGCTCCCCATTAGAGCAGCCCCTGACCGCAGGTGCTTCGGGACGTAACTGTGCCACAGCGCTGGTCTGCAGAGCAGTTAACCCTGCAGAATGAATGGTTCCCTCTACCTTCTCCTTGGGCCTCATGGCATACGCTCTCCCATCCTCGAGCCGTGCCAGGCCGCGTGGTGCGCCCAGCTCTCGTCATGGGCCCCCCCGGGTCGTCCCTGTTAGTGGGGCGAACTCGCATGATCGTGAGGATCCCCACCATCTACAGAGGGCTGGTTTTGCTTATCAACCTTTCAGGGTGTTTTCATCAGTTTTGATCTGCCGGTTGGAAATTTATAGCGAGGATGCCCTCTAGGGAGTGACTTGTTTTTCCTACCCCCCCCCGATTCAGCTTCAGACTTGTGAATGTTAAGTGCATGTGCATATATAACTACGTGTCTGTATTTATACAGATACTGCCTGTGCACGTTTTGCAGTAATTCTCCTTGGATGCTCTTGCTTTCTCCTGCAGTCAATTTTTTTGAATGACATGGAACTGATAATGAATGTGGTTTCAGCACCGAATGATCG
>NW_009258270.1:558951-565096 GCF_000687185.1 Egretta garzetta | reverse complement strand
TGTGTCTATTTTATATTCCAGCATGAAAGGAATAATTGAGATTGAGATTCTTAGTCACTCAATGCAGAAGGTCAGGGAATTAATGCTGTGTTACCTCCAGACCATTCATTTACTCTGCCTCCTTTTTTTTTTTTTCCCTTAACTGTCTGTAGGGGAAAACAAATATGCCACAGAGCAGGTAACACATCGTCGATGCTGCGCACATCCCCAGCCTCTGATAATACACACTGTTTATCTTTATTTTGGGGGTGTTCCAGGGCAGTTTTATCATCATAATTGATTAGTGGCGACAGGGGAAAAAAAATCCAGGAGTAAGAGGAAGAAATGATTCCAGTGAATCCATTGATTCAGTTGTAGCATTGATCGGCTTCTGGGAATTATTTATAGGTGAAGATTCATAATTAATAATACTCGTTTGGACTTCGGAAACAGTTTATCAGAGGATCCTAAAGGCCTTTGGTTACAATTAGTCAGGTAGAAAAACAAGGTAGACAGCCTTGTTTTGGTAGAGGGAAGGGAATGGGGTGCCTGGCATAACTCTAGCCACGAATATTTGTCGCCCCAAAGTGCGTCTCCCCACGGTGCCACACCGGCAAGAGGCGGTGGCACTGCCCGGGCTCTTGGGTGCTTTGTGGGACGGGGGCTGCAGAAGCAGCACAGGGATCACAGAATCCCAGACTGGCAGGGGTTGGAAGGGCCCTTGGGAGCTCACCCAGTGCCACCCCCCTGCCCAAGCAGGCTCACCCAGAGCAGGGGGCACAGGACAGCGTCCAGGCGGGGGTTGAAGATCTCCAGAGAAGGAGACTCCACAGCCCCCCTGGGCAGCCTGGGCCAGGGCTCGGGCACCCTCACAGTCAACAAGTTCTTCCTCCCGTTCAACTGGAACCTCTTCTGATTCAGGTTGTGCCCATGGCCCCTTGGCCTGGCGCTGGGCACCACTGGGAAGAGTCTGGCTGCATCCTCGTGACCCCCACCCTTGAGATATTTGTAGGTGTTGATGAGATCCCCTCTCAGCCTTCTCTTCTCCAGGCTGAACAAGCCCAGCTCCCTCAGCCTTTCCTCGTAGGGGAGATGCTCCAGTCCCCCCATCATCCTTGGTGCCCTCCTCTGGACTCTCTCCAGGAGTTCCTCATCTTTGTGCTGCTGCTGTCTGCTGCTTGCACTGGGGCATGGCGCTGGCCGAATGCTGGCAGCGTCACTGGAGCCCCTGTCCTGCTGCTGCTCCTGCCCCAGCACGGCCCCGTCCGGCAGAGCAAAGCGAGCGCAAGGCTGCTGGAATCTGCTGCCGACCTGCCCCGGAGCGAGAGACGGTGCAAGGGATAACCCAGGTTGTCAAAGCACAGAAATGGGTGCCTGGATTTCCAGCTGCTAGCAACTGGTGTAGTTAAGGAAAGGTCCTTGAAAAAAAAAATCCGTGCTAAACCCCGCCTTAAGATGAAGTAAAGGTGTCTGTGAGATGGTGCCCTGAGCCAGATCAAGCAGGGAGAGCTGCACCGGGACAAGGAAAAGCCTCGTCGTCCCCTGCCTCTCCTCCCCATTTTGTTTTTGTTTTTAACCGATCTGTATCCTGCAATCCTACCTGCAGGAGAAATGACACATCTGAGAAAAGCAGGAGGATTTGTTTAAAGTGGTCTGGTTGGGGTTTTTGGTGTGTGTATATATAGAATTGCCTGGAAGTAGTAAATAGAATTAAACACTGCAGTTCTGAAAAACAAAATTCTCCGGGCTGTCTGTTGATTTCAAAGCTGATGAAAACAAAGCAGGCTTTGAAATCTTTTTTCACAGAGCTTTCCCCCCTTCCCTTATCATCTAAAAGATGGGCCTGATAATATTTGGGTTTTAGTTGTCTTTTGAAATGGCTGAAAAATGCTGTTTTCTCAATTAAGATGAAAATCCCCCTGTTTTTAAGGTCAGTGTAATGCCTTCATTAGCAAGATGCTGAAATAACTCGCTGCAGATCTGGAACTTCCACTGGGAAAAACTTCACTGCCTACCTAAAAGGTCCAGAGCCGCCTCCGCACTAGGTGTGAACCGGTACTGCTTCCCTAAAATTACGGGTTCTGGGATAACTGATTGTAGTTCAGGGGCTGGCCAATGTGTTTTTTTAAATAACTCCTCTACGTGCAGCCAAACTCCAGTGGCTTTTGTTAGTTTTTCCCCGGAGAGCTACTGGAGAAGGGGCAGCGCCCGGTCTCGGGTACCTGCAAATCCCACGGTCGGGCAGCGCTCAGGCGTCGGGGTTGGTGGTTTCGTTTCACGCGATTCAGCAGCTGGAAACAAAAAGAAGGGCTGGTGACCAGGGAGGAGGCAGAGAGCTCGCCGCTAGGACATGCAGGTGGCTATTAAAGGATGGACAGCCTAAAAAATCCCCGCAATAAGCAATATCTAACCCGCTGAGTCCGCACTCTGTGGAAATCTTGCCTACGAGCATCACGACAAAGCTGCTGGGTGCTGGAAAGCCTGTCCTCCGCTGGGGAGGCTGGGGCCGTGCAGGAAGCCTTCTCCCAGCTCTCCGGAGCTGTGGGCTGCCTCTGGCCAGCCCACCCTGACCCCCACGACCGGCCTGAAACCACGGCCCCCGAAGACGTCGCCGCCTTCCTCCGTGCCGTCTCCTCTCTGAGCCAGGGCTGGCAAAGGTGATGTCCCAGCGTGCTGCTGTAGCGTGGGTAGACGTCGGGGGTAACGCCAAAGGCAGAGAGGCGGCGAGAAGACCGATTGTTTGCGGTGACATATTCTGCATTTTAAATGATCTCTGATTCCCTGGCAGCTCCCCAGTGTCTCGCCCCTCCCTGACGCTGTCTAAATAACGTTTGTCAGGTGAAGCTACGTCTGGGTAACAGGCAGGCCGGGCCGCGGCACGCTGTTAGTCATCGGTGATTTCCAAAACCCACCGGCCGATCAATCTCAAGAACTTGCTAAATGATAGATGGAATATAATATAGGTCATTATTTCTTCCCTATGCATGAAAATGAATTATTCAGTAAAGATTTAGACCCTTTTTATTATGACACTGAATTTATAGAGCATACAAAACATAAATGCAGATTTCCCCTGCACCAGATAGATGAACTCATTCTCCAGGCAGCGTGAGTTAGATGCGGCCATTCAGCATCCCTGCATGGCACAGACAAGATGTCCAAACAGCTAAGGCACACGACTCTGGCGCGGGCGATTAGGACCCGGCTCAGCTGCCAGCTTCCTTACCCGGCTCAGTATTTGCAAAAGCCCCTGGCCGGTTTAGGAGCCCAAGATCTATTTATTGCAGAAATCAGGTTCTCAGGACCCGTGCTTCTTCAATGAGATTTGGAGCCCCGTGTTATTTCGGCCCCGTAAATTTTGATCTTAACGAACTCAGCATCTCAGTCTCTGATCTGTGACACGGAGCTGCCATATATCGAATGGAAATCAGTAAGGCTAAAACCTGTTAATGAGGAGTAGGTGCCATGTGAGTACCTCAACAGATGTGGGCTTCCTAAATGCTGTCTGCAGAGCTACTGTCTAGAATTTGGGTCGGTTTGTATCGATAGCAGTAACTTCCCTTGCTATTGGAATAAATGCTCCAATTTTTAATTGTGTGGCTGGGGAGAATGTTACCACTGACCAGCAGTCACAGATGTCAGCGGTGCAGTTCATTAGCTACTTCCAAAAGTCTGCTGGGAGTTGAGATTTTTAGCACGAACATTAGAGCTCAGAGAGGAGGAGAGCCAGGGGCAAGCCCGCACACCCTCCCTGGTTTGCAGAAAAGGCTGGGGACTGGGGCCAGGACAGCGCCTTCGGAGACGGGCACTGCTGCCTGCTACGAGGAGCGGGACAGCGGATCCTGGTTCCTCACCCGTGGGCTTCAGGCGCTGAATGCACCCCCAGAGCATCCCTGTTCCCTGGAACACGGGGCAGTGAAGTGCTCAGTCCCTTTTTTAGGGACTAACTCCCTGGGCCACATTCTGCCCTAGGTAATGTTAGAATAATTTGCTTCTCAGAAAGCTGGGGTGTAACTGCCTGTCGGGGGCGCGTGCTGACCGGAGGTGGCAGGTAGGGTAAATGGGCTCACTGCTTTTTGGTGACGTTGCAGGGGGTCGCGGGCGGCTGGACGGGGCGTGCTCTGCAGACGCGACGGGGCCGCGGTTTGCATTGGGCTGTTCCCTACGGCTGTTCCCGCGGGCACGCCGTGTCCTCGGGGAGCGGGCTCTGCTCTGCGGGCAGCAGAACTGCCTTCTGGGCCCGCGGAGAGGTGCGAGGGGGGCCTGAAAGAGAGCGGAAAGCCTCGCATCAGCTTTCCTGGCTACGCTGTCCTGGGCTTTCTCAAAATCAGTCATTAGTGGGATTTTCCTCCTGCAAACGCCATCGAATGGCCATTGCCAAAATGCCGGGAGTAAGGACCCGGGGGGGTTTCCAGCCTAATGTACATACATTAACTGCTCAGGTTTGTAAACCTCACCGAGGGCAAAAACAAACACAGTAATGGAAGGCTGGCTGAAAATGAGCTGAATTTGTAAATCTCGGCAGCGTGTGCAGGAGAAATAGCAAAAATGACTGAATAGATTGAAAGCGGTCACCTGCCTGAACCCGGCCACAGCTCTGGGAAAGGCGGAAAAGGGAAAGTACTGATAAAGTCTTTCAAAAGCCATTTGACCTGTAATTTTCACTGATGTATGGGATAACAGTGGAGATTTCGTTTTAATATATAGAAATCCATTTTTTTTTTTCTTCTGAGCTGTAATCAGCTCCACTGAAGTTCCTTCTGTCCATCAGCAAAATCTGTCTCGTGCTTGTTCTTTCTGGAACCCTTTTAAAATTCTGCACCGCGGTCAGAGATTAAAGGGGTAATATAACCCCAGGAACCACACTCCTGATGAGTAATTTCCCGGTGATTATTTCGAGAAATAGCTAAGATCTGAAGAAGGCTCAGGACGGGGGGGGACAAAAGGACCATTCCTTAATCCCCCCCTTCCATTTACTTTGCACACTGGTGCCACTCGTCCCGCTGGGGCAGGGCTGGGGCTGCTCCCGTCCCGGCCGGAGCAGCCGGGGGCTTCCCTGCCCGGCCGGCCCCTGCCCGCTGCTGAGCCCCCCTGATGAGGACCAGAATTCAGCACTTCACGACTAAATAAACCCAGTAAAGGCAATTTTATCAGATTTTTGCATCAAAACATGAAGATGACTGTTTCTCTAGTAGGCCTGACCTACCAGACCTGTGCACGTCCTCTAATTTACACCTTGTTCGTCAGTCACTGCTGGAAAGTACATTTACATGCTGCCCCCACCCCCCCAACAAAAAAAAAATTATAATCCCTGAGTTTGAAATAATTGGCCACCCCAAAATAGCTCTTGCAGGCGCGGCCGCTGTGCTGGGAGGGCTTCAGTTAGGAGGCACTCGGTCTCGGGCGAGCTGAGGTACTCAAAATCAATGGATGTTTCTGAAAATGTAGGGCAACGTGGCTTAGTCCCATTGGGCGGGCAGCCCGCGCTCCCACTCAGCGCTTCTTAATTTAGGTGAAACTGATTGCTTTCACCTTATATAATTACGACAATACTTGGCAGCCCCATCGCCGCTTCTGTCTGACGCTGCAAAGTGCTGTTCAAACACTGAGTGTAAAAGGTAGGAGCTGAGGGCAAACGCTGCCACTCGCGCTGGGCAGTGAGCGCCCTTTTGGGGCCGAAGGCTGCAGCGGCGCTGCTGGAGCCCCGGGAGCTGGGGGCACCGGGATGTGGGGGCACTGGGGTGCAGGAGCCCCGGGACATGGGGGCACTGGGGTGCAGGAGCCCTCAGGGAGGGTGCAGGGATGCAGGAGCCCCAGGATGTGGGGGCACCAAGATGCAGAAGCCACGGGAGGTGGGGGCCCTTGGGTGCAGGAGCCCCAGGACTCGGGGCACCAAGATGCAGGAGCCCCGGGAGGCGGGGGCACTGGGGTGCAGGAGCCCCGGGACATGGGGGCGCTGGGGTGCGGGAGCCCTGGGGGAGGGTGCAGGGATTCAGGAACCCCAGGATGTTGGAGCACCTGGGTGCAGGAGCCCCAGGATGTGGGGGCACCGGGGGGCGGGAGCCCCGGGACATGGGGGCACTGGGGTGCAGGAGCCCTCAGGGAGGGTGCAGGGATGCAGGAGCCCCAGGATGTGGGGGCACCAAGATGCAGAAGCCACGGGAGG
>NW_009258270.1:549050-556656 GCF_000687185.1 Egretta garzetta | reverse complement strand
TTCGGCTGGCTTTTTGCGGGGCGGCGTCAAGCTGTCATTGAACCGGGACTTTGCATGGTTAGGAGTTGGGTTTTTTTTTTTTCCCCCCTTTTTTCCTAGAGTCCGCCTTTAACTTCAGAAAAGCGGTAACTTTCTTTTTTTTAAAATCCGAATTTACCCATACAGACCGATGGCTCCTCCCCCAGCCTTGTATTTTATCGAGCGGTGACATTGAAAAAATTGTAGAGTAAAATCCAACTTTTTTTGGTGTTCCACTGCAGAATGCTTTCTGCCGGGAACTTTCTACTTCTTTTGATTGATTATTTGTTTACTGGTGCGCGCCTTTCAAGGTGGGAGTGACTTACTGTCAAACCCGAAAAGCTGCTTCCAGTGTCATTTCCCAAAGTCATTTTTTGGAGAGATCTCCCTCACCTGTGATGTCAGGGCCCTTATGAAACGTACGCGTTAATTTATGGAAAGCTGTATGAGAGCTCGAGGGTAGATGTGGTAGAGAAGCACAAATCCTCATTTGTTGTTTCTCCAGAGCTTTTTGCTACCCTCGGTCTCCAGTGGATAGCATAAGGGAAATGCTCATGAGATTCAGCTGATCTAATTTTGTATTAAATTTGCCTCATTTTTTTTTTTTAATTTAAAACCCCCCAACCAAACAACGTGTAAGCTTACCCCTTGACCTGATAACGGCGTT
Source organism: Egretta garzetta (assembly GCF_000687185.1). NCBI lineage: Eukaryota > Metazoa > Chordata > Aves > Pelecaniformes > Ardeidae > Egretta > Egretta garzetta. The sequence continues at coordinate 555,971 of NW_009258270.1, read as the reverse complement.
TTCAGTATCAGGTCAAACAAAAGGTACCGAGCGTGTGTAGCTTCAGGCCCTGTTTTTCTCCCTGCGATCAAGGCCATGCAAAAAAGATGAAGTTTTTGTGCCTCTTACTTTTGTTGCAAATTTAAGGCTCAGCAAACCTGGGAGGGGAGGGGGAAGGACACTGGTAGAGGTCATTATTGCTTTGGTGCTGATCGCTCTGAAGGGGTCGTGTTTTGGGAAGGGAAGGATCGTGTTGATTTAACTGTCTGGCAGAGAGCTTCTGCTGAACGTATCGAACGTGTTCGTTGCTGTAACTGTCTTTTACAGTGTGTATTCTGGGTCTTAAAGGTTTTATTTGAACGTGAGCGTGGTGTTAGGAGGAGTCCTGTCTCGGTGCTGGAACGTCTTGTGTGTGCCTGTGTGTATGAGGTTACAGTTAAATGAAGAATAGAAGAAGCAGGGGGCAAACATGCGTGTATGATTTTTTTTTTTTGGTTTTTTGTTTTTTTTTTTTAAATGTAATTTATATGAAAACAAAAAGCCCAAAGCTCTGATAGAAGCAGGTGGAATCTAGTGTTTTAATTCGACCTACAAATTCTGCTGGGCTTGTCTGAACGCGTAGCCCATGCTTTCACATGCCTTAATAATTTGATTTTAGGTTTAATCAGATATGGTAAGATAACTGATTCGACTGTGTTCCTGAGATTAAACTCACCAGACTTTTCATGTACAGCTATATTCTCTATGTGTTTTTAAAGATAAATTTAGATAAGATGAACAAAGGCAAACAGTATCTCGAACGAGGGTTTAAAAAAAAAAAAAAAAAAATGATGGGAGGACACCCTGTCATATTTCTGACTATAATTAGGTCCTCCCCCAGCTTTTTTCCCGTAGCACAGTCTAGTCCCTGCAATGTATTAATTTGCTGTTCTCTGGGGGAGGGGTGAAAGGCTTGACCAGGACAAATTTGCCTCAGTTTTGATTGTGTGATAATGACTGAATCAATCTAAACAAGAAATCGACCTTAGAATCAGTAACGCAGCTTAGAAGTAGAACATAAAACTAGCCAGGTTCCCTTTCAGCCGTTTATTTGTAGACGTTTTGTAGTAACTGTTCTTTAGTATAACATAGCATTTGACTCTGTTTCAACGTTCAGCACAGGAGGCAGATCGGTTGGGTATTGGCATGGAAACGTCGCTCTTGTTTACAGTTACGTTAAAAGCTTTGTTTAGGTAATGGCCATTCATATCAGAAATAGTATTATAGTCATTTCCTAGAGGACTTGTAGATACAGTAAGTAGAATTGTACCTAACTAACTAATTTTATTTTTTTTTTTTTTTTGTAGAATATTTTTTTTCTTTGTTGTTGTTGTTTAAATAGTTGACAGGGACATGCAAAAGGTATGGATCTGCCACGTTGACTGCTAGCGTTCAAACGCCGGCGGTGTTTATCCAAAAGGTTTTGTGAAGGAAAATTCAGTTATTTAAGAAGGGCTGTCGCTGTGGTGCAAAGAACTCCGTGCTCTTTGAACTGACCTTCAAAAATGAATGTGTTGCTTTAGAGTTTAATGGCTCTTCCAACTCTCAACCAGTGGGACTTTGCAGTGATGCCCTTCTGGTGGGACCGGTGTTCTTTGTTGAGAAAACTTTTGCTTTTGAAGCAAATGTAGAAAGGTGCGTCTCTGCCTCCAGCTTTGGGTATCGCTGTGGAAAATCCGTACCTGTTGTATTCCCCCCGTAGACAAATGCCTAGTCAGTGCTGAATATATTTGTAGATAATGTTAATCTCTCTGAAAAGGTTAGCTTTCTAGATAAAGAATTTTACTTTTTATGCTTTTTGAACAATAAAGTGGCATGTAATCGCTCATTTCTCAGGTATGTCCTAAAAAAAGATGCTGCGCTTGTATCTGATGTAGACAAATCAGTTTATCAGTCGCACATCAGATGTTTGTGCTATTTCCAATTTTGACAAATTAATTGAGTAAACCTGCTTTTTAGGAGAGGCCCGTGGTTTTTTTTATCAGTGACAGGAATATTTATCACCACAAGAATAACAATCCCAAATGGAAACATCTCCTCTTCCTAATCAGGGTTAGCTTGAGGGGGGAAAACCCCAACAAAACCCAAACCCAGCCTCTGCTTCCAAATATGCCTTAACACAATGAGGATTAGTTTAATCAGTTTTACATAGCCGGAGATGACACTGAACGCAGCCACAAGTTGCAGAGTTAAGGTAGGATTCAGTCCTTTAAAAAAATCCTTTTCCAGACTCTTTTATTTCGAACGTGGCTGTGTGCAGGTGCTGCTGAAAACCAGAGGTGAAATCAGCAGCACGTAGACGTGTTATTGCAATCATTTTTAAAGATGACAGCTTAAGGTGGGCAGTTGTTTAAAAGCTTTGATTTTTATTTCCGTCCAGCCATGCATCTGCAGGGGAGTCTTTTTGGTTTGAAGTGATTTTTTTGAATGGTAGAGAAGAGTCGCTTCTTAGGGATGACCCATGTGGAAGTTGTTTTTAAAATTGCAGAATTAGCATTTTGGAATTGCAGAGTGGACACGCTTCCTAATTTCTGCAGCGCGATGAGAGTCAATGCTGCTTCTTAAAACAAGGGAGCATGGGGTAAAACAAAGATGATTTTTTTTTTTTTTTTTTTTTTTCTTTTTTCCCCCTTCTTTTTGTCTCTGTGGTGGCCTGCTTCATTCAAGGATAATTTAGGTAACTCCTTCATGGAAAATCTTTTTTAAGAACTTGGTTTCTTCTGGTTTAAAATGCTTGTATGTCTCATTTGTGTCGTGCTCTCCCCACCCTTCCCATAAACGCCCCTTTGGAGTCTTTCGTTGCTCCCATATGTTCTTTGAGGGTGAGCACACCGGATCAGTTTGCATACTGTTGCGAAGGGTAATCTTGTAGCCCTTCTGATGTTTTAGTTTTAATAATTGAAGTGCAAATAATTCGACTTTGTGTTTTGCATTTCTTTTTTGCGGGGTGGTGCTAGTCAGTTGACAAAGCAGAAAAATAAAAGAAAACCAAAGTAACCCAAAACCCAGCTGAAGGAAAGTGCGGGTGTCAAAACCAACAGGTTAAGGTCTCGATCAGGAGTGCTGGCTGTCTTGCTGTGCAGCCTCCAGCGTATGCAACAGCGTTTAATGTGCAGTTTTGGTGGGAGAGGCAGCACCCAGAGGCTGAACAGAGAGCTCCCCGAGCACCAGCGGAGCTTGTCGCCCCGAAGGTGATGTAGGAGGTGTGCGGAAGAGATGTTTGCTTCCTGTTCTTTTCCTCCCATCTCCCTCCCCCTGCCAAAAAACCCCCAGAAAAACCCATCAGTTCCAGAGTAGTTCTAGATGACCCGATGTGCTGAACTATAAGCCTGAGAAATGAGGGATTAATAATTCAGTGATTTTTTTTTTTTTTTTAAAAAAAAGAAGTGTATAAATTGACAACAAAAACTATCTTGTTGATTTCCCCTTTCTCTTTCCTCAGATTGACCCTAAAGTTGCATTTCCCCGACGAGCACAGCCTAAGGTAAGTAGGAGGATCGATAATAGGATTTTAGGCACACAGAGAACCGTTGTTGCCAGGCAGTTCAGGTTTCAAACAGGGAATTGGCAATGAAAGCTTTTAAAGCCGGAGTGCATGGCGTCTTAAGGGTATCAGCGTATGGCTGTGAAACTCCAGGAGAGCTGCTTTGTGCGCTATTTCGTGTCTCCGGTTTAACCGTCTCCTCGCAGCGTCCCGGCCGGTCGCGGCTGGCTGGAAGGCAGAGCCTCCTCTGGTTCTAGCGGGAGACTGTGGCTGCGTTACTCGCGTTTGTTATGCTATTTTACGCAATGTGTTTTGCATGGTGTTTATGAAGAGCGTTTGGATTAAGTGCAGACTTCAGGCTTGTTTGGAGCTGAGCTTTCAGTTCTGTGGTTGTGATGGATGGGAATATATCTCTGCCTTCATTGTTTGCAAATGTCCTTTTGTATAACTTCAGAGATGCGTTTGGCGACTAATAAGCGTTGGGTAGCGAGTTTCTGATGAAGCTCTGAACTCTTCGGGCCACGGGGTATTCTTTTGCAAGAGCAGTGAAACAATGAGCTTTAAGTCTCGTCGCTGATCAGGCTGGCTGGAGGAGCTGACCTCCTTCTTCCAGGGCGCTCTTGCTGGAGCGTGGCCGCTTGCCACGCTGGGACAGAGGCGCTGTGGCCACGTGCGGAGGAGCTTCTGTCCGCATGCTTGCTCCGAAAGAGCGCGGGTGCCATTTCTTCTGGAGGAGTTGCTTATGGAATAAAGCAGTTGTTGCTCTTTAGGCTGAGCCTAACCAAAACAACCGATGGGCTTCAAACCCAGATGTGCGCTCAGTTGTGTTGGAATTTTGAAAGCCAGAGGCTGAAAGAAAACCCGTAACTGACTCGTAATTGACTTTCGGCTTTTTTTTATTTGTTTGTGAGAGTCTGTCGGAGGAACTTCATTTAGCTGGTGTGTGCTACTTGTGCACGCTCCAGTCATCTTGGGTTACTTCAGTGTTCCGTTCAAAAACGTAAAGACGAGGCTGCGGAGTTGTGGATGCGAGTCAGTAAGGAAGAGTGGTTTCAAGTTGGTGGCAGGAGACTCCCCGAATGAGTTCAACCTAACAATTTTATTGCATATAGCTCCTCATGAAAGCAAGCAGTTCAATAGCGTGTGGAACCATAATGTTCAATATTGTACAGAATATGCATCTAGGAAAAACGATGTGTAATTTAAGCACCCTAGGCATATAGCAGGAGATGTGCTAGTGGTTTCTTTAAGAGAGGGAAAAAAAACAAAAGAGACCAAACCCCAACAGCCTGCTTGCAGAATTTTGAACCAAACTACTGTAGTCAAATATTCAGAGGTTCTTTTCTTCACAGGATGTACCTAATGACTAATTAGCTCATAATGGCGTGCCTGGCTTTCTCCTGCGCGAGGCAAAGAGTTTATAGTTTGTAGGGCCTGTGGCTTCTGGGCTGGGCTGTTGGATTGATGCTGGCTTTAAGATACAATTTGAAGATACCAGAATTTTGAAGGGTTTCATGATCTTGCACTGTGGCTGATGTCCCCTTCTCCCTCCCCAATAACTTTTAAAGGCTTATTTACATTTTAAACTGTCCTCAATTACCGGTTATCTGTTTCTATAGTGTTATTTGTAAAAGTTTATAACGCTTACAATGGAGCTGTTAAGCTGTCCCGTGTGATTTCTTCTGTAACAATTAAAAAAACCAGGGCATGTCTTATGCTGAGGATTTCAGCGAGTTAAATTTTTGTGTTAAGGAATGCAAAATCGGGTCATTTTTGCAGCGGGGGTTTTGTTTTTCTCCATGTAGGTGTTTGGGGGGTTTTTTTGTGTGGCTTTTTTTTTTTTGTTTGTTTGTTTTTGGTAACAGACATCTTTCCAGTGTGGGGCAAATCCTGGAACGTGCGCTGGATTCCACTCGTAGCAGGAACTTGCTCTCTCTGGAGAGGTCAGCAGTGTCTGTTTCTGCTTTTTACGCACTTGTCCTTTCTAAAGCGTTGGGATTTTTACAGGGCGCTTGGAAAAAAAAAAAAATCTTAAGATTGAAAGGAGCATTATCAAGAAATGGGAGAGAATCAGATGCGATAAAGAACAGATTTTACATCAGCTATGACGTATTATTCTGGACTGCATTTCATAATCGGGATTTTTTGTTTTCTGGTTTTTAATTAGTTACTGAATTAAGGTTTTGGACTTTAGTTGTTCATTTATCCCGGTTGAATACCGAATGCTCAGCGTTAAAATGTGACTGTACTTTAGTCTAATTAACTCGCTAATGCTTGGGTCTGTGGAGATTAATGGCATTTAATGAAATGTCTCTGTCTCTCTCCAGGTTCCAGGGTCCGGGGGAGATTTTTTTTTTTTCCCCCCCCCCCCCCCCAGTAGTCTTCCTTCCCGGTGTGTTTAGCAAATCGCAGGTTGGGCTTTTTTCGGTGGTTTTCCTGGCTTTCCACCCTGATGGTGACTGGGTGCAGAGGTGGAAGCAAGGCTGCGGGCGCGTTCCCCCTTCTTGTGCAGGCAGACCTGGCAGTGCTTCCCTTCCTCCATCCCCTTCCTCCCGAGCCCTTTTGACCTGCCTCGGCTCGATTAACTCCTCCGCGGGCAGCGGCCGCGCTGGTTCGGGGGCTGCGTTCGCCCCCTGTGCCGGATTGCGTGCTCGCTGTGGTCCGCGGGGCCGCGCTCGCTCATTTGTGTGCGCACGGTAATTTGTGCCCGTTCCTTCCCCCCCTTCTCATTCCCTTTAATTGGCTAGCCTTCCCCTTTCAAACCGTAGCCCAGGAAAATGCTTTCTTTGGGGCTTTTTTAACTGCATCTCCATAATTTGACACTTCTCTGGTGATGCAAATTGGTTCCTGAGCAAGAAGTGGCAGGTTGGAACAGCAGAGCATTCTTCCCTCGGTTTTTTTCGAATGACCCCCTCGCAGAAAATCCTGGGTGATTGCCTCCAGTGGATTACGCCATGGCGTGTAATCCTGCTCTCCTTGTGAAGGCCAGGACGACTCAAAGCCATTGTTTTTGGAAATTTGCTGCAGGGGTTTAACTTGTTGAGGTTCTGGTATATGGCTAACAGCAAAAGGAAAAGAATATACGCACGCTTTCTTGCGGCTGCTGTTCCTTGATAAAAATCTGTCTTGCTTCCAAGTGCTGGAAGGCGCTCTGTAACAGTTGATCATTTATAACTCTGCTGACTTAAAAATCCTTAAAAAGCAGCAGTGATGGGGATGGGTGGGTGGGGTAGTAGTTTTGAACCCCCTTTTGAATGCTGAAGACTACAATAATTTGACTTTTTAATATACATAGCCTGTCAGTTCTTGCATTACCGCCTATATTAGGTTGGAGAAGCCTTATCAAATTTAGCAAGTTCATTAGATATTTTCAGACGTAAGCCATTTCCACCCTCAGCCCCCCCCCCACCCCCCCCCCA
>NW_009258270.1:541757-549033 GCF_000687185.1 Egretta garzetta | reverse complement strand
TTATTTAAAAAACAAACCTGAAGAGCAAAAGGACAGCAGCCTCAGTCCGTGAAGGAGCTCCTTGACCATGAAAATATCTTCCCGTGACTTGCCAGTATAGAAATTTGGGTGCTTTGTCGTGCAAAGCCATGTATGAAACGGAAGGCAGATGAAACCAGTCCAAGCTTACCATTAGTGAGGCTGCCCACTGAGTTGTATCTGGTGCTCGGGTTCCTCCGGGGTGGGATCGAGGTGCTTGTTCTTCCTGGCACTTACTCCAGGGGTGTAATACATGCGGTTGGGAATTGCTCCGGCAAGTCAACAAGCTGGAACTACTGGTAACGGTGTTCAGCGGCGTTCGTTAGCACTGTGCGCCTGACCTGCTGACTGTAGCCTCTCTGCATCCTCTTCAGAGGCTGTTAAAAAAAAAGGGAAGCCAACTGCTGCTGCTGCCTACCGGCGCTGCTCCGGTAGCTCGGTGGCATGGGCTGGGTGCTGGATGTCCGGCGTCCTGTCTGCTGATGACCCAGAGTAAGAGGTGGTTGTTGTTGGGATTGCCTATTTTCATTTGGGATCCCACCTACGTGGGTTGGGTACAATATTCTGGTGACCGTCCGGTCACCAAATGGCAAGAGGTCTTTATGTGGTGAGGGAAGCCTTTTGTGTGATAGTCGTACGGTGCTGCTGAATACTGATGTTTTCATTAGATGTGTTTTATTCTAACAGAGGACAGGGCAGGACCAGTAACTGGTTCTGGCATCTCTCTGCTCCGGTCAGCCAGCGTATCTGCAAACTGTGCGTACCTTGTCTGCGGAGTGGCTGGTTTCCTGTCTGGCCAGGCTCCTGGGCTGTGAGAGGTGCAGTTGTGCACATCTGTTCCTCCTTCTTTGGTGAAAAACAGCGTGTCAACAACTCTCCTTTCATTTGAGTCGCCCCTGGTTAAACCCACGTGAAGCTGGCTGCTCCAGAGCAGCAAATGGAGGCCATGCCCTTTTGGAATAACACCCAGGCTAACCTGGGATATTTTTTTTTTTTTTTTTTTTAAAGCGAACCGGTGGATTTGGATGTCTGATTCCAATTAAGTTAACTGTGGGTGGGGTGTCTGTGTCCCTTGGCTGCCTGATAAGCGTGAGCCAGAGTAGCAGAGAGAGATTTTATTCCAAAGCAAATGACAGACCTTGAAAATCAAGAGTTGCGTTGTTTGTTTCCTCCCCTGCTTCTGCCTGTGAACTACTCCAGGTTAGTCCCACTACTTCCCATCTTATTTTAAGGATTGGGTAGACTTTGAAGTCTTTTTCAAAAGAATGTGAGCTGAACAGACTAGCAGGACTCAGGATTCTTCCTTTCCTGCCACCCTTCCTTCCCCGCCAGGCTGTAAAGAGCAGCAAGGTCAGGCCTTCTCCCTACATCTTGTCTTTTTATTTTTTTTTTTTTTTTTCCTTTTTAAAAATTCCCCTGCAGGTCTGGATGGAATAAGAGAGGAAGTATTTCCTGCTCTTGGCATTGGGCGTAGATGTGTATCTTACTAATATTGCTGTATTTTCTGCATATATAGAGTAATGTGAAGTCCTTAGCAGATGATATGAGGGGTTTCTTGTGGTGGTTGGTGGCCACTGTTCAGGTATCTTGTTCAACCGACCTTGGTGTGGATCTGTTGTCCAATGTAAGCTGCTCCTAGAATTTGTCTCCCTCTGCCATTGGATGGTCAGATGGAAAAGTGGATGAGTCTGAGTCTTGGCTAATCAATGCAGGTCTTCTCAGGTGGTAGAGGGTTTTGGAACCTGTTATTCTGGGGCTCGGATCCTTGCTCTCTGCGATCTGTTTGAGGCAGAGCCATCATCTCTGTTCTTGGGTGCTGGCAACCAGAGGAAAAAGGTGCTGTGCAAGGCGTTCCGCGGAGTGCCGTGAGTTTTGTCAGAAGCAAGAGCTGAACTGGGTTTTTGTAATTTTGTTGATTTTGGAGACGTAAACATTTACTACTTCTCTCCAGCCACTCAGGTAGATTGCTCGTGTTGTCTTTAGTCCCCACAGCCTGCCCTGTACTTGTGTAAAATGTATGTACTTCCATTATCATTGCCTAAGGACATCTTTCATGTTAAGAATAGTCCTAATGTACTTTCCTTCCCTTTGACTTACTGCTAACTAAAAACTAAAATTGAACATCATCTAACTTGGGACTTCTTAGTTTCTTGTGGGTTTTCTGTGGTGGTTTGTGTTTTTTTGTAAAAGGGATTCTGCATTCCCTGTGCTTTTCTGTATAGTTGGATTATTTGTAATGGAGTTTACCAGGTCACTTCCCTGCACCGAGTCCTTGCTGCTTGGATATGCCAGAAAAGGGTCCGAAATACGGGAAGGGAGGGAAATGGAAGAGGAGCAGCACGCTAACACCCTTGTGCGTTCCTCTCTGCTTCCAGATTGAGTACATCTTGTCTGCAAAGTGCTGCGCCTCGATCAGCCCGGGGGTAGGTCTACTAATGACTGATCTAAACCCATCAAATTCATTTATTTGTCACTGCCAGTGACAGGCCGGTTAATGCTAATGGATTCTTTTTTTAGCCTGTTGACTCTGGTGATAGTCTCATAAATGTTGTGAAATCCAAATCATTAAGGGAACTTGTAACTTATTTTTAGAGGAGAGCTATCGAAACAGGGTAACACGGTGTGTGTAGACCAAGGTGTGTGTTATGTTGAAAGGGAAAAGAACAACAACTCTGTTTCATTAGGCCACATGGAGATGTCTTTGCTGTTCCTAAGAGTTGACTTTTCAATTGTATTTTAGTGTTCTCTTTAAACACGTTTTGGGTCATGCTATAAAGGGAGGAGAAGCCGTAAATAGAGCCAGTCATCTTAGGAAAAAAATGGCTTGTTTCAGAAAATGGTTCATCTGCAGGGCCTGAGTCTTCTCTGTCCCTATTGTGCAGAAGCACTTAAGCATATACTTAAGTTGGCATAAGCGTGTGGGCAAGTGCTTTGCTGAATCAGGGTGGACTAAAAACACATTATTAAATGCTTTGTTGAACTGTGGAGCCTGTAGCAGAAAAAGATTAAAAGATTACTTTGTGTATACGGTCAGTCCCATCACTTCTCTTTCAGAGGCAGCCAGTTTCATCTCTCGTTTTCCCCCTTCCACCAGAGGATCTCACTCACAAGAAAATATTAATCTGCTCTTTCCTCAAAAAAAGTGATTCCAAAGTCAGTGTACCATCGGACTTCAAAAAAAAAAAATAAAAAAAAAATCATTGTCTAAGCTTAATTTAGTCTCTAGCCCTGCAATCACACATTCTATTTGCCTTAGTCACTGGAATAATTCTGTAAACTATGCGAGCAGTGTTCAACGTGGCTTAGGTTTCTAAGATATTATTGGTGTAGAAATTGTGGTTTGCTGAGCAATTTGACAGTTAATGTGAATCTCTGTAGTCAGATCAGCATGCGGTATTAATAAGTTACTTCTAAACTTTGGCATTTTGCTGCTCTCCTGTTGAAAATGCTTCCTTTATTTTTTGAGTGCAGAGAAAATGTGAAGAATGTTAGGAAGTTCTTCTCCCCTGCTCAGTCCTTCCTCGTGCTGGGACGTCTGCAGCTGGGTGCATTGTGACCGAGTAAGCTTAAATTAAGTATTAAGGTTGGGAATTTTGTGTTATAAAGAAGGACCCTACCCCGCTAAGACTTAGGCGGTTCTACACCCGAGGAATGGTTCCAGAGACCTCAGTGAGCACAGTTAAATGCGGACAAGGCTGCTTAATATGTTGGTGAAGTGTACGTGGCAAGACGGGTGAAGGAAGAGAAGTATTGACAGCGGCAGAAAGCACTGTTCCCTCTGCCCTGCCCTCCCCCCAGCAAAGACTTGCATTAATTTCCCATCGCCTCTGATGTACAATAGGGAAGAGGTTTCAAGCTGACTGAAGGGGCAAAGGTCCAAGGAAACTACTGTAGCAAGAACTGATGCAGAGTGACAGTAATGAGGTGGCCTGGCAGGTGGGAGGGAGAACGGTGGGGTGGGGGGAAGAAGCTAATATCTAGTGAATTAAGTAGTTCCCAGGGTTTGAAGTGTTAAGTCCTGTTGGTTTTCTTTCCCTCTGTATGTGCCATACAACTACGAGGTACGGCTGGAGCAAGGCCTCCTTGGCTGAGAACGTGGGCAGGGTCCTGGTGCAGCTCCGGTCCTCGCGGTGCAGGACTGGGTGGCTGGGAGTGCTGGGGTTGCCCAGAGGGTAGGAAATCCTTCTGCCGTGTCCCCAGACCCGCGCTGTGCTGTTCTAATTTGTGTTTTAGCATCCCTGACTCTGGACTCATCTTCATGTTGTTCTGTGGGTCAGTTCCGCATCAAAGAGAAGGCGAGGAGCATGGGGTGAAGAAGCGTTTGGAAGATCTGATTTATTTCAAATAGGGGCTGTGACAGGACAAGGGGTGATGGTTTTAAACTAAACCAGGGTAGGTTTAGACTGGATATAAGGAAGAAATTCTTTACAGTGAGGGTGGTGAAACCCTGGAACAGGTTGCCCCAAGAGAGGGTGGAGGCCCCATCCCTGGAAGCATTCAAGGCCAGGTTGGACGGGGCTGTGAGCAACCTGATCTAGTTAGCGGTGTCTGTGCTCGCTGCAGGGGGGTTGGACTAGAAGACCTCTAGGGGTCCCTTCCCACCCAAAACATTCTACGATTCTATGAAGTGCTGGCCAGACTTCCATCTTCTTGAATGCTGGTGGAAACAGAACGCCTGCTAGATAGAGAGCCAGTAGAGTATTTTTTTTTTTTAAATAACAATTTCTGAATAAACATTGCTCAGGAATCTTCCCGAAAGGCGATTTGGTGTGGTGTGTAAAGAGGTTGCAAGGAGCTGAGTGTTTGTCCCGACTATCTGTACATCCCACTGGAGTGAGAGGTATCGCTCAAGTTGGAGGCTTGGTTTGTGGCGGAAGCTTGTAAGCCCCAAACCCTCAGCCCTGGCAGCAGGTTTGCTCTTCGTTGAACTGCTGGAAAAAGGTGTTGCTGAGGGGGACGTTGCTGGTGATTTTTCTGCAGTGCTTACTGAAAGAGTGAAACTTCTGTACAGTTTTCCATTTGGCCCTGTTACCAATCATTTGTGCTCAGAGATGGGTCGGTGCTATTCCCTGCTCTGAGCCCGAGCTGTGCTCAGAGCCTGATAACATACACAGAGCATCTATCCTTCTGCCAAAGGTTTGCAAAGTCTCATAAATGAATATGAAGATGTTCGTTTGCTGGTGAAATTTGCCTACTTCTGGTGTTGTATTTGGCAGACCCACAAAGCCTATAGCAGCGCTGTGTGCTCAGTGAATTGTGGAAGGGAACAGAAAACATTGAAAAGAAGTCTGAAGTTAATGCTGAGATGTGAAATATGCTAGGAATTTTCTGAGGACCGTGGGGGGTATCGCCCCACCTCTTGGTGTGGGGCTGCTACCGACCGTCGTGTTGGATGGTGTCAGGCTGTTGCTCTGTGCCGTGTCCTGAGGATCCCTGGGAGATCCCTCATCCGAGACCTGAACGAGCCCGGCTGAGCCAGCTACGGTGAAAGATGTTGGCTTCTTGCGGTTGGGACTCCCTCTCCTCAAAAAGTCTCTAGTACTCTGCCCTGGTGAGACCCCACCTGGAGCACCATGTCCGGTTCTGGGCTCCCCGGTTCAAGAAAGATGAGGAACTCGTGGAGAGAGTCCAGAGGAGGGCACCAAGGATGATGGGGGGACTGGAGCATCTCCCCTACGAGGAAAGGCTGAGGGAGCTGGGCTTGTTCAGCCTGGAGAAGAGAAGGCTGAGAGGGGTTCTCATCAACACCTACAAATAGCTCAAGGGTGGGGGTCACGAGGACGGTGCTGTGCCCGGCGCCAGGCCAAGGGGCCTTGGGCACAAACTGAATCAGAAGAGGTTCCAGTTGAACGGGAGGAAGAACTTGTTGACTGTGAGGGTGCCCGAGCCCTGTCCCAGGCTGCCCAGGGGGGCTGTGGAGTCTCCTTCTCTGGAGATCTTCAACCCCCGCCTGGACGCTGTCCTGTGCCCCCTGCTCTGGGTGAGCCTGCTTGGGCAGGGGGGTGGCACTGGGTGCGCTCCCGAGGGCCCTTCCAACCCTGTGATAAGGCATTGGGGTGCTTTTTTTTTTGATGGATGCATTTATACTAGCCAGCTCTCCTTCCTCCCCCATTGCTCTCTGTAGGTCAACGCTGTAACTCCAGCCCCGGGTGGGTGGCCTGCTGAATACGCAACGTACCTAGCGTTCGAACTCCACCCTGTTCAAACAGTACTTGGTGATAAGCTGTGATAATGTCCCAGGACCACCGTTAGCTGGGTTTGGCTACTGAGGAAGCACAGCATCGCCTTCAGCAAGAGTTTGGTCTTTCTTGGTGTAGCGTGCAGGAACCCCAATGAGGCCCTGATGGACCCGGCACTGCCGTTGAGCCTGGAAAGGCAAGGGTTGGAGGCAAAAAGGGCAGCAGGGGATTATCCAAAGTATCTCCGCGTGGCAAAGAACACAGCCGTTTCCTGGCGCCCAGGTTCGGTGCCACGTGGTCAACGGCCGCCGCTGTCTGAAAGAGCTGTTGGCAGCATCCCTGGGCGTTGGGAAGGAAGCGCGTGCGGCGGTGCCATATCGTACGCCACCGGCTCTTTACGTGGCTTGTCTTTGAGGGGTTAAATAAACTGAAGGTTTTTTGTTTTTTAACGACTTTCGATTGGAAAATTTATAAGGGAGGCCCTGACTGGAGTGCCAGCGCTTTGGTGCGTGGCGGGGGTCGTAACTGCTGGGCCCCGAGGTTCCTGCTGTATGCTGGGGTTTCCGAACGGTGGTGGTGAGGCCAGGCTTTGGGGAGGGGGAAGCGAGATAAGGACGCTGGGCCACAGCATGTGAAAGGTGGTTGGTGGTATGAATTATGGCTAATGCCGGTCACATGGCGGTTACAAACTCGCGTGGGGGCTGGGGCGCGGGGGGAGGCTGGCAGTGGATTTAAATGGGCTCAGCGGCGCGTTGCAATGCAGGGTCGATCCTGGTGCCCTCAGTAACGAGAGAAGAGGAGGAAGCATGCTAAGCTGCAGGTGTCCTGGAGTCCCTCTGCCTCCCGACCAGCGCTGGCTCCTCTCTTCCCCGCAGAGCTGGGCGCTCAGCCATGCCGGACGCTCCTCCGCCCCCGTGGTCCGGCTCCTGGAAGCTGGCTTTCTCCTTTGTGCTGCAGGACTGTACCCGTTTCTCTCTGTGTGGCCTGTCGTTCCTCCCCGTTGGGGCTCGGAGGGATGGCTGCGGTGGTTCCTCCGTCTCAGCCAGACGAGGAGCACGTCCCGACGTGCTTCCACTGCG
>NW_009258270.1:538738-541747 GCF_000687185.1 Egretta garzetta | reverse complement strand
GTGGGTGGGTGGGTGGCGGTGAAAAGCACCTGGAGAGGGTCTCCTGCCACGGCACCTTTGTTCTGTAAATTCCTGGCTCCCCTAATCTGGTGCTGTGATCAAAGCAGCAGGTTATGCATGCAATGTGCCTGGCAATTTATGTATGAAGAGGGAGTTGTGATCATCTTGTGTGATTTTTACTTCCCCCCCCCACCTTTTTCATCTGGTCACATCCTCTATGTCATTAATCTTCCAGATCAAATAAAATGATAGTTGAAAGTCTTCCATAGTTAGGATTCCCCCAAAGTTTTGTGAGCATGGCTTTGATTTTGTTGTAGTTATTAGAAGTCAGTTTAGATTTCAGGACCTCGGTTTTGTAGGCATCTCCAGTGGATATTTTAGTAGGGGCATTTCTCTTCTCTCTCAATCAAGTATGTGTATGCAATAGGAAAAGAACAAAATTTAGAAGAGGAAAAAAAAAATTGAAGCAATTTAGTTACCAGTCCGAAGGCTTTAATGCTAAAGAGCCATGAAGAAACTTTATTGGAACTATAATTGCAGACATAAGCAGTGATTATCTGTCTTCATGCTTTTATAGTCCCCATCACTGTCATCTGAACACATGAAGCTGATGAGAGCGCGTGCAGAACATTATTCAGCTGGTGCTGTGTAATCCTGATCTCTTGCAATATGTGGAAAGTAAAATAAAGTGTCAATTCATTTGAAAATGATGGGGAAGGAAAAAGGTGGGAGAGGACAAGTATCCTTGCAGGAAACATAACCTTATTTCATCCAGCTTGCAGCTGAAGGGAGTGCACTCGACAGCGTAAGCATCTTACGTGGACGTGGTCAAAAGAAATTTTGCTGTTCCTTAATGTTCTTAGAGGTCTTGGGCAGGTGCAGCCCTTCATCTTTGGAGGGTGCCTCCCTTTGTTTCCTTGAAATGTTCTGGATTTCCTGCAGCTGGGAGGAGGACAACAGGACCTGTTTGTCTTGCGTTCCTGAGAACTGGAGATCGTTGGATCAAGGCAGACAAATGGATGCTGCCAAGCGCTTCTTGAGGTGGAACAGAGATCAGAGAGCAAGTCCTGAATTGCTCGGCCTGATTATCGGTGCTGCTTATGCAGGTGAAAATGTGCTCTGGGCTGTAAAGAGGCAGAGGGAGGGAGAGGTAATTGGGTGGTTGTATGCAAGATTCTTTTCCTGCTGTTTGGCAGGCCTAAGGATCTGAAGTCCTCAGCATTAAAAGTAGTTTTTGGTGAACTCGCCGGGCGCTTCGGAGGACGGCGTACATGATGTGGTGCTGCTCTACGAAGGGGAGCTTGCGCTGCCGGTACAATCTCAAGTGACTAAACCTAACGTGGCATTTTTTAGTCTAGCACCCATTTTGTAAAGATCCTCTTACGCCTCCACTGCCCTAAGAAACGCCGAGTGAGAGACTTCCTGCTGCTTGGCAGCCAGAGGGGTAGAAGGGGCAGTGTATGCAGAGTCCTGGCATTTTGCATCCAGGTTAGTAATCCCAAGATAGGCACAGGCTGGGATGGTTTTGAGTTTACTTGATCCAGGCTGGTGTTCTGGGGGTCTGCTTGCTGTCTTTTCTGCCCCCTGCCCCCTTGCTGTTGGTGCCTCCCAGGTGTCTTCATTTCTAAGCCTCATTATTTCCATTGCAGTCACCTGCTCAGGGTGACCCGGGGAGTCGGTGGAAGACAGGAGATAAGAGCCACAAGTCCTGTGACCTCTTAATGAACAGTACGTGGATAGTCCAGGACTAAGTTTGGGCCTTAAGAAGGTAACTGTTTTGTGGGTGACTTTTGGGTAGGGGAGGCACTTGTCGGACAGGAAACCGGTTATACTTTATTTCCTTTTTTTTTTTCTAAAATTAGGAGGCAAAAAGACAGCTATTTTGAAGGAGGAAAATAGATGCAGAGGAATCCAAAACTTCTAAGTCTGTTTTTATTTGTGCTAGCGCTGAATTAGGATGAGGTAAAAACCACAACTGCCTACGTACGTTTTTGGTGGACCTTTCTGAATTTTGCAGTGATGATTGTCTTTGCTTTCATTTGAAATTTGCAGGCATTAACCACTCACTTCTGTTAGAGCAGGTCAAAGCAAAGCTCCTAAATTGCCTAATACACTCAAAGCCATTTTAAAAACAAAACCAGGAAGCTACTAGTAAAGTGCCTGGATACAGAAAGAGGTAGGCAATGCAGGTTGTGGAGAGGCGTGCCTGCCGGTCCTCTACGTGAAATCAGAATGAGATATTTTGAAAGTTTCTGGTCTTCATCTTAGTGGGCTGCCAATGAAAAACTGGTTCTTGGAAGAGGTTTTTTTTTTTCAAAATGTAGTTGAAAGTCTGTGGGATGTACATTCTTGAAGACATCAGCGTCCTACTTTTACAAAAGGCTTGCGTGCTGAAATGACTTAAACTAGTTTAAATATGACCCTTATTCTTATCATATGGAGATGAGGTAAGTGATTGTCATCACCCTTGTTTTATGGATGTGGAAAACAGAAGCACTGCTCTCGTGTTCTGCAATATTCGGCATAGTGGGAATGGCTGGTGCCTTGGGAGAGGGTGACTCCAAACCTGGTGGGGTGCCGGGGCTGTGCCCGCCCCGCGGCGTGTTTCCCGCTGTCGGTGGAGGGGGGAGAGGTGGGGTTTGAGAGGCTGAGGTCCCGGCTGTGCCACGGTCAGTGCCATGTGCGTAACTCTGCATTTTCCTCAGTCCCCACAAGGTGACGAAGCTATGTGCGAAGATTGCTTTGGTGTTGCATCATTGGAGGCAGGCATGAGCCAGGCACGAAAACCCTCTGGAAAAGGCTTTTGTAGCTCACATGGGCTTATTAGGAACAGTTGTTCGGAATAGGCCTGGTTTCAATGGGCATGTGGAGCATCTTAAGAACGGTGCTCGTGGTGCTCAAAGTCTGAGGGGGGCACGAGCAGGCGCAGGGGTAGGCTATAAAATGTTGAAGATGGAGGGGCAAGTGCCCAGAGGAACAGACTGGATGCAACGGGCCCCGACGCCCCCC
>NW_009258270.1:537849-538297 GCF_000687185.1 Egretta garzetta | reverse complement strand
GCCGGTGCCTGCCTCCCGTCGCTGCTGCCAGCTCCTCTGCCAGGCATGCTGGAAGCTTTAATTCATGTGCTTTGGGATCCTCTGGCAGGCAGCGCTGTAGAAATGAGGAGTATCATTGTGTTTTATTGTGGCTTCTAAGAACGCAGTGTGTTTGTGCTTCGGGGAGCCCCAGGGGCTTTGTTTTTCACCAGGCCTGAGCTATTCTTCAGTAGAGCCTTCCCGGAGCGTGATCTAGTTCTGCCCATTAGGAGCCAGAGACGGGCCTGACTGATTTCTGCTCCCTGCTGCATAATAAATCTGATACTAAAATTAGTGCTGGTCTCCCTAGGCCATAATTCTTGCTGAGATTATAGAGAATTGTGTGTGCGGAGAGGAGCTGTGGTCGTGCGTCTGTGTGTTTGGGGTTTTTTATAACCTTGAGTGTCCAATTTCCAGGTTTTTTACTTAA
>NW_009258270.1:537189-537829 GCF_000687185.1 Egretta garzetta | reverse complement strand
CCCCCCCCATCTTTTTCCCCTTTTCCTCTAATTTGGGAAGTGTTTAGCCTTTCTGTGTATTTTGGCTATTTAAGCCTCTGTCACTGCAGGCAGATGAGTTCCTTGGGAGCTCTTCTGAAGGTTTTGTAATTGAGTCTTTTACCACGGCGACAGGATATTATTAACCTTCAGTAAAGCAATTTATTTCATACTCCTTTGTGGGGATAAGCCTTTTTTCCCCCAGGAAAATATGTATGTGGAAAGGGTTTTTACGTCCAGGGGTAGCTGGACTTGCAGCAGTGATTATGATTTAAAAAAAAAAAAAAAAAAACAAAAAACCAACTTTGCATGAAAAATAGGCATTTATGTTTGTGTCACTTCAAAAGAAACCTTTGGTCCCGAATGACTCCCACCCCTGCCCCAGTGTTTTATTTTAAAAAAAAAAAAAACGTAGTTTTTGCCTATCGGTGGCTTTGAAAGGAGGCTGTGTTTCATTTTAGAACTCCAGATATTTAGCCCCTGTGAGCACTAAACCGTTTTGTTTTCATCTTTGAGGCGGCCTTAAAAATGGCCGGAGAGCCGGAGGAAGGAGTTCCTTGCGGGGTCTCCCTCCTGGCTCGGCCTTTGCCCCCACATCAAATGCAGACTCGCCCAGAAGGCG
>NW_009258270.1:536247-537110 GCF_000687185.1 Egretta garzetta | reverse complement strand
GGCCAGCCTGGCTGAATAACTTGTATTTTCTATTGAGCGTGGTGACAAAGGCACGGGTTTGGGCTCCAGGGGCTCCGGGCTGTTGCAGGCTGTTGTGTCCTTGCATCTCCCTGTGCCTAAATACTTATTTTAAAAAGACGATGAGAATATTTCTTTTCCCCCCGTCTAGTTAGACTTTGCTTTTTACTTCAGTAGACTGTTAAACTTTAAAAAAAAAAAAAAAAAAAATTAGCGAGATGCTTGTCCTGGTTTGTGTCTTACGTGAAGCCTTTGCACTGTTACAGAGCCTGCTTTCTAAGGAGCTCGCCATACCTTGCAGTGCGAAAATGTTCTTTCCGCAATCATATTAGATAAAGAGGCGGTATTACTGCCACGTTAGACAAGAGAGCTTGGATGGGAGTTGCAGTGCTTTGTCAGGAGCTTTACATTTGTTAACGCACTTGGCTCTCTTGGCGCGGTTTGTCGGCTTTAATTGCCGAGTCATCCGTTTTTCTACACTGTGCCCCTTCAGCACGCTGGAGTCCTCCTGCCCTGCTGTGGGGACGGGCATCCTAGAGAAAGTATTCTGCTCTGGGAGGCTTTTGGTGACCTTCGTCAGGGCTGTCCTGCAGAACCACCGCCTCCCAAGCTCTGGTCTTTATCTGTTCTACCACTTTCTGATTTTTCCGGATGTGCTCAGTTATAGAATCATAGAATGACTTTGGTTGGAAAAGCCCTTTAAGATCATCGAGTCCAACCGCTCCCCTACCCCTGCCGTCCCACCCCCAAACCCTGGCCCTCAGCACCTCATCTGCCCTTCTTTTAAATCCCCCCAGGGCTGGGGACTCGACCCCTTCCCTGGGCAGCCCCTTCCAGCCCCTGAC
>NW_009258270.1:524952-536075 GCF_000687185.1 Egretta garzetta | reverse complement strand
TCCTCTGCTCCAGGCTGAACCCCCCCAGCTCCCCCAGCCGCTCCTCATAAGACTCGTGCTCCAGACCCCTCCCCAGCTTTGTTGCTCTCCTCTGGACATTTTCATCCAAACTTAGGCGCCTCTTCGGTGGTTCTGTCCCTTTTGCATTATTAGCTGGGCTTTTCCACAGGCTGTGCTGGGAAGCTCCAGACCTGAGGAGCACTCGCCTGCCCTTGCTTGGAGCACGGGCTCCTCCGTAGGTCTGAGCCTGGGGGGGGCAGGCATCCTGCTTTCTACGGGATGTCCTGCGGGGGGAAGGTGCTGATGAGGGACGTGTGTTTTGTGGGGAAAACCCCAAGGCGCTTGATGCGCCCTGCTCTGCAGCGGTGGCGTGCGTGGGTTTGCGAAACGGACTCGCTCCTTCCGTTGAGGTTACGGGTGCCTCTGCGTTCTGGTGGTAGCAGCGATCTGAGATTTTTTGTAAAACCAGAAACAAATGCCGTGACCTTGCGTTTATGCTGCAGCCTTCAAACGCCCTTGGTTCAACGTGCTGCCGTATCTTCTGACTCGGGAAGCACGGTGCGATGGTGCTGCCGGGGAGCCAGGGGGCTCCTCCAGAATCTGCCCTCCCGTCGATGCCTCTCTGGTGCCCGGCCTGTGCTCAGCCCCCCGGGAAAAGGCGCTTTCCTGCGCGCTCCTTCAGCCTCTGCTGAAATTCGAGAGACGTGCTGCGTGCCAGGGGACGGTTTTGTTACCGAGAGACTTTCTGGCCCTTCCGCATGCTGGTTTTGTAAAACTTTGCAGCTGGTAGGTTTATACTTATGACTTCAACCAGAGAATCTTTCTATTTTAGAAAGGCTTCCAGTGCCTTTTTTCCCCCTTTTTTACTCTAACTGTTGTTGTAAATGAGCCCCACAATCTGCAAAAAAAAAATTTTTTTCTTTAAAGCTTCCCCACCAGAGATTTAATTAAAATATTGTGAAAGGCAGTCATTGAAAATGAGAAACCTTTTGAGTGGAAGGCACCCTGATTTCCCTCCGCGGAGCTTTTTGTCACCATAGAGATGAAAAGAGAAGCTCAAAATTGCACTTTCCCCTTGTGCGTTGCTGCTGAGGGGATGTGGCTGCAGGTAGCAGCTGGCTAAAATCAGCGGGGCTGGGGCCGCGGCTTTAACTCTTTGCAGGGCACGAGCTCTGGGTCGGGATTTCCTTCCCCGGTGGAAGCGTTTCTTCTGCGTTTATTATTCTGGTTTAATTTCCTGTACTTCAGGGCTGGAATTTTATCTGGGCTTGCGAAGGGAAAGAAGGCGGGCGCTCGTCCTTTTGTCTCGATAAAAGCCTAACGAAGCGACTTTTCCGCGCAGCGTGGCCCGCTGGGCCCGCACCGGAGCTGTTGGGACGGGTCTGTAAATCGCTGCGTTCTGCTTGGGGTGTTGGCGCAGAAAGGCGGCCAGGTAACGGTGCTGAAACCTGCCTCGGCCCTTTTAATTTTATCCTGGTGGTGCATGAAGCATCCCTCCTCTCACCGCTCTGCGGCAGGGTTCAAGACTGCCCGATTCTTATTTAAAATATATCTAAACGTTGGGGCTTTTTTGTTTATTTTTATTTTAAAATGAATGGGTTAGGGTGGTGTGTGTGTGGTGGTTTTGGTTTTTTGTTTTTTTTTTTTTTCTTTCCCCTTTTCTTCCAGTAACCCCTCTGGAAGTGTAGGGATTAGCAAACCAAAAATACACGCTGTGAGTGATGGAACTGCTCTGATACGGTTTCAAAGACAGCCACGCAAATTGAAGATTATTGGAGGGTACATGGCACTGGGCAGCGTTATGCTTTTAATCATTTTAAAAACAAATTTTTCTCCATAATTGAGTGAAGAGCAGGCTCAAGTGGATTCTTGGCACAAACATCTCAGACAAATGAAAGTAAAATGTATATTCAAGCTGTCTGGTCTTGTATATTTTACACCATACCTGTCTTTGTGCCTGATCTCAAATGGATGTAACGGTTTAATTTTAAGCTGTTTGAGCGAGACCTGTTGTGCTTAAACTTCCAGATAGAAAATGAACATAGCCTATGTAATGGCATTATTAATAGGGAGTATTACTAAATTGTAATTTGCAAATTAATGGTTTAACTCTGAGATTAAATATACAGCTGTGTTCTTGTGTAATGTTACAAGACAAAATTAGATCAAGTATTTAAAAACAGAAGGGCCTCGTCCAAAACCAGCGGGCGTCTTCCCAGGGACTTCGCTAAGCTTCGTGTTTGGTCTTTCCCACCCCGCAGCGAGGGTGCGGACCAGTAGCACCAGCAAAGTTGCTTAAACGGGCATGTGCTCTCAGGAGTGGGCTGTTAATGCTCGACCACCCGAGATAGCGATGTATTTGGAGCAAAATAATAAAATTACTTGTTTCCATGGTGGTGGTGACTCGGGCCACCTATCTGATGGTTGGGTTCAGCCTGTTGCCAGCAGGCTGATCTAAGCGATGCTGTTGTGCGTATGCATTTGAGTCCTTGCGAAATTATATATAAATTTTTAAACGAGACGGTATTTGGGAGCTGGGCTCGGCTCTGATGCAATTTGCCCTTGTGCTTTCCTTGGCTGTTGCTAATAAGAAGTGCTGGCCTAAATCAGTGTCTTGGAGAATCATCGATTTGCTAATTGCAGATAATCAAGTCCCTGCTCACGCTGAGACCACTTTTGTTTTCTGCCATTCCGCCAGGATTCGGGCAGCGTCTTCCCGCCTTTGACGTAACCAGTAAAGTGGGTTTTGAGCTCTCATGTTGTTAATTCTCAGAGGTGACGAAGCTATTGGTATTCAGGCTTGATAAACGAGGCGCTATTATCCCGCTGACCTATCCCGCCAAAACGAGACGCGAAGGTCAAGGCTCGCGGGGTGATCTGGGGGGGAAAGGGGTGCCCGGGGAGCCGCGGCGCCGCAGACTTCCCCGGTGCTTGCCCCAAGTTAGCACAGTCCTACGCGGTTGTCTGGCTGCACCAGCCTGCGGAAATTGTTCTGAACACATGTGGCAGTCGCTTCTTTATTTTTTTTAAGATGTGCTGCTTTCCACCGCCGGGTTCAGTTAGGGAGGGTGTTTCTGTGCGCTGTAGATCTTGCAGGTTGTGTTCACGGTGAAGCAGGGAGCAGGTTCTCCTAGAGCATGTTACACAGGACTTCATCCAGGCGGGCTTCGAGTATCTCCAGAGAAGGAGACTCCACAGCCCCCCTGGGCAGCCTGGGCCAGGGCTCGGGCACCCTCACAGTCAACAAGTTCTTCCTCCCGTTCAACTGGAACCCCTTCTGCTTCAGGTTGTGCCCATGGCCCCTTGTCCTGGTGCTGGGCACCACTGGGAAGAGTCTGGCTCCGTCCTCGTGACCCCCACCCTTGAGCTATTTGTAGGTGTTGATGAGATGCCCTCTCAGCCTTCTCTTCTCCAGGCTGAACAAGCCCAGCTCCCTCAGCCTTTCCTCGTAGGGGAGATGCTCCAGTCCCCCCATCATCCTTGTCCTCTGGCCTCTTTCTAGGAGTTCCTCATCTCTCTTGAACTGGGGAGCCCAGAACTGGACCCAGTGCTCCAGGTGGGGTCTCACCAGGGCAGAGCAGAGGGGGAGGAGAACCTCCCTTGACCTGCTGGCCATGCTTCTCTGAATGCACCCCAGGGTGCCATTGGCCTTCTTGGCAGCAAGGGCACCCTGCTGGCTCATGGCCACCTTGTCACCCACCAGGACCCCCAGGTCCCTCTGGGCAGAGCTGCTTTCCAGCAGGTCAGCCCCCAGCCTGTCCTGGTGCATGGGGTTCGACCTCCCCAGGGGCAGCACTCGGCACTTGCCTGTGTTGAACTTCACCAGGTCTGCGTCGTGCGGCGAGCTCGGCGAGGAGGAGAGGCGGCTGCTGCACTGCAGTGACTTCTCCTGAGTGTCCCATCCTGTCGGCGTGGCGCAGTGCGTGCGGGTGCTCTGCTCCGCGCTCTCTACGCGCCCGATGCGGCAAACCGCCCGGCACTCATCAGTTCTCCTTTCGTTCCCCAGCTGGACTGAGTCTCGTCAAGGGATGCCAAAAGAGGGGCAAGAGGTGGTGATGGCTGGCAGGCTCTTCTAATGACTTTATGTAGAACAGCAGTTGATCCCAGACCATGAAAAAACAGGAGGAAATAAGAGCCTTTCTGAGGAGGACGCCCTTAGCTAGCGGGCATGCCACCGCCTTGTAGGTGTTGGTCTTCTGGGTCAGGGAGAGCGGGGCAAATCCTCTTAAACTCCCCTCGCTTTGCTTTGCAGGTGGAGAAAGCTGGGCGTATTACCTCGGCTGAAGCGTTTTGCAAAAAATACCGAGGGTTTTTCATGTTGCCCATCTGGATGGGGGGCAGCGCGTGCCTCAGAGGTGGAGAAAGCAGCTTCGCTTTTTCCAGCGCGTTCCGCAGGGGTTCGCACGCAGGCCCCAGCGTCCAAACGGCCAAAGCAGAACCAGCGTCGGCCCCGCCTGCGCGCTCTCGGGTCGCTCTGGGCGAGGGGTCCCCAGCCCGGGTCCCTGCCGCAGCCGGTTGTCAGCCACGCTGCCGCTTTAAAGCCAAACCGGAGGGGCGGATGGTCGCTGGGCAGCTTAGGTTACATAATCTCTTTTGGGTTTAATGTCAGGCCTCCCTGAGCCCCATCCAGGGCCAGCTTCCAATCTGGCACGTAATACGCCCGAGTGTCCTTTTAATTTTTCTCTTTATTAATAGTTCTCGTACTGTAGCGCGCGCGCGCTCTCCCTGGCTTTGTGCGGCGTGCGTGGCTCTGAGTTCGCTCCGCGGCTCCCCCAGGTCTCCGCCGCCCGTGCTTCCTGCTCCCCCACCAGCCCAGGGCTGTCCACGTGTGTTTTCTTCGCTAGTGCCAGAGGCGTTTTTGAAAAAAACAAATGTTGTGGGGAGGGACGTGGGAGGGCTGACCCGGGACGGGGCTTGCAGGATTGAGTTGGCTGCTTGCGCTCATGGCTGAAGCTGGCGAGGCTGTGCGGGAGGAGGGAGGCCCCCTTGGAGAGACCAGCGTGGTGGTGGTGACTGATGAAGCTGATGGTGAGGTAGGGGAGCCCACGGCTGGCCAGCTCTGGCTCCACCTGGAAGGAGTCCTGCTCTTTCCAACCACAGATCTATCAGCTGGGCTAAATTTCTTTTGAAATTTAGCTTGCTCCTTTCTGAAAGGGCTGTTTTGTTGCTGTATTGAGTTTTTAATTTTTGTAAATAAACTCCAGGCTCTTCACTGTTTCTCTCTGATCACTCGGATGTGGTAAAGACCAGTAATTCTGTGGAGGCAGAGCAGCCGTGGGTTTGGATGCTGAAGGGCTGTGCGATTCAGGGTGCCAGTGCCTTTTCCCTCATCCCTAGCTCCGTAAGTAGGTGCCTTTGCAGTTATTCCCCACTCCTGCTGGGATTGTCACTAATTCCTGGGATGTGTCCTGATGGCTGGCATCTTTCTGAAGGCCGTAGCGCTGATTATGGCAATGTCAGCCATTAGTTTTATTTACAAGGATAACATAATTAAACCCAACATGCATACATATATACATATGTTTGCAGAGGGGAGGAGGAACTGAGATGTTGTTTCAGATCCAAGTCCAGGAATCTAATAGAAACCGCAAAATATGTGTGTTTAGGGCGGACTTGTGATTTAGCAGCAACCTCAGGGACTCAAAATACTTCTGCATTCACTGAGACAGCTTCTCTTACGTTGGCTGTTGCATAACGTTCTCGTGTCAGTTAAAGCAGTTGAAAAATATTGCGGGAAGGTATTTAATGCATTGTGAACATCGGTTCATGGTAGCAGCTGTTTAAAAACAACAAAAAAAAACCCCAAAACAAAACAAAACCCCCAAAAAACCATGAAGAGCAGAGCGCCGTACGCAGAGACTGCTTTCTGCAAACACGGTGGTAGCATGCTGAACCAAGGTGGAGGATTCTGAGCTCTTGGTGGTCTTTAATTCCCTGGGTCCTTGGTTTAATTTTGCTACTTTAGATGATGGCTTAGCTAGGAGGGAGACAGGAGTTAGGCGAGGTAGGGAAAAGGCAGGGAGGTGGGGAGGACAGGTGAACATGAGCGAGCATTGCCCTTGCCACCTTGTACGCCGGTCCCTAGCGCTTCCTAAACTCTGATTGTGAGTAAACGACGAAGCAAAACTGCTAATGCCGTCGTGCCCTTGACTGCGAGGCAAATTGTGCAACGTCCGATAGCGTGTCTGTATCTCTAAAAACCCCCAAATAAACGGCAAAGTGCTGGCAATGCAGTCAGCTGCTGCTGCTCCCCAGGTGAGTAAGTCTCTCAGTTGTGTTCAGAGACGGTGTACGGCGTAGCTGGAGTACGACAGCGTCGCTTGGCTGCAGAACGGGAAGGAGCAAGAAGCCAGGACTGTTGTTTTATTTTATTTAACTTTATTATTTATTTTTTTTTCCTAATTTATGTGCTTAACATTTTGGGCTGTATCATTTTCCTAGCAGATACGTGCAAATAGAAGTCGAGACCAAGATGCGTGGGGAACATTAATTTTATTTTGTATATAAATATATGTATGAACACACACACACACAATGGATGCCAGAATCTCTTGCATATTTGTGTTTGTTCAAGTGTACAGGAGATGTGATTGACACCACTGAAAAAGGGAGAGGGGAGAGCGAAATGACTTATAGCTTTTGGTCCCTAAATTGCCATTTCTTACTGTATCCTGGAAGAGCCTTCGTACTAATGATGCTGAGCAATAAATAACACAGGGAAGATTAATAGCTGCCTATGGTAGCAAATTATAGTTGATTTATTGCACATAATATATACAGGTGCAGCTAATTTAATTAAACACAAGACCTTTTAATGCTGTAAAGACATCCCTCTCTAAGAGCAGAACAGCACTGTGGTGCTGTAATAAGGCTTTAAGTGAAATAAGCAGCATTACGAGCGGAGCTCTAGTTGGTCTGATCAGCCTCTCATGTATTTGGGGGAGGGAGTATTTTTCCATAACCATTAATGCCACTTTAAGTCAACTTACGCCGTAACAAAGTCCAATTTAATGTACTGATGCAAGTTATCCCATCTCTGCTTCGTCATGTAGCAGCAGCTTCCACAAACCGGCATATGTAGCTTGTTATTTTCTTGGCTAACTTCACGGCGCTGCGCCGGGGACGGCTTGACTTGCAGGGGAGGAGGGTTGGAGCTCTGATGGTGTGGGATCTCACCCTGGGGATGTGAACAAATAACAAACAAGAAGTCGTCGTTCCCTGGAGCCTCTCCACTTGCTAGTGGGTTGTCTTCTATTCATCCCTCGTCTGAGACTGAGAAAGGGGACGGTGTTAAAAGAAGCTCTCGTAGAAGAGCCCGTGCATCGCTGTGGCAGCGCTCTGGGTTGGCCTGTCTGCACCTTTGCTTTTTCTGTTGTGTGGTTTGGTTTTTTTGTTTTTGTTTTTTTTTTTTTAATCCCCTTCCACTCCTTTTTTCAAATTTAAAAAAGTAAAAAAGTGGGTACTCTGTGTGTGTGTGTGTATGCATAAAAACACAACTTCAGCCTGGCTTTAAGCTCTTCCCTCTGCTCCCCGCGGCTGTAATTTTCACACGAGCAGGGGATGGTGAG
This sequence comes from Egretta garzetta, assembly GCF_000687185.1. Classification (NCBI taxonomy): domain Eukaryota; kingdom Metazoa; phylum Chordata; class Aves; order Pelecaniformes; family Ardeidae; genus Egretta; species Egretta garzetta. The sequence goes on along the minus strand of NW_009258270.1, from coordinate 528,507 downwards.
CTTGCCCTGCAACGCAACTGTTCTCAGCTCATCATGATGCCGAGTCGGGTACTTTTCCCTGCGTATCATGGGGAAGATGCTCTGCGATACTTTGCCACCATTACTTGATTATTTGTGAAAGCGTAACAGGCTCAAGTAGCTGATTGATTAATTTTTCTCCAAGTTTTTCTTCCCTCTGTTGCCTTCATTTGGAATATGTAATCAGCGAAGGAGAATGTATTAGGAATAGATGGGTATGCATATGAATGCTTAATTTTTTCTAATTCAGGCATTCATGTGGGCACATGTATCTTGATGCACGCTGTGCTAAACAAATCTCTTCCAGCGCTTGCTGGGGACAGACGGGTGAGCTTGGTGTGTTTTTCTTCCTCAATTCTATCGTTTCTCTGTTCCTAAGCCCTTGCTGTTCCGAAGCCGCTCGGGGAGCGTCCACAGGCACGACTGGAGGGGGGGGGGAAACATGCAAAGCTTGGTATGTCCTAGCACAAATCAAATATCTACTTGACCTTTTTATCCCTCACCACTGGGAAGAAGGCCAGCAACTCTTTGTCATAAATCTTTCCAGTCCGTTTGCTTTGGTCCAACACTTCAGTTAGTCACAGCTAAGGCTTCCGGTTTTGGGTTTAAAGAGGCAGTTGTTGTCAGAAGCTGGTGAGGGAAGCGTGGTGAGATGCAGGGTCACCAACGCGCGTGCTGGGCTTGGGAGAGGAAGGGGACATGGCTCTGCGGAGCCCCGAGAACCTGCAGCCAGCTGGAGGCGGGGAGGGCACTTCCAGAGGCGGGCAGCGGGGGCGACCCACCTAGGGTGCATGGGGGGTAGGAGGAGGAAAAGCCCCAGACGTACCTGTTCTGCAGATTGGCAAAATGCGCTCTTTTAGATACTTTCCCAAAGTAAACAGTTTTTGTTTCCTTTTGCTTAGGAATTCTCTCTCCTGTGTGTTTCCCAGGATGTGTCACAGAAAATTCCCCCAGTCTTGTATCTCTGGTGGCATTTGCATAGCGCTTGCACGGGGAGAGATGTGTAAATGCAAACTAATTTTTTTTTTTTAAACTTATTTTAAAAGGCTAGGAATTATTTACTTTCATGTGGTTGTTAAAACTTGAGCACCAGCTGATGGCAAGTACCGAGTCCAACGGCCTGGCTGCATGAAAGCAACTGCTTTGTTGGTTGATGTGGTGGCTCCATTGGGAGAAAATTTCCGATTTCTTTTTTTTTTTTTTTTTTTTTTTTTTTTAAATTCTTTTTCGGTGTAGCCCTGTCTTTCTGTGTGCTTTCGGGATGAGGATCTACATGCCTCCGTTTCTTATCTGTTTAATGGCTAGAGGAAAAATTAATCTTGCTTCTCGAGGATTCTGTTGTGAAGTGCTTTTGAGAAATCTGGGCTGAAATGTCACATTTGATAAGGCTGCTTGAGAGCTTCCATAAAAACTACTTTTAATCCAGATTATGTTTGATGATAAAATATTGCGAAATGTATTGCTTCCCTCTGTCTTCTGCTCTTCTCTGTGCTCACTTTTAGGATGTGGAAGGGAGCTGAGAACTTGCAGCCAAAAGTGGAACATTTTTTGACTTTTTGAAACCTGTACGGTTACTTTTATGGTTTGGGGCGGGGGGCAGGGTAATTGAAAACTTCCCTGAGGGTGAAAATACTGACTCTGTGTTTGAATTTCCCAGGGAAAAATTAACACTGTGTTCTAACTAGGTCCAGTATTTGCCCTTCTGTGCTGTACTAATTCTTCTTGTACTCGTAGTTCTGATTATGTTCCTTCAGCTGGTACTTCAGGAAGCACGTTCGTCTTTGAGCATGTCTGGTGACTCAGAGACGCGTCTCCTTAGCATCTGGTGAGCATAATTGTCATTATTAATCTGCCCCATGCCAATCTGTCTTCAGGGTAGCGGTGGGAGGAAGGGATAGTGTTGTGTGGCTGGGTGTACGTCCCTGTGCCTTGTTCTGCAGAGAGCTGTGACTTTTGAGAAAAGGTTAGTGAGAAGCCTGGGCTTGGCTGGTGTTCCTTCACGTCCCATCACCGCCTCCGGTACCATCAGAAATAAGCAGTTGGTGCTTGATGGACATTGTTGATCTGATGTTTTTAAGTTGCGTTTAGGGCATGACTGTATGCGGAATAATTGAAATCGGAGTCTGAAGGGAAGCAGCTCCATGTGGATGAAATGTTGTAGGAGTCATTTTTAATGTACGCTGCTACTCTTGCTGATTTGGACTGCGACAGGAAAACTCTGGTGTGAGCAGTGGCACAGGCACACCATCTCTTCAGAAACTGCAGGGAGGTTTGCTGGGTCCCACTGGGTTTTCCTGAAGGCTGCTTGGTTTTTGTATAAGCCTGTGGGAGCCTTGGGAAGGCTCTGCATGCTGGTGAACGCACACATCGAGTGGCTCTGCTCAGCTACAAGCCAGCTTTCATGGCTCTGAAGGAAGAGTTCATTGCTGAGGTGGTTGGGATCGGTGTCCTGCCTGCATTCGGACATCGTTAGCCAATGCGACCATCTTCTAATTATGTAATGCTTCTATTCTCGATGCTGTGGGGGAGTGTGTTGTAAGTTAATACCTTGCTTTGGAGTTCAGAGTTAGAGATTCATTGGAACCAGATACAACTTGGCATTGCCTCCAGAGCTTTGTGCGTTTTCATTTTTAAACACAGTTGAATGAAATCTCCCACAATAAAGTCCATTCTTCCCTCTCTGGTTCGCGGAAGGGTCCTGCTTTCCCATGCTCTAACCACAAGGTAGACAACACATGAGTTTTAAAATTGTCTTTTTCCCTAAGCCCAGAGTCCCTCTTGCAGTGCCTGTTCTTATGGGAAGGCTTTAAACGCTTTTTCTGCTATCTGTCTTTAGTGCTGTGGCTCTTCCTTCCCAGCTCACATAATCACAGGCTTTTCCTTCATTCTTCTTGTTAATCAAACTTGACTGCCTGCTTAATGCCTTCCCCCCCCCCTTTTTTTTTTTTCTGACCTGGTAATTTTTGTCGTTGCTTCCGTAACAGTAATTTGTTGCCTTTGGCTTCATAATAAATTGGGAAAGTTAATAGTGCATGATTGAGAGCATATACTTTAAAATAAGTTTGAACTAGAAATAGATATATTTTTATTACTATTAAAAATACCTTTTTTTTTTTGTCAGTCCTTTTGTTTTGAGCAAAGGGCACATTTTGCTTTAACAATTTTATCGTATGTGTGCTATTGTAATTTACATAAATGAATTTTAAATACAGTTATGAGCTGTGGGAAGATGTTATTGTCTCTGCACAATGAACGTGGAGATTTATGCTGTGCATACATCTCGTGTTAGATTAGCGTTTGTTCCCGTGTCTCTGTTGGATAGCGTCGTGACGGAGCCTTGAAAGCCTTGCATAGGTACTTCTCGAGCTTATTTAAAACAGTATTTGAATTATTCTTCTTTCAGTCCGTCTCATGTAAATATGATATCGGACTCAGTTCTGATGACATTGACAGAAATAACAAAACTTCTGTTAGAAGCGAGGTGGGGGCTGCTGTTAACGCCCTCCCACCGCGCAAATACAAAACAATTCCCAGGTT
>NW_009258270.1:522818-524093 GCF_000687185.1 Egretta garzetta | reverse complement strand
GCCTGCTTATTGCCTCCCCCCCCCCCTTTTTTTTTTTCTGACCTGGTAATTTTTGTCGTTGCTTCCGTAACAGTAATTTGTTGCCTTTGGCTTCATAATAAATTGGGAAAGTTAATAGTGCATGATTGAGAGCATATACTTTAAAATAAGTTTGAACTAGAAATAGATATATTTTTATTACTATTAAAAATACCTTTTTTTTTTTTGTCAGTCCTTTTGTTTTGAGCAAAGGGCACATTCTGCTTTAACAATTTTATCGTATGTGTGCTATTGTAATTTACATAAATGAATTTTAAATACAGTTATGAGCTGTGGGAAGATGTTATTGTCTCTGCACAATGAACGTGGAGATTTATGCTGTGCATACATCTCGTGTTAGATTAGCGTTTGTTCCCGTGTCTCTGTTGGATAGCGTCGTGACGGAGCCTTGAAAGCCTTGCATAGGTACTTCTCGAGCTTATTTAAAACAGTATTTGAATTATTCTTCTTTCAGTCCGTCTCATGTAAATATGATATCGGACTCAGTTCTGATGACATTGACAGAAATAACAAAACTTCTGTTAGAAGCGAGGTGGGGGCTGCTGTTAACGCCCTCCCACCGCGCAAATACAAAACAATTCCCAGTTTTGCCGAGGCTCGCGTGTGCGGAAGTCGAGCGCTCGAGCTGTTCCGCGAAGTCGGTCCCACCATGTGCTCAAACTCCTGTTGCTTTGAGGGATTGGGACTGTCGTCACAGAAACTTTCTGCTGTTCTGTCCTTTGTCCAAAGCCATCGGTGACGGAAGTCGGTTCACCTCCTGCCAGGATTATTACGGTCCTCAGCTGTGCTGCTCGTGACCTGAAATGGCAGAGGGCTTCCACAAGGTGCGGTGGAAGCCTTTCCCTGGAAGGTGCTGGGTGTGCACACCCCGCTTTGGGGTGAAACCTCCAGTGCGATACCGTGTGCTCCGTGTGTCCCAGGAGGAGGTGATGGCAGAGGCTTCAACTGAACTGTAGCAATCTGGAATGAGGATCCGCTCTTTTCCCACCCTTGCCACTTTCTGCTTTTCTTCCCAATGGGAGAAAAGCTGAAAAATGGTTCTGTGCAAATTCTGCAAGTCAGGGTGAGGGGATGATGAAGTGAAGGTAATGAAGCATACCACGAGAGGGAGGCTCCCCAGTTCAAGAAAGATGAGGAACTCCTAGAAAGAGTCCAGAGGAGAGCAACAAGGATGATGGGGGGACTGGAGCATCTGCCCTACGAGGAAAGGCTGAGGGAGCTGGGCTTGTTCAGCCT
>NW_009258270.1:511634-513193 GCF_000687185.1 Egretta garzetta | reverse complement strand
GTCCAGTTCTGGGCTCCCCAGTTCAAGAAAGATGAGGAACTCCTAGAAAGAGTCCAGAGGAGAGCAACTAGGATGATGGGGGGACTGGAGCATCTGCCCTACGAGGAAAGGCTGAGGGAGCTGGGCTTACTCAGCCTGGAGAAGAGAAGGCTGAGAGGGGATCTCATCAACACCTACAAATATCTCAAGGGTGGGGGTCACGAGGATGCAGCCAGACTCTTCTCAGTGGTGCCCAGTGCCAGGACAAGGGGCCATGGACACAAACTGAAGCACAAGAGGTTTCAGTTGAACGGGAGGAAGAACTTGTTGACTGTGAGGGTGCCCGAGCCCTGGCCCAGGCTGCCCAGGGGGGCTGTGGAGTCTCCTTCTCTGGAGATCTTCAACCCCCGCCTGGCCGCTGTCCTGTGCCCCCTGCTCTGGGTGAGCCTGCTTGGGCAGGGGGGTGGCACTGGGTGAGCTCCCGAGGGCCCTTCCAACCCTTGCCATGCTGGGATTCTGGGATTCTTTTTGCTGAAGGTTTGGGTTGGGGCAGGGTGGCCACGTGCACCCAAACGAGTGAGGGAACCTTTCCCAACACCTCTGGAGAGGGAAGTTAACAGCTTGCAGCTGGGCTGCTTGCTGGCTTCCAAACACCAGCCGCTGGTAAATGCTCTTGGGGGGGCAGTTAGTGTGCACGGCGCCGGGGAGGAGAACAACAATTTGACTTGGGCTGGCGATTATCCTGTTGCAGTGGTTGAATGTCTTTCGGCTGTCGTGGTGTCTTGAGTTCTGGGGACAATTGCCAGCTCTTTTAGATGTCGCTTTATTGCCACGGCTTAAAAATGGCCGTTTGGGGAGGACCCACCTGAATAACGTGGCTTTCTTTCAAAGCTACCTTATCAAGAATGAGATTTTTAACGCTTCCCTGCCAAGTAAGGGCCTGTTGCTGAGGTGTTGGGAACGGGGCGGTGAGCGTGCGCGCAGGGGTGCGGAGGAAAGGTGCGCGCGCATTTTCTGTGCGCATCACAGAGGGATAGATGATTATTCTTAATTTATCATCCGCACAAGTTTCCATCTGGGTTATTTAAAGCAGACTTTCTTGGACAGCTGCTCAATTAATCTTCGTTTGTGACAGAGCGTTGTCTGGAGAAGGGGTGGCTTTTCAGCTGCGAGCAGCGCCGGCGCGTGAGCCCGGGCGGTGTCGTTCCCCGTGCGCGGTGGTGGCCGGGTGGCTTCGCGGGTGGTGGACAGACCTGGTCTGCTGAGGTCCTGGCGCACAGCCGCACGTACCCGCGGAGGCGCGGGGGCTCTCGCCGCGCTCCTGTGCCCCCGGAACCTGCCCTGCCCCTCCTGTCCGGCCTCTCTGCGGGCGGGGGTTTGGAAAGCAAAGCGGCTCTCCCGACGCTGCTCTCAGCTGAGGGAGGGATCCTGATTCCCGGTCGGATGTTCTCATCCTCTAGCCCACGACGTGGGTGTACTTCGCTGCCAAAACGAGTGGCGGTGGTGTTTTTTAACGTCACAGCCCTTGGTCTCCTGCCAGCTGGACTCTTTTCCCATTGTGATGGAGAGCAATACACTTA
>NW_009258270.1:510230-511249 GCF_000687185.1 Egretta garzetta | reverse complement strand
TTCTTTGTGCGTGCTCTGAGGTTTTGTTTTTTCAGAGGGCGTGTGGCAGGGACACGCCGTGAGCAGTGCTCGGCTCTTTACAACGTGAATTTTCATTGCAGGCTCCGGAGGGAAGCGCTGCCAGCCCTGCTTAGGGAAGGAGCAGTGTTATGCAGAGCCACGGTTTTTATTTTTTCAGCTGATTTGGAAGGGTAGAGGACCACAGAGAGGAAGACTATAGCTGAAAAAGGGAGAAAACTATATAAATAATCCACATTTTTTTTTTGTTCTCGCTATTTTCCTGTTTATAAAGGTGTTTACTTGTTACAGGTCTCAGTAATGAGTGATTATCTGTAAAGTAAAATTTCTTTTAGGTGGTTTTGGAAATAGAAAAGGTTTGGTCTCCTGGGGTAGTGTGTGTTGGGGTTGGTTGATGGTGGTTTTTTTTTTTTTTAATTTTTAGTTGACTGAACCAGTTCTGCTTCCAAAAACGTATGTGAATGTTTCAGTGAGGTTTGGGGTTTTTTTTGCATTATCCGGTTGCTACAGCGAGAGTTTTGCACGCTTTAGGCTCTGTCTGTCCGCTCCTGCGCTCGGCGTTGCCTTTTGTGCCCCGGGAATGCCGTAGTCTCCCTGCCTTGGTTTGTGGGAAGGGCAGGAATAACGCTTGCTGTTGGGTTACTGAAGATGCTGTGTGATTTTTTTATTTTTTTTTCTTCCCCTAGCAACACGCTCACCTGGAGGTGGCTTCAGACCTCTCCAAGGAGCCACCTGGAGGATTTGGTAAATTGATCTATGGGGAGATGTCCTGCTAGGCAACCGTGGTCAGGTTCTTCTGGCGTCCCTGTAGCCTGTCTGAAGTCACCTCAGTCAAGGGAAATAATTAACTGGCAGCGTGTGAGTGTGTTTTGTTTTAACTTCAGGTAGCGGTTACAATTTCAGAGGCTGGTGCTCCATGATGCAGGGTGTCTGCTGGAGCATGTCCAGAGGAGAGCCGCAGAGCTGGGGAGGGGTCTGGAGCCCCAGGCTGCTGGGGAGCG
>NW_009258270.1:487801-510082 GCF_000687185.1 Egretta garzetta | reverse complement strand
GCTTAGGGCCAGGGTTTAGTGGTGGGGTGGCAGAGTTAGGGGAACGGTTGGACTCGATCTTAAAGGTCTTTTCCAAGCCAAATGATTCTATGATTCTGTGCTGCAACTTTTTATGTAGATGAGCCCTTTGCTCATGGAGGACGATGAAGGCAGGCAGCTTTGACAAGGAGTTGCTAGGCCAGAGTTGCAGCCATTTGCATGTGACAGTGTTGATTAAGCTGCTGAAGAGTAAGTGCCCTGGAACACAGGGATGTTGGTGCACTGATGGTCCCTGCCTCGCTCTCCCGGAGTCATTACAAAAGCACGAGGAGAAAAATGTTTGGAGTCAGAAGCTTTATCTTAGGAGACAACGATTGTGCCTGCCTTGCTACAGAGGTACCGCACCGACTGGGAAGTCAGAGGGGGGGGGGGGGGCAAAAGGCCAAGAATATTGGGGGGGGGGAGGGATTAAAAGATGGTGAGCGCACATTTAGCGTCTTAAATTTCCAAAGCAACATGCGCTCATTTAATTCTCCATTGGGAAATATCGCTACCCGTTCCGCAGATGTAGAAGACGAAGGCACGGACGCTGATAGATGGGTGACAGAGCCTGACTGTCGGTGCCAGAGCCAAGTTTCAATGAATGCCTGGTCTTGAAACCCAAGTTGTGTTAACTAGGCCTCATCGTGATTACTGACTTGAGCTAATCAAAACTATGGCAGGTCTACAGAAAGCTGCTCGGGGGTCTCTTGTTTTCTTTTCAGATCTGTAACTGAATATGACAGCAGGAAAATACTTTGAAGTTCAGGAATAGTCAAATTGAAACCAAAGACCTGCTCCCTGCTCAGAGAGGGCCGGGCTGGAAGTTATTGCCGTGGGAGCTTGAGACCAGTGCTGTGGCCAAGTTCAAACAAACCACCTTCTCTCCTTCCCCCTCACGTATAAATTCATGTTCCCTAACATTGATTTCTAAAAATCCAACTTGGATGGTTGGAGCTGCAACGTGCTAACCCAGGAAGTTTCTTGCAGAAAAGGACCAGTGGGCATTGTATGGGTGCATATTACGAAACTTCAGTCGTCTTTTTTGAAGCAAGGAATTTTTGGTCAGAGACGAAGGCAAAAAAGTAAGGGGCAGATGATTCAGATGTCTTACGATGCTGATTAAGTGTGCTGTAGCCCTCTTGCCACCGTCTCCTCTCAGAGAACTGCAGGAATGGTGTGCTTCCCCAGCACCTGGTGTTTGAGCTCTCTTTTTCTTCCCTTCTTCCATGTTCCTTTTCATGCTCTCGTTGGGCCAGAAGACACGAGGTCCTTGTGTGCAGGAAGCAGACTAGAACGGCTCATGGAAGCGAATGCCGGGTGGGCCGGGTAGTGGGGTTTTTTTTTTTCATCTCATTTACTTGTGCTGCAAGGAGCTGCCATTATGGACTTAGCACCAGGCGAGGAACGCACATAAAACTGAAAGGTGGTCTCCTTTTCCAAAGACCTTGTATTTTATTGACTGGATGGGGATAAATGAGGCATCCCCAGTTTGATCTTACTTGTCTGGCTGCTCGATAGCTGAGGGAATGGCTGAGCCTTGAAGTCGATGCAGAAATTCTGTTTTTTCAGACTGTTTTGTTTTTGGTGTCTCTGAAGGTTCCAGCTGGTGTTTCTGGCCAGCCTCACCCATCCCCTGGGAGAAAACATGAGGTCATTCGGACTCCATTTGCAAGGGCACTGAGCAGGGTAGAAGGCAGTGGTTATTTTAAGCTTCTACCGACCAAAGCGGGATTTTTAGGCAATAAAAAAATACTTGCGTTCTGCTGCCCATTACCTTCAGTTGTCCAGATTCAAGATTTTATATCATCTGTATGCAAGTTACCATGCAAGAGGGGAAAACTGGACGTGGGAGTATGTTTGTGGAACTCTGTATTTTTGGTAGGTGTTGTTAAATCCCTGGGAAAGCCGGGTGGTGACAGCGGTGTGAGGTGATACAGTATATGGGCACGCTTTGGGTTGGGCTGGGACTTTGGTCGTGAACGGAACACGTGGTGCGCTCTCCCTCTTGTGCTGAATAGCTGCTGCAGTTTTTTGTGCGTATTAATAGTCACGTCTTTTCACTTCTGAGTTTTCCCTTCCCTGTGTACAGCGCCTCAGATTCCGGGGATTTCAAGACCGCTCTGCAAAGAAGACTCTGCTATCAAAGCTGAGCTTAAATGATAAAAGGCAGCCGGGTCCGTGGCCAGCCTGTGGTACTGAGTGTCTAACCTGGGCTCAGCTCCTGCCTCCGCATGCGTTGGGGCTCGTCACGCGTCCTCTCGGTGCCTCCAGTTCTTTCCTGTCTCTGTTTATCTTGTCTGCTCTCATCGTGAGCTTTCTGGAGCAGGGAGCCTTGCCCCGTCGATGTGCGGTGCCTTCACGGGGAAGGGCCCCGCGCTCCTCTGGACCTCCCTGGGTGCTGGCATAACATGAGGGGAATAACAGCAATGACGAAAGTGTCCTTAAATGCCTTTTGACACGCATGCAACTCAAATTCCACTTAGGCCAAAGGAAAACATTGGAGGCAATTTAATCCATAATGCAGGAAAATGACAGGGAGTTTTAAAAATACTGCAGTGAAGAGCCACGGGTTCCAGATGTATGGGCATAATGGTATTGAGAGGAGCTCTGTGTAGTTGGTTTCAGGGCTTTTTTGTTTGTTTGTTTTCTTTTGTTTCCTTTGGGTTTGGGGTTTTGTTGAGGTCACCTGCTGATGGCATTCCAGGTCTTGTTGATCCGGGAGAGAAAGTTAAGGGTAGAGAAGGGAATGTTTGCAATTAGCTACTTAGATGATAAACATATATATCATAGTGACTGATCTATCTATCATAACACGATTTCCATCACTTTGATCTATTTGGGTGATACTGAGGGGAGAGGAAGCCTGCTTCCCCTGAAAAATGAATCCGAAGCGCATGGTGATGTTGTTTTCTGTCCTTCCAGTCTCCTCCCCAACAGAGTTTAAAGTTTGTGGGGCAAAGTAGCTTTAATGCCATCGCTGTCGTTCCGTTGCATCTTGGAACGTTGCTTGCAGCTGCCATCCTACAGATAAAAAGTTGTTTTCTGAGCCAGCAGGACTGCTGTTGGAAAATATGATGCGTTCCCTTTTCCCGGCACTGAGAATTCCTCTTTTCCTGTGGGCGAGATCCACCCTTTGGGTACCCTGCGAGGCGGTGATTGTGGAGATGGGGCCTGTGCTGCTGGCGTTCGTGTGGTGCTCTTGACATGGCTCAGTATTTCGGGTAAGAGTAGGGGCAAGTGCCTTCCGAGCCTCTAAAGGCTGTGGGCAGATTTTTTTGTAGTAGCTTTGGAAGCTCAACCTGTGAAATTTCAAATGTGCCTGGATGCTTAGAAAGTTTGGAGACCCTGTCCCACTACAGCCTGAGCCTGAAGAGAGGTTTGAAGGGGAAGCAACTCCCAGGCTCGCGAGCTCGGTGCTGGAGGGTGAGCTCTGGGGAGAAGGAAGGTCTGCGTTGATGCCGAGATCTCCCATTTTGTATGGATGCTGTTAAGCAAATAGCTCCTGTTTCTTGTGGCTTTTTCCTTGTGTCTGCCTTTTCTTGTGGCTTTTCCCTTGTTTGAGAATGGACGCTTGAACTAAATGTTTATTGAAATGCTGGTTTGCTGGGAGATCTGAATATTTGCCAAAATATAAACATCAGTGACCTTGGGATTTGGAGCCCATACTCGAGGAGCTGGGAAGGACAAGGTCTCTGCTGAGATGTTGACTGACCGCGGAGCAAAGCGTGCAGTAGGCAGGCGCGGTCGGAGCTCTGTAGCATGAGCTTCAGGGTCCTGCCCGACTTCTTCGGGATGTTCCGTGGCTGTGCAGTCCAGAAGAGGGAAAGTTTGTGTCCTGGATCAGGAGGGGAATACTGTAAAACATGCTGCAGCGTAAAGGCTGTCTCTTATTAATGAAATGTGAAGGGAAGCTGAAAGGAATCTCTTGAGCTGCTTTTAATGAAATATGAGGAGCAAATTTAGTGCTTTCTTCAGCTAGGATAGCTAGCGAGCGTGCAGAGCTTGGTGGCAGGGCAAGTGAGGACTTATTTTAAGTGCAAAGAGTGAAGCCTCTCTTGTTGCTTCCCATCCTCGGCCACCTTAAGCGTGTGCGGTGGTATCCTTCTTGCTCCAGGTTTGCACAGTCGCAGTAGCGGAGATCGTACGCTGCCAGAACACACCTTACTGCACACGTTTGTTAACGAAGTGGGGATCCGGCTCTAACCAGCGTGACATGGAAGAGACGGAAGTAAATCTTCCTACCTAGCCCATAGAACTGATATTTTCTTTTCTATCGTGAAAACTTGGCTGATGCTTCTCTTCTGTTGACTTATACAAGTTACGTCTCCGCAAGCAGCGGTCTCCTCCTCTTCCATGGATAAGCCTTTGATCGCTGGTTTTGCTGGCAAGCCAAGTGCCTCCTTTGTGGCAGGAGGGCAGCTGGCGTGAAGAACTGGTCGATACTGACTTTTTTTTAAGCATTTCTAGTTTCGGAGATTAAATATTGTACTAGACTTCATCATCTGAGGTCATTTTAACCTCCCACCTCTGGGCTAAGACAGCTCATCTGCCTCTCATTTTTCAGGCTTTGTTACATACGTATTTGAAGCCATATGTAGAATAGTAAAAGCTTGTAGCTCTCTTATGGTAGCAGTTAAAAAAGGGAGGGAGCAATGTAAGTGCCACGGGCTGTTTGACAGCTAATACTCCCCCAGCTTCTGATGGGAATTCAAAGCAGGTTTACACCATTTGCCTTCCATCTTATTTTACCGCATTAGTGGTTAACCTCAGCAGGACACTCCCATATTATTGTTATTTTCTTTCAGGAAAATTGCCCAAAGAAAATTAAGTTCAAGTTGTATCAGGCAGATTATTTCTTTTTTTTTTAAGCCCATGAGGGGAATTCCTTCTGAACGGGGCATTTGTGGGGAAGGAAGGGAGGCATAAGCCTTATTTAAGGGAGAAATAAATCAGGAGATCTGTCTCTTCCCACGGCCAGCCGAGGCTGGGAGATGTGGTGGTGAAAGAGGCTGATATTTGCCCTACTGTTCCTTTTCCACATCTTCCGATGGCATGAGCCGGAGGAGATGAGTGAAGAACATGGGTTCTGGTGCGAGGTTACGATGTGAGCTACCAGCCGCTGAGGGTTCCCTGCCACCTAAAATTCAGGCCCTCTTTCATTTTACTTTTTCAACAGAATAATCTGCCTACCTGAAATTCCTCCTTGTCGTCTTCCCATTCTTTGCTTCTGGTTGTTTGGTTCATCATTAAAGCAGTGGTGGAGATGCTTGCGTAGGTCTGAGCGTGCGGCAGCCGCTAAGTTTATTCACTTTGGAAAGCAACTGGGATCCTTTAGGATTAAAAATCTGCGCGAATGAGCAGGATTTTCTGGGTTTGTGCATGCGTGTGTACTCCACGTGAGTAAGTCTGGGTGTATTTTTGCACTTTTTTTTTTTAAACACATGCATTACGTGATGGCTTCGGGGGTTTTAAGGGGCGTTTTACAGAATGAGGTTGGTGTTGGGAGGATGCTGGTACGTACACCCTCTTCTCTAACACTGAGCAGTTGTTAGCGTTCCAGTAGGAAGCTGCTGTGGATGGGCGTTACTGGCCAAACCTGGAATGCTGCACAGCGGTGCAGGTGGTTGGTGTTGATACGTATTTCCATTACTCTCAAGCTCTGGATTCTGATTTCAGCAGCCAGGTTTCCATGTCCTGAATTGGTTTTGGTGATAGGAAACGCTTACTAGAAAAACTGATTTGCTGTGCGTTTCTTTTCCCCCTAAAGGAACATTGTCAAGGATTGCGGGGGAAGATTAAACACTTAGTCTTGCTCTCCTAATCTGAATTGTTCTGTGAAAGTTTAATTTTAAAGAGTGTGCTCCTGAACCAAATTTGCTGTTCCCCACTGGCAGTCGGTTTTGAAGCGTATCTATAACATACACACAGGATGGTGAGGGGGAGTCGCTTTAACCTCTGCCAAGAGGAAAACACAACAGTTGGGAGAGGCACAACGTAATGATAAATATTTTATTGACAAGTTCCAAACATATTGGATGTAAATTTACACACTATCTGAGATTCGCTACGTTTCCTTGTGAATTTTTATGTTCCTGTAAATCCTGGTTCATTAACTGGCTGTAAAGTAACGAACATCTGACCCTGCTGCATGCTCAGCTCACGCCTCCAGAGGTTCTGGTGCATGGGAAAACCCTGTTGGCTTGGGTCCTCTCCAGGATGCAGGGGGGATAAAATCCACGCTTGCATAAATGAACGAGGGATGGGTCAGGAGGCGTAGAGAATTATCTTCTGTCCCCTAAAGAGGGTAGAGGGGGTCTCCGAGGAAATGGGAATCAGGTTTCCTGTGCGAACTTAATTTGAAAGATGATGAATCCTTTTAAACTAGTCTCTTTAGGCACTGCCACCATCTTGTTTCCATTACCAGTTCGCCCTGATGTGCTTCCTACCCAATAATGTGTGAGGGGGTGGCTCTGGGTTTGGGGCAAGGCCAGGTTCTTCAGTACCTGTGGAGAAACAAAACATTCCACGGCAGCAGCAGAGATTGATCCCTCTGCTCCGTGTCCCCAGGCGTATGGGATTCTCATCCGCCTGTGTTCCCCTCCCTAGGACAAGCGCAGAAAACTTGGAGGCGGGAGGAGTTAAGAAAAACGCAGGATGGGTGTCTGGATGGCAAGGTGACCTTAGCTGGGCATCGGCTGGTAGAACAGTTTCTGGGAAATCTTGCCCTCCAACCTCCAAGCCTTGATAAAGACTGGAGACAGAATTGTCCCTCTGTGGTTCTAGAACCTGAGTGTTTGTCCAAAAAGCAAAGAGTAGGAAAATTTTGATCAAGTCCGCAGCTTGCTCAGAATATTGCAGCCAAATGGGTTTTCACTGAGATGCATCCTTCTTTCAGCATCCTCATAATTTGAAGGTTCTCCATTAGATGTTCAATAAGAGGTTTTATTCTCCTGGCATTCTGAAGATGCGTTCTGCTTCCTACCCTTGGATGCTGGCTTTCTAATTAATGATCATTAAAAAGAAAAATAAATCCAGTTTTGGGTATACAATTTGGGTCCAAAAGGTTATGCAGTATTTATTTTACTGCAGTTCTAAAATTCCTTTGCTGGAGTATCTTGATGTTTTTGTGATTTTTAGTCTATCTAATTAGATTTCTGGGGCTCAGAGGACTCTGCTAACTTTGCCAGTTGGGCTCTGTCAGAGCCAAGGCTTTGATGCCATGAGGAATCCAGAGACAGTAATGATGTCTGTGTTTTGGTACTTAACTGCAGGGGTTTGTGAGAACCAGTGACTCAGAAGCGGTGGCTTTCCTTCTGAAGGTGGCCTGAGCAGAGCTATTGCTCTCCTACATTGGTTGTAACATTGGGTGGGTGGGTGTGGGTATGTGTGTGTGTGGGGGGGGTGTGTGTGTGGGTGGGTGTGTGTTCCTTCATTTCATAGGCTTTCCAGGAGTCAAATCTTCCATTCAAATCCAAGGTTGAGAAAACAGCTTTTTGAAAATAAACAAGACGGGCTTATCTGCTGTAGTGAATCTCCTTTTTGGAGCCTCAGAATAACCGAGGCATTGCTAAATCTTTGTGAAAGATGCCTCTTTAGAAATTAAGTGCTTGGTGATGTGGATAAATTACTGGCAGCGGGGAGGTGCCTTGGACCTGGTGCAGAATGCGGTCCCTTCTGCGGCGGACGCGCGCACGCCCATCGCTGTTGCAGGGGTGGTTTAACCGAGCCCGTCTGCAGCCACACCTTCTAAATCCTAAATCCACAGACTTCTGTCTCTTCACCTCAAGCGAGCATGGCGTGAAGGATTAAGGCTTCAGTAAGGCTTTTAAGAGGGCGCTTACGGGCTGGAACACCTGTTCCGGTTAAAATTGAGATGCTGATTTGTTAAATGTAAATTTTGTAATGTTTACTGGATTGTCACAGGAGGTAGGCAGGAAATCTGTATAAACGTGTCTCTTATCCTTCATTTAGTAGCATGTCATGCATTACAGGTACCTAGTGATAACCCATTTGTTCACGTTGTTCAGAATTTACTCCGGAGCTTTTCTGAGCCGATGTTTTGGAGGCTCCCCCTCTCCTGTGCTCCTCCTGGTGACGGCAGCACTTGTGCCGCCAACTCACGCGGTGGGACCCCGGTGGGACAGTCCTGTGCAAGTGCTTAGGAGTGTCCTGCTGTCCTACTGACATCTTCTCACCGGCTAAAGTGAGGTTCTGGGTGTCATCTTTTTGCCTGCCTTCTTGTAGTTCATTTTTTCCATTATCTCTCGTTAGCTCGGCTGTTGGGTTAGATGTTCGTGATTACAGTCTCCAGCTCTGCCTTTTGGAAGGAGGACCTTCTGGATAATCACAGAAGAACAAAGCAATTAAACTTGCCAGTAGCCATAGGAAATGTTGCTTGAAGGAAGCGGGAAACATGAGGCATCTATTATTACTTTTACCTACAACCTGGATTAGAAATGCTATGCATCTTCCAGTGTCTTATCTCCTCCGTACCCACCTGTGATCTTACATAGTCCTGTTGAGGATATGAGTTCATGTGCTGACACCTAGGAAGGCAGTTCGCAGCTAGATCTGTAGCTCACCAAAGAAAATTACTTTAAAAATTCTGTTGAGGAGGATAAAGGGAAAGATCAAAAGGAGCCAACCTTTTGTCGTCGCCTAACAAGCAAAACACTCTTCTCCAATGTTAGTTATGGAAATATCCCCCTTACAGAAGGAAGTGTCGTCCTCCCAGCGTTGTGTGTCTAATCGTCACTTGACCTGAGCTCAGGAAGTCTTTATGCACAGGGACTTTTTCTTTTTTTTTTTGACTCCTGCATCTGCTTTTATCTTGCCTTAGCTCACCTGGCTCGAGCCTGTCTAGCGGTATGTGCAAATGTGCCAGCGCAGATGTGACGGGACTTGAAGAGAGTTGCAAGATTAGCTGAGCAATGCTTTTTTTTTTTTTTCTATTTTGCCATTTTAATCTTGGTTAAACCTCTTAGTCAGAGGGTGATTTCCATTTCATCTTGAGTTACGTTGGGCTTGCATGGCTTGTTTCAAGCTATAGCTTGCCTTCTTAAACTTCTGATGCAACCCCTATTACTGCCTTACCCTGATGGCTGTGAGGAGCCATACCTACTCCTGGGTATGTAAATATTTCCTATTCTTTGCCTTCGTTCATCAGACATTTGGGTTTGGTATGAGCATGAACGGAAAAGTTTATTCTTGTTTCAGGGGGAAGGCAACAAAAGTTTATCTGAATGATCAAAGCAGAATTTATGGGGAAATACAATGGAAACTATTCCTGGCTGTTTAGAAGCTGATGCCCAGGAGTAAGCCAAGAGGAACAGAAATGAGTATACTCGGTTCGCTTTTTCTTCTTGAGTCAGACTTCCCCTGGGCCTTTCCTGGTCCAGAACCGCAGTGAGTTTCCACCAAGCAAATGCTTTTTCTTTGCGTTCGTCCCGTATTTGCTATGGATTTGTGATGCGCAACAAAAGGTTGTGAAAAGCAATGGCCCTACTTCTTGTGATGTGCTGCTTCAGCAGAGCTACGGAAAGTGACATTTTTATTCTAGAATATTTTATCATCTAGTATTATTTTATTACTTCTCGCGGCTACGTACCAGCGCTGGCTCCAGGCCAGCGTGTGCTCCAGGGTCAGGTGGAAACTTGGCTTTCCCAGGCTCTCTGGGGCAGGCTGTGTCCGGCGATAGTCGCTCCACTGCATTCCAGGTTAATGAGCCTAAACTTGTATTCTCAGGCTTTCATTTTGCGTCCGATCCAAAGCTTGCTCTTCCTTGGATGAGGATAGCATGCTTAGCCCGCTTGACCAAGCTGTCGTCATCGCAGCCAGGTTGCTTATCTTCTTAAGCGAACTCTAACGACGCGTGACAGCCCGATGAGTGCAGGCACTGGCTGCTGGGAGGGGGCTGGTTCTGCAGAAAGTAGGGGGTTCAAGTACGTGCGTTACACGGCTTTAGCAAAAGTATTTCAACACTTTAAGTCGTTACAGCCAATCTAACGGACCTGGCGTGAAGGTGTGCTTGACATGACGTTGTAGCAAGTCTGCTGGTCCAGCAAGCCCGTGATAAACCCGATTCTTTCAAGCAGATGAGCCGTGCGCTGTGTCTTCCTCCCCTCGTTGCATCGTAGGTAGCAGTAAGCTGATTCTGTGCAGCCTCTCAAACAGCAGCAGGGCGGTTTGTCCCCCTTCCCAGGCCAGACCTGTTTGGAGTGATGTTTCATCTGCAAATGGCTATCTGTGCAAGACCTGGTGGCCTTGTTCCTTGGCTTTGGCAGGCCGTGGGCCTCTCCTTCAGAGGACAGTAATGCCTCTTGATTTCTTAATTGAACTTGCTTATTCCTGAGGAAAACCGAGTGTGTGTGTGCGAGGCTCGTTTGGTAACAAACACCGCGAAGTCCTACGGCTGTTTATTTTACTGTGAACCGGAATCCCTCACGTTGAGCCAGCTTTCTTCTGTCTGATTGTTCGCCTTCGGGGCCGGAGGTTTGAGACCCTCTGCCACCACAGACTGGGTTGGAGCTTCGCTTCCACCTGCGCTGACCTTTGAGTGTGGACGTGTCAGCGGTATCTGTCTCTGCTTTCTTGAATACTTGCCTTCCAAGTTCTTGAAGAGCTCGGTTTTGTTCAACCTGCTGATTCCGGAGACACCCCAAGGCAGGGGCATTTAGGGAATACTTGCGCTTTTATTCCTTGCAACGGCAGCTTCAGGCTGCTGCTGGACTGGCAAAGCCCTGCATTCTTTAGGTGGAAATCAATGTGGTTAATGTCATGCCAGCTAAAGCTATGCTGTTTTTAGAGGACTGTATACTGGAAAATTAAAAATTTGTGGAGTTCAAAGGCTTCTATTGCTTTCTTCCAATTCTCTAGCCCCCTTCTTCATGCTGTTATGTTTAGAGTTAGGCCCATATAGCTTCTGAGATCTTGCAGAACAACATTCCTGTTGTTGTGGAGCTCATGTAGGCCATTCCCAGATGGATGTAATGCTTACAAGATGCTAAATACATGAAGAATGTTATACAGAGTGGGAAAAATAACTTGGTGGTGTCTTGCGTTTAATGCTTTCCTTGTCTTTTAATGACAGCCATAGCAGATGTGTCAATGGGTAGCATCGCCTTTCAGCATAGGAGGCGGCTGAGCCGGTGGCTGAGAATTGGTGGAGGCCAGACCTGCCCCGTTTGTGGCGTCTGACTCTGCCCAGCGCTTTGCAGACCGGCCGGCACAGCAAGGCTCTCCGCTGCCCTCGCCGTGATCTCTTGAGCACGGCATCGTACAGCAAGTCCGTGTCAGCCTGCTGCGCCAAAGGTTAGCTTGCAGCCTTTCCAAATCCATGATCGTACCATCTCGCTCCCTCCCACACTTAGCATTTGGAACAGCAGTGTCCAATTATGGCCAGGAGACGCTGCAAGAGCTTCACAGAAGGGTCATTATTTTGTCACCTAGGTGACAGTTTGTTACCCTGCCAGTTGTCTGGAGTGCAGCAAGCCACTTCACATACAGCTGACATGGTTTAGACACTTTTTAGTGAACAAAATGGGTAGCTGTATCCTTACCCCTTGTCTCGCAGAAAAATCAGTTTCCAACTGTTGCATCTGTAATGAGGCTGCTTTGAATTGGTGAATTTTGCAGCCGTTGTCTGCTTTGTCTCTTTCTGCTATAGAAGGTGACGTGAAGAGGGTTGTCCTGATTTAGAAGTGCTTTTAGAAACATGAATCTTCAGAAGGCACTGGGAGATAGGAAGGTGCTGCTCCTCCCTGTTTCCTAGGTAGGTAAACTGAGACGTGGCACTGTGGCCTCTGCAAAGCTGCCGGAGGCCATCCAGGGATCACCTCCTAGACTAAAACCGGGCTTCTGTGCTTATATTAACATAAACTTATAATACCTCCCTTGAAGAGGGTTCTCCAGACTGTCCACTGTGGATTTATACTGCAGGTCATGGATCTGAGCCGGGCAGCTCCTCTTTGGAGATGCCAAGTTGTAGGTTCACTTTCTTAATTCTTCTTTTAAGTTATTTTCTTTTTTTTTTTATGATGCACCTTGGTACCTAATGCTGATATTTCTTTGCCAATAGCCAAGCACTGAACAACCTTCCATTGCTGTAGGGGGAAGAAACAACATCTCTGCTGTGTGCCTCGTCCTGCTTTCCTGCAGGGTTGGATTGTGCGTGTAGCATTAAAGTCATGTTGCACATAACATCATGTTAAACATTTAACAACTCTCATTGCCACAGGTTGCTCTTTAAAGGAATCCTCTGCTGCCTCCTCACAGGAGGAATGAGATTAATTTAAAACTTTGTTCCTTCCATTTTAAGCATGGGCTTAGGCAAGGCTGTGAGACTGGGTAAGGCTTTGCCTTGTCTGCTTCTCGAGTGGTGCCGCTCGTGCCAGCGTTTAGGACGTCTCCAGGACCACCCATCCTTGTGCTCCCTGCAGTGGGGGCAGAGCTCCCACCAAACGAAGCCAGGGAAGGAGTAAAGATGGGAGTGAAGCAAGCTCAAAGAACCTGCCAGCTGACTCTGACCGGTGGGCCACCCTCTGCCAGCTCGTGAGGAGCTGCTTGGTGGGCTACCCTCTGCCAGCTTGTGAGGAGCTGCTTGTTAGCAAAGGTGCTTTCAGCCTGGGGAGCCCACTGTAATCCTTAGGAGCCATTTAAAGCAGTGTAGGCCGTCAAAGATTAATTTCGCATGCAGTGACCTCTTTATTTTTAACTGCTTTGCCTCCTGCATCTTCAGAAATAACAA
This sequence comes from Egretta garzetta, assembly GCF_000687185.1. Lineage (NCBI taxonomy): Eukaryota > Metazoa > Chordata > Aves > Pelecaniformes > Ardeidae > Egretta > Egretta garzetta. Next base: position 497,316 of record NW_009258270.1, on the reverse strand, counting down.
ACAAATGCTCCAAACATACCAGCCCCCTTGGAAGACAATGATTTCACTGTGGCTGTGAACATGACATACATTACATAAATATTGGTGCTTACATGCCTGCTGATTCTTTGTCCTTGGATGCTGAGTCTCCCAGCCCCGCTGGTCATGTTTTGTAAGAGCTTGGGAGAAAATACAACCAGCAATTTAAGACCCTGACGTTACCGATAGATTGGTCAAGACTTCTTGTCTGGCTTAGCAAGGTGGATGTTTTTTAATTAATGTGATCGGACTGGTTATCTGTTACTGTTACCTGTTAGTTCAGTTGAGCAGATCACAGCTGCTGTTGCACTTTCCTGCGTTTGTCTTGAGCTTTTGGATGCCTTCATGTTGGCTATTGCAGGACGCAAAAGAGCTGAAAAAGAGTGTTCAAGCCTGGTGTCATCTCTGGAAGAGAAATCACAAAGCCTTGTCCCTTTTGAAGGCAGGGGGAGGGAGAGGAAGGATGGACAGAGGAATCGTCCCTGTAACACGCTTGCGGAATGCGTTGCGTTACGCCCTTCCTCCCGCGTGGCTCCCGCACGGGGACAGCGGCGTACTCCTACGGCGGCGCGGTCACGCTGCTCTTTTAGCTCAAGGGATGGCGCTTTGCGTTACGGAGCTGCAAGTAAGTCCCAGTTTTCAAACCCCGCTGATGACTGGTGCTGGAGGTAGTTTTAATTTCCCAAAGCTCCAGTGGAGCTAAGAGTCGTTCGCTGCTTGCGTCTGTAGCTAGGCCGCACTTCCTTGCGGAGAATGAAATCTAAATCTCTCCATGATCTAACAGTTTGTTTCCTAAAATATGAACAGAACCAAGAATGAAGAATGTGTGGTGTTCAGAGCAGCTTGAGAAGCTGAAATATTGACGGAAGTAGCTGAGAGAAAAGAAAGTACTTTTTCTAATGTGTTTTTTCTAGGTTGTTTAACGTGGTTTTTAATCTTTGCTAGCAAAGCCTTTTAAAATAAGTCAAAGTAATCGTGTATCTGTGCTCCTGTAATTGTAAGGTCGCTATCTGGATATAGGCACCAGAGAGGGTAATTTTTGGTGCGGTATCTCACTGCTTGGATCAAAGATACGCACACATCTCAGCTTTAGCAAGTGAGGGAGAACTGAAGTGTCACCTGCATGCAGAAGCTTGGGGGTGGGAGGAGAGCCCTGTTTAACCTTTGAATGCCTCTTGGCTCAATGGCCCTTGGATACTGCTACTTCATGGAAAAAGTTCTAAATATAGTACTCGTTTGTTGTTGAATAATAACTTTAGAGGGTGGATGCTAGAGTTTCCAGCTCCTGCGCGGTGTAAGCTCTGTACTGTAAATGAGACCCTTAATGAGCGTTCAGTCCGGTAATGCTGCTGAGCACCGACACAATTTACTCATTGATTTATTTGTAGAATATTCTGTAGAAAGTCCATTTGTCATAAAAAGCTCCCTAAGGTGAACCTGAGGCTCATTTTTGCCCTGAAGAGATACTGCCCTTTCATTCCCTTGTTGCCTGGTAGGTATCAGCTGCCAGGCACGGGGCCCTGCTGTCCGCGTGTCGACGCATAGAGCAGAAGGGATTTCGAAGGTAGATAGAATGGGCAGGAGATGTTGGGGGGGAAAGGGATCAACAAGATCACCTTTTCCTAGAAAAGGAAGCCATGAAAGCTAGGGAAGGGTGAAGAAATTTGCCTGAGGTCACCCAGCAGGTTGGTGATGAAGCTGGGGCCTGAACCCCCTTGTTTTTCAGACTCCAGCCCTTTAACCACGGTGTCACCCTTTACTGGAAGTTCAAAAGCCCTCGTGGTTTTAACCACCCAGCGAGTGACTCTGCTGCCTTTGTTGCTCTGTTCTCCCCGAGCTTTTACCTTAGAAGACCCTGCCGTCTCGAGCGGTTTCCCTGGATGATGCTTGCTTCAGTGCTGTTTCATTTCACTAACTTTCACTTGAAAATCAGATGCTTCCCTATCTTTTCTTTTTACTTCCATGTACAGCTTTTCCCTGTTGCTGTTGCTCATTAAATTGTGCAGCTGTGTGTTATTTAACATCATAAAGCGTTTAGCGATATCAGTCATATAAAAGGAGGCAAAATGAATGTGCATTGTAATTCTAGTCTCGAGATAGCAAACTTCTGCGTGGAGTTGTGACTTAACTTTCATGGCTGTGTAAAGGCTTTTGCTTTTTTATTTAGTGCTTTTCCGAGTTAATGGTTTGTGTGTAGGTAAATATATTTATAATGCAGTTATTAAGTAATCTGTATAATGATGTACATTAAGTTAATATAGGTATGGAGTTGTATGGAAAATGCCGATTATTTTTCTTTCCCCGCGTTCCGCAGCGGGCAGTGTGCTGAACGGGGTTGCTGCGTGCTGGCGCCGTTCCAGTGTCTGCCCTGACCTGTGCTCAGAGGGTTCCTGTTCTGCTGAAAACCGATGCAAATAACGCCCCCCCTCCCCAAACCCGTACCCTCTGGGCAGGCAGGTGTGCTAGCGCTTGGAGAAAGCGCGGGCGATGGCAAAGCTTGGCTTCCCGGTTACTTGGTAAGGAGACTCTTGCTGGAGTTGGGCAACATAGATTTGAAGCGGCCATGCCAGCTCTCACATATTGTATTGGGTATTAATAACTCGTGATTGAAATGTATCTGGCTTTCGCCTCTGCTTTTTTTTTTTTTCCCCCTTTTTAAAGCAGGCTACTTAGCATTTGTGTATCTACATTTTCTCCTCTGAGGCACGGAGGTCACGTATTTCCCCTCTGGGAACACGGAGAGACTTGACTGGTGCCAATCACTTATGAAGCCAAGGATGATATGATCAGCGCTGTCTATATCTGATTTTCCGGATGGGTTTGTGTGTGTGTGTGTGTGGTTTGTTGTTGTTTGGACTTGTTTGTTTGTTGTTTTTAAATTCAAATACTCATTTTGGGGCCTAATTGCCATTGTTTCTGTATTCTGGATCTGTGTCAAGGAGTTTGCTGGTAGCTCTGCAAAGCCGATGCGTGTCTCAGGAGCCTCGAGGGAACAGCGGGGACAGGGAGGCAGTGAGGGCTGCAGCTTGCTCTGGTTTTTGGGAGCTGCAGCCTTGCTCCTGGCAGGGAGGCAAACCCTCCGGCCGCCCTCAGCGGTGCTCAGTCCCTGGGGGTGATGGGAGAATTTGGCCGTTCTGCTTGCTCGTAGGCACGCGTGTCCAAGCTCGTGCACATTTTCAAGGGTAGCGGAAACCATCTATGTAGAAGCGTGTCCCACGGGGCATGGGCACAGTGCTCGGCTCCTCTGGTGCTGCTTTGGAACGTGTGCTTGCTTGTGCTTCCAGGAGAGCTGGTTTGCGGAGCCTCTGCCCAGCAATGGCTGTGGCTGTGGTGGGGGGGTCTGGCTCGTCTCGACGGTGCTCTGCGCACGTGGGCGCCGTGTCGTGGGTTGTGTGTCTTAGAGTGAAAGCAGGATGCCTTCGGGAGCGTCCTTGGGTCTTGCAGAACATCTTGGTGTAATACCTGTTCACATTCCTCCTTGAATAATCATTAAAAGCACATTCTCCTTTTTTTTTTCTTCTTTTTTTTTTTTTTAAGTATCCTGGCCAAAGCAAATAGGATGGGGAATTAGAGCAAGCCGAGGCTGGTATAATACCAAACCATGACTCTAACAGCAATTAACGCGAAGGAATGAACGTTTTACAGTGCCCTGCAGTTATCCTTAGTTCTTGGTGGTAAACTGAAATAAGCCTGGTGGTGTCTATGTACTCACTAGACGAACTGCCATTTTTATTACATTACCTGGTTTATTGCTCATTTTTATTTCCATTTTCAGGCTTCTCTCGAGCTACTCTCCTTCCCCTTTCATAGTGACCCCCAAAGAAGAACATTATAGTTAGTGCAGCTGGTTTCTGGCACGGTTCAGTTCTGATGCTTGTGCGTGGTCTGTACAACTCCACGTCTGACCCTGCTGCCAGGACTAGAGGTGGCTGAGAGGGCCTGGTCCCTTGGGGGGAAAAATGGGAAAAGGTGTGGTCTGCAGCGAATTCACTGAATTCGGAGGTGTCGGAGCCTTGCTTGATGCCCAGGGCAGTTCTGCTAACTCGGTTGGAGCGGCTCGTGCGCTGGGTCAGGTCTTTGTCTCGCTATGTCCCAAGCCTTTTCTCGACGAGGAGGTTGTCCCGCTTGATATACTGTACAACTAAATCTGTTCATAGCAGCACAGGGTGCCCCGTTCACAAAGATAAGGTAGCTTTATAATGACTACACCCGTGTTCAGGTTTGGACTGGCATGATAATTTTCGGGAAGAAACTGGCTTTCTTGGTACTTGTTTAGAAGTAGAAGCATTAACGTCAGTTTAGTTTCTTTCCCGTTTAAAAGCTGCTGATTGTGCCCCGTTGCTCTGCCGTGCTTTGTCTCGGACTTTTTAAACTTGCAGTAAGTTTGGGGTAGAAAAACGTACGAGGAGTGGCGCGCTGGGGCGCTTGTTCTGGCTGTGGCGCCCGCGAGACAGGTAAGAGCGGAGCTGTTGTGCCTCCCGAGCTGCGGGTACCACGTCCTGCCCCTGAGCTCTGCCACTCGTTTATGGGGAAAGGCAGGGGTGGGAGAGAGCCTGAGCTTTAGCGACTTGCTGCACGTGTAGAATATTGGCGTGTGAAGAACGTTTGGGCGAAAACTTGGGGAAATAAACTCTTCAGGCAAGAAAAAGAATGTGTAACGTAAGAAACCACTGCTACTTAATACATTTTTTGCTTGGAAGCTATAGTCGACACATGCTGTAATACTTCTCGCTCGTCTGATACAGTAGCAGCATGACACTTCAGATTTATTACTTCTGGTTTCTCTTTAAAGAAATCCTGAATCTGGAATCAGAAGAATGCTTTTTTCTCTTCAGCTACAGAAGGGAAAAAAATTTCAAAATGACATAAATCAAAAATATATTCAAGGCCAACAAAACAGATGAAAACTTTTTTGGAAGATTGTCTATAATGTTTGGCAGAAGAGACTAATGTGCTGTGGTTTTTGGCTGAATTTATAAATGTGAAATACTCTGGGGTCCATCTCCTTGAAATGAGCTATTTTTATGTGTTTTATCTGTCTGTATAGAAGAGCCAGCAGAGGTGACGTGTGTGTGTGTATGACATATGTATTGGTGTGTGTGCAATTCACGTGAAATGAGCTATTTTTATGTGTTTTATCTGTCTATATAGAAGAGCCAGCAGAGGTGACGCGTGTGTGTGTGTGTGTATGACATGTATTGGTGTGTGTGCAATTCACATTAAGTGTATATACTACCTCCTATAAATTGAATTACAACTTTATATAGACCATTGGGCTACAAAATTATTTTTGTAGTGCAAACACTCACTAGATACCTTGATCTTGGCCAAGAAATTCTGTATCCTCTTGTTGACTACGGGGCTGGCAGTAGGTGGTTTTTTGCGTGGATTCATTTCTCTCTGGTAGATGTACACACACCTGCATCTACACTTTATTACAAGTGCGATACTGTACGCATGTGCGCAGCCTTTCTTTGATAAAGTGCACCAGCTGATATTTGGGAAGGGGCACGAGGGGCTGGTGAGGAACGCCAGGCATTGTTGAGGCTTGCCTCGTGTCTCGTAGCAGCCGGATGGAAGCAATCAGGCCGAGTGGATCAGAATGAGTTGGCTTTGTGTGTGTTTGCTCTTCAGTAAACTTTTTTATGACATGTTTCTTCCCCTTTTTAATGCGTTTTTAAATTTAGTTATGTGGTCGTGTTCTGTGTAACCAAGTCGCACCGCAAAGGACGTAGTGTGGGATAATCAGTTAAAGCTGCTGCTTCCTCCTCTGACGCTTTGGCCTTCTGCCGCTGATTTCTAGGATGTTTCTGACATTTTAAGCAAGGGCAGTCACCCTCGAGACGGCTCGTGGTAGTTCACTTTTCATCTGGGGAGGTTGTTTTGATTCAAAAATGTCCATAACCCTTCCTCCTAGGCTGGGCATCTGGTGCCATCACCGCCCTGTGCTACAGGCTGCACTACACCTTACACAACGTGGATACCCCTCTTGCCTTCTCCCTAGATGGAGACTGTAAAGTTTTGCAGAGGAAGGGATTTAAACCCTCGTACCCCAGTCACTTCCGTGGCACGGTCTGTGCTTCCGAACTCAAGTGCAGACTTAGGGCTCAGGTCATCCTATGGAGGTCGACCCAGAATTTCCATTTTTAAAAATCCATCTTTCCATATAGAAGTGCTTGCATGTCTGTGTACATAACGGTTCCTAAATCGTTATTGACACTGCTTAAAATGTTTACAAAGAGAGGGCAACACTTAAAAACTGTCAATTAGAAATGACTAGAGCAATGACAAAAGCTGTGAAAACAGTTACTGGTTCGGTTCCCAAAATAAATCTTCAGGCTGACCCTCCGGGCATGGCTGTTGGGTTTGCAAGCGACAGCTCTGGAGAAGACGGAGCCTTCCATCTGCTGCCAGCAGAGGCTTTAAGGTATCAGCGCTTCAGTGCAAACTCTGCAGAAGCCAACGGTTCTGGTAGACGAACGGACTCCAAAGTAGCAGAGACTTAAAACTCCTCTGGTAGAACGTAAGCAGCGTGGTTAAGAGCGGCCAGGCCGGGTGCTGTGATGGGGAGGCGGCGGAGCGAAGGCGCTGGTTGAGCTCACAGCCTGACCAAAGGACTCCCCTTTCCAGGGCTGCCGGTGCGGCATCTTCCGCGGCGCTCCGAGTGGTACAAAGCCACGCGTTGTAAAGCTGGGCTCCGGCTCTCGACGTTTATCAGCGGGACGGTAACAACTAAAAGCTACATGTAAACAGCTTTGTTGGCTACTTTTACTTTCCGTGCTTATATTGTACACCTTAAATGTGCTATTTCTTTTGGCATAATGGCAAAATCGCTGCTTATGGGAACTGCTGTAGATAATACAAAAAGCTCTTTGAAAAGAGCTTTATCAGAGTACAAAGTACTTGGAATTGAAAGCCCCTAGAGGGTTGCTTTATTTTCCCCCTTCATTCAAACTTGTAGTGGTGCAGGATCGAGATACATCATGCCCTATTTTCAGCTGATTTGCATGTTAGAGAGAACGGAGTAATTGGTGTTTAACCAGAACAAAAGAGGATCTGTTTGCTAAAAGAAAAAGAATTCTTGAAGTAGACCCTAATACATATACTGCCTTTGTCTCTCCTCTCATTAAGAATTGAATAGGATGGCCTAGTAATTAGAATGTGGAAGGCATTGCTTTGGTGTTGATGCTTTTTGAGCTAATTGGTTTGAAAATTATATTTGATGTAGCTCTGAGGGATGTTGGCACAACACCTTCTTGGGACATGGACATCCTGTACTCCTGTTTAACTGCAGAAATAGGCACTTTGAGGCAGGGATTTCTTTTTTGGGGTGTTTTTTATTTATTAAAGCCATATTTGCCTTCCCAATTGAATACACAGGATGCATTACCTCATGTAAATAATTCTTCTTTCGCTGGTATGGCAACCTTCAAATGACCTTGGAAAGAGATTAGCCCCTCTTTTCCTAAATAAGTGCTTAGTTCAGACCTCAGTAAAGCAGGGATTTGAGCTAAACTGGGTTGGTATTTCTGCTTTTCTGCATTCTTGGAAAGGTTTTGTTGCTGTTGGTTGGTTGGTGGTTTTGGTTTTGTTTTCACGGAACAGTTAAACCAAATGCAGTTCTTGAGCAGAGGGGAATAAAAGACAGGTCTGGAAACACACGGGAGGCTTTCTTTGGTCAGTGTTTGTGGTCCTCTTCTGCAGTCCCATCTCCGATGGTGAAGACGTTAGGGAGATGTTGATTGCCTCCATGGAGCCTTTCCTTGGATTCTGGAATGGGATCGCTTTAATCTGACAGCTTTGTAACTTCAGAAATGTTTTTTGGATCTCTTGAATTGCTGAGGGAGTCTTTGCTTTGGACAAGTCCACTGGATGGTCTTTCGATCCACATCCTCTGTGCGTACAGTGGATTTAGGGTGGGGGTACTGGAAATGCAGAGAAGGAAAGTACATTTCTTAGAGAGAGAAACTTAACAGCAAGGATTCAGCTCTACAGAATTCAAGTGTGTTTTATTTGATAATGCTGTTGTTTTGTGGTACCAGTTGAAGTCTCAAACCTGTTGTTGGTTCCCTGCAGAGCCCTATATGATCATCTTAATAAAGTACCTCCAGTGTGGTGCAGTTGTTATTTTACAAGGATGACATGAACTTCTAAAATTTCCCCCAAGGTTTCAGTGATAAAAAGAACACTTTTAAAAATGATTTTAGGTTCCGGGGGGTTTAGCTGTGTATTTGTTATTTAAATGGATTTGGTCTTGCAGTGAACCAAAGTTTGCTTTTCTTTGCTTCTCAGGTGTCTTTCCTCCCTTCTCGTGGTGCGTAGGCCTGTGCCTTTTCTCAGTGGTTTTGTTGGCCGCTTACAAGTCCACGTCGAGTCAATGTTAAAGTTGTGATCCTGCTTTAAGGTTGATTCATGTGTTTATTGTCCTACAGCTTCAATGCCCTTTAGTGCCTTGAGGCTTTACCTTCAGATACTGCAGGTATCTAGATGTCTTGGACACCTTTAGGTATCAGTAGGTGACACTAAACTGTGTTTCGGGTCTCAAAATACTGGGTTAGGACTGATGGCCTCTGAGGCCTGACTGCATCTGCCTCCCAGTGAGGTCCACGGCAAGGCACTGCTCAGAGTAATATTTTACTGGTGTGCCTTGGACCTCTGCTGCCCGGCGCTTCCATCTGCCTGCACGCTAACCCCTGCTCAGGGATCAGGCTGGATGGGAGCTATCTATTAGTGTAATTTTCCTAACGCAGACGCATGGATGCTGGCTGCAAACTGCTTCTGCAGCACCAGCCTCCCTTCCTTCCTCCATCTGTGCACGTCGGCGCGTCGGCATCTGCCAGCTGGGCAGCCGCAGATACCGGGGCTCGTCGGGGCCGAAGCGCCGTCAGGGTGAGCTCCGTCCCAGCTCCATGGCTCCCTTTCTGCATGTTCAGTAAATCATTCCCTTCTGGATGGTCAGCCAGGGGGGTTTCAGGCTGCGGTGGAAGACTTGGTGGATCTGGAGATGGTGTTGGCCGTAGCGGGCTGTAGTGCGCTTTCCACGCCGGGTGCAGGCAGCGGCGGTCCTGGGTGTTTGCTCCAGTTGCATGCCCGGTGTTCGGCGTTGGATACTATCCCAAACAAGATGGAGTGCCTGATGTTTGGCGTTGGATACGATCCCGAACAAGATGGAGTAGGTTATTTAGCTGGGTTGCACATAAACGCTCTTATATTTTGCCTTTCCTCCCTACCGTAGTGGTTTGGCGTGGTTTGCTGTGTGGGCACGCCGTTCCCGGGTGGCTGGCATCCGGATACCCACAGTGGCACCAAAATCCTGCTCCTGGGGACCGGGGCACCCAGCAACACCTGCAAGTGCAACCGGGTGAATTTTTTTTTCACAAATAGCATCTCCATAAGATGGAGCTTGGAGGAGAAGGGTGGGAAGAGAAACTTTGAAGGACCAGGCATAAATTGGAGGCTACGATGTTGATACTTCTTAACACAAACATCACTGGTTT